>NC_058416.1:23901286-23953048 GCF_002201575.2 Neomonachus schauinslandi | reverse complement strand
TTCCTTCCTTCCTTCCTTCCTTCCTTCCTTCCTTCCTTCCTTCCTTCCTCCCTCCCTCCCTCCCTCCCTCCCTCCCTCCCTCCCTCCCTTCCTTCTGATAGATTTTTACAAAACACCAGATCTAGAGCTACATACCGGGTTGTGGAGACTGTGTTGATCTGTTTTGATAGAAACAGCTCTTGGGGGCGCCTGGGTGGCTCAGTTGGTTAAGCGACTGCCTTCAGCTCAGGTCATGATCCCAGGGTCCTGGGATCGAGTCCCGCATCGGGCTCCCTGCTCTGCGGGGAGCCTGCTTCTCCCTCTCCCACTCCCCCTGCTTGTGTTCCCTCTCTCGCTGTGTCTCTCTCTGTCAAATAAATAAATAAAATCTTTAAAAAAAAAAAAAAAAGAAAAAAGAAACAGCTCTTGGAACACCAGCCAGAATTGCCATATCACTTGAGTAAGCTAGCATCATTGTCCCAAGACTTAGCTGTTTTTTACATTAACCAAACGTGGCTAAGAAGGTGATACAACAGGAATCACTACCTCTACCTCCTTCAGTAGATCTTCAGTTCTTCCAGGGATGAGGGATTGGTCTTGGTTTACAGTTTGGGGAGGAGGAGAGAGCTCCAAGGCTTCCTCTCACTTCTTTCTGCCATCAGAGCCCCTCTTCGTCAGATCAGGGAGCCCATGTGGAACTTCTGCCCACTGTAGAGTCTATTTATTCCGACTCTACCCTCAGGAATGGGGAAATAACCTTGATCAGTCTTAGGGTCTCATTAGAGCTACCAGGAGATGGACCCAGGGCAAAGTTAACTCATCACCTGACCATCACAAGTTCCCTCTGTGATTGTGGACCCACTGTACTATTTTGGGACCCTAGAAATAGTGTTAGTTCAGAACCTATGTCTGATAATCCCCAAGAAGCTGGATAATTACCATTCTCCAAAGTCCATTTGCCCCAGTAAGTAGCCACAGTTTCCTTTGGACAAGACTAAAAGGAACATTTAAAGTGTGTACTTTGGTTGGTCTATGGAATCTTTACCTTGCAATTCTCCTTCATTCGGGGCACCCTAAGTCTACAAATTAACTAAGTTTGGGATGAGGTACTACAGCAGACATTCTGTGTCCACCCATATCCCCTTGGATCTCTTTTGCAATTTTTCTGCACCCCTCCCCTGGTTTCTGGGTTCTTGTGCTTCTAGTGTCCCATACCTGCAACTGTCTTCAGATGCCTGCCCTTCAGCAATTGGAGCCACTCTAGCCACATGACAGAGAGCCAGAGTGCCTGGGAGCTTATGACCCTCTCCTTCATGGGGCTTCTAGTCAATGACTGATTAGAGCAACAGTGTGAAAGCCCAGCTTCCTTGCCTGGAGCTGGGACAAACTCTGAGATTATTTATTTATTTATTTTTAAAGATTTTATTTTATTTGTTTTGACGGAGAGGGAGAGGAAGAAGCAGGCTCCCCATTGAGCAAGGAGCCCAATGTGGGGCTCGATCCTGGGACCCTGGGATCATGACCTGAGCTGAAGGCAGACACTGAACCGACTAAGCCACCCAGGCATCCCAACTCTGAGATAATTTAAACACCAAACTTCCCTGTGGGATCAGGCACCTTGCTTGGCTTATTTCCCTTGCCTATCATGCTTCCTTCCTTTTTCCTTACCAGTTTCTCTTGGGAGCACTTCCTTAGTGAATAACTTGTAGAGAAATCTTCATTTCAGGGTCTGCTTCCAAAGAACTTGATTTAAGACAGGAGTATTGTGGTGGCTCAGGTCTCTGTGCATTAGACTTAGATCTTGTTTGTTTGTTATATTGACCAATGAGGAACTAAGTAGACTGGCCAAGTTCTAAGTTGCTCATAATCAATGAGCATTGCCAAAGATCCCTGTAAGTGAGACTATTCTATTATTTTGGTCCCATATCCTATTCAGAAACTACCTCCACTTTACCTCTCAGACTTAAATACTGTTCCCAGATTTTATCTACCTTGGAATTCCAGTATGGTCATGAAAATCAGGAAACTCATTTCCATTTTAGGTTCTCCCCCCAGCGTCCTCAACCTGTAAAGTATAGGCCCTACCATTACTTTTGAAGATGATGGCAATACTCCACCAATGTAATTCTCAAGAGCTTGGTTAAAAGAGTGTATTCTGGGTTCTCTTAAGGCACATAGAAAATGGATGAGTGGGATGCTCATGATAAATCCACTTTAACATTCCTATATCCCCCAAGGCATTGGATCATTTCTCTCTCTTATTACTATTCAAAGTGTGTGAAGACCAGGAATACTGGCATCACCTACCTGGGATCTTGTTAGAAATTCAGAATCTTGAACTCGATCCCAGACCTTACTGAATTAGAATTTGAACAAGACCTCCATGCTATTCATACACACATGAAAGCCTGAGAAACACTAACCTACAGTTATGCCAGCAAATTTCTGGCATCTCAACACCTTGCAGTTAAGCCACCCCTGAGCCCAGGTATCAGTCAACTAATGGAAAGCACAACTAAAATCATTTCCAGATGCTCAACCTGGAATATTGAATTCAGAGTTTCTGGTACACACAAACAGCAATCAATTTGGCCTGATCTAAAATTAAGTTAAGTTTCTCTTTCCTTGGTCCAGACCCATATTCTGCGAGTTTTTTTTTAAAGTAAGCATTGGCAAGATCTTGCATATCTTTTGGTGTGTACTTCTCCTCCTGCATTTGTCTTTGTAATTACATCTCGGGCTAGGCTGATACTGGAAACTGGAATCTAGTCAAAAACTTAGAAAGAAATAGGGGTGGTTGAGCTAAACCCTGAGGAGAATGGGCTCACTTGGCAAGGTACCCACCTCAGCCATCATCTTTAGAGGTTCTCAGGCAAGACAGGAATAACCTCATCAGAAGGGAAAGGAAAGGCTCCTTCTGCTGGGCTCAGATGTTTCTGAGGCATTCAGATCTTCCTATAATATCCCGTTCCATCCTGATCCACGGTTTCCAGACTGATGCCCAAACTTTTACATAAGAATGAAGGGACCTGTGAATTAAACTAATGCTGTAGGGGCACCTGGGTGGCTCAGTTGGTTAAGCGACTGCCTTCGGCTCAGGTCATGATCCTGGAGTCCCTGGATCGAGTCCCGCATCGGGCTCCCTGCTCGGCGGGGAGTCTGCTTCTCCCTCTGACCCTCCCCCCTCTCATGTGCTCTCTCTCATTCTCTCTCTCTCAAATAAATAAATAAAATCTTAAAAAATAAAAAAATAAAATAAACTAATGCTGTAATCCAGCAGCCCATAGCCACCGCCATATGACCTGATACCTCCCTACAAGAGATGAGGCAGACCAGCTATTGGGCTTTAGGGGGGTGTGTTCTTCTTCCCAAGAGAGAGCCCAAGGGAAAGATGGTTTCTTTTCTTCCAGAAATCTCAGTCTCTGTTGTGCCTGGTACTACAGCAGCAATCCTGCTGTCAGCTCGAGCACGCAGGTATCACTGAGAGCCACGCAGAGAGAGATGCCAGGGACCTGGGGCACTGAGACATTGTGGAGTCTTCGAATCCACTAATCCTGGAAGGCTGTTTTACTTCTATACTTCCTCTCATGTGAGATGACATCTTCTATAACCATTTTAGCCTGTTTGAGTTGGGATATATGTTACTTATGGCTGGCATCTGGGCAGAGAAGGACAAGGCTGCTCATTTCTTTCTTTTTTTTTATTTAAAGATTTTTATTTATTTATTTGACACAGAGAGAGACACAGTGAGAGAGGGAACACAAGCAGGGGGAGTGGGAGAGGGAGAAGCAGGCTTCCCACGGAGCAGGGAGCCCGACGCGGGGCTCGATCCCAGGACCCTGGGATCACGACCTGAGCCGAAGGCAGCTGCTTAACGACTGAGCCACCCAGGCGCCCCAGTGCTGCTCATTTCTGCCAGATCACACAGCTAATAAGCAACAGACCCAGGATTTAAATTGGTCCAAAGACAAAGCCCATGTTCTAGGACTGTGGCCCTGCCTATAGAAGGAACATTTAGGTTTTTATTAGTGGTCTCTTGGTAGTTCTAGGACAGGGGGTGGCAAGAGCCTGAGAGTAAATATTTTAAGCTTTGTGGGCCCTAAGGTCTCTGCCCAATGACTCAACTCTGCCATTGCAGCAGAAGTAGCCATAGAGAAAGTGTAAATGAGTGGATGTGGCTGTGCTCCAATAAAACTTTATTTACCAAAACAGGTGATGGGCCTATGGGGTTGTAGTTTGCTGACTCCTGTTATGTAGATCCCATGTTTTAATTACAAGTGTCTTTATATGAAATATTGACTGAGTCTGACTTAAGTGTCGGTGGCAGAGTGTGCAATTTCAACACACATAGCCAAGTCCCATGTTGCATTTTGGAAAGGTTTTTACCTATGTCCTTCAAGAGCAGCCTTTAGATCAGCTTAGTGTGAGTTGATTTCTGAATGTGGAGTAAGAATGGTTCACATATAAAGGGCTATGACCAAGCGCCCTAGGGTATTTGCAGAGACAGCCACGGGAGGCTGACTGGATGCGGTGCCTGCCTCAGATTCTGGGAGATGAGGCTGTCTTTCCCTCGTTTCCTTCGGCTGCTTCCTCCCCAACCCCTAAGTCAGGATGCTGACAGATACTGTCCAGCTAGGAGCATTTATTGCCGGCAGAGGACAGGGGTTAGGGATGGGGATCCCGCCTCTGTCTTTTCCCCAGAGACTGTTCAACTAATCCTAGACAACCAGAACTTTCCACTTGGTCTATGGCAATTATTGGGCAAATTAAATGCTCTATGGGAGCTAGTAAGGTTTTTGATCTATGGGAAGAGGAGCATTTCCTACCCTCTTTATTGCGTTTCTACCCTAGAGCTTGTCCTAGGAATCGAAATGTGCAACAGTGAGGATCTCCATTGAGGTGTTGGCCAGAAAGGGGGAAAGAAAGGTGAGACGAGAAACTTTCTGAAGAAATAAAGAACAGAACGTAATGACGTTGCAAGGTACTGAGAAATGAAAACTGCTTCCATTTTCTGCACAGTGGACATTCTCAGGGGAGGCACGTTTTAAGACTGATGCTCCACAAGAGTAGAGTATTTAATATTTCAGCTTAGCAGTAATGCCATCAAGAGCAGTCAGTAATAAGCACTACTTTTCTACTTGCCTTGATGAAGGGGAGCTCTGGCCCCAGCTCAGTTAGTACATTTGTGCCTGGCTCCGTCAGCCTGGAGAGCATTTGAGGTCCCAGCTCCTGTTCCAGGCATTCACCTGGGAGCTGGCCCACCTCATCTACCGCTGCGGGAGAGAAGCCCCCTGGGGCTGCAGGCCTGAGCAGAGGTGACCCAAGACCCCCATTTGAAGCCAATTTGAGCTCCCTGCTCCCTGCATGCTGGATTAGGTCCCCATCAACGCCGGTTAATTCCAGCCACTGATGGCTCAGGAAGGAGGGCTGCAAAGCCAAATGTAGCAAGCATTTCGTTTTACAGGATGCTTTCCGAAGACTGCGCTGGAAGAAGAGATCTCAAATGACAAAACAATTAGTGGCACGTCACAGGTGTTGACTAAGCAAAGCCGAGGGCCAGGCCGGGGGCACAGAGCAGTTGCTTTCCAAGGAGATTCTTAGCCAGCAAGTCATAACTTATTCATGCTTCATAAACACACACAGACATTCAAGTCCCTTAAACACAGTTTGCCACTTCAATTAACAGCAAAGTGGTGCCATTTGCAGCCCAGATTCTGCCAGTTCCTCCTGCTAGAAAGAGCTCCTGCAAGGGGGCAGCTAGCTGTCCAGCCCAGCACGCTAGTGACCGATTAGAGTACAAGGGAACACTGGCCTCCTGGGCCACAGGGAAGATTCTCTGGCCATTTCTGGGTTCTTCTTAATTTATAGCAATAAATGAAACTTTTTTTTTTTTTAGATTTATTTATTTATTTGAGAGAGAGAGTGCGAGTGGGAGGAGGAGAAGAGGGAGAAAATCTTCAAGCAGACTCCACGCTGAGCAGGGAGCCTGAGGGGGGACTCGATCTCACGACCCTGAGATCATGACCTGAAACCAAGAGTTGGGAGCTCCACTGACTGAGCCACCCAGGTGCTCCAGTAATGAACCAGAAAGTCTTAGTATCTGAGCTTTACTTGATAGCTAAGAAGAGGTACATATTGGAAATAGCAAAACTGTTAAGGAAGGTGAAGAGGTAGCAAGTTCATTATCTCATGAGCGGATGTCCTGTCTGATCAACATAAGGAGCTGGCTGTCAACAGTAACCTTTTACTGGGGCCTAAAAGGCTTCAATGCAGTGCTCCATACAACTATAGGATTCGGACGGAACAAAACACCCACACTAAAACCTAGACGATTCTAGCACCCCTGACAACCGAGTAGGTGTTTGTTGATAAGACTCTTGCAAGCCCTTGTGGAGACAGCATACCTCTAATACTTGGCAGGAAGTAGCCTGGAGACAACCCTCTATCCTAACATTTATCAAGTAGAATCATAAGCCTGAAAGGCCCTTTTAGAGATCACTTAGTTCCGTGACCCTTAACCAGGAGTGGTATCATCCCCATCGCTCCCCACTGCCCGGTCCTCCCCCGCCAACCATGGGGCATTTGGAAATATTTGGAGGTGGTTTGGGTTTTCATAATGACTGGCCTGGGGGTGAGGGGGCTATAATTGACAGAACCCAGGGGCTCAGGAGCAATAAACATCCTGCCAGACATGAGCAATTCGACCTAAGAAGAATCATCCCAACTAAAAATCAGTAGTATTCCCTTTGGAAAACACTAATTTAGACCAGTCGTCACATTTTATAGATGAGAAAGCTGAGGCTCCGGGATATGAAGGCTTTTGCCCAAGATTATCCAGGTTAGTCCTGGAGCTGGGTCCAGAACCCAGGATTCCTGACTCCTCTTTCAGAGCATCCTTCATTAAGTTTCCAGTGATCCCTTTTCATAAAATTAGGACTAAGCCAGACAAGGGGGAGAGCACCCATAGGACAACAGGATGGCATTCTATGCCAGGACTGCCCAGGAAAGAGCCTCACAGCTCTGCATTAAATTGACTTGGTATCTGGGCTCAGGAGTCTGACCTGCAAAGATGAGCCGTGGAAAGCAGGGCTAGTGATGGAGAGCCTCCTTTATCAGCAGGAGGAGGAGATGCTGTCCCTTCAGGTCATCCGGGCCAAGAACTACGGTGGCTATGCACCCCAGAGGCAGAACCTTCTACCCCTCTTTGTGGGGACAGCTTTCTGGGCTCCGTCCTAATGGACAATGCATAACCCAGCTGGTTCACTCCCAACAGACAATAGACGTTTGACTTATTAAGTGCATTTTCATTAAAACACATACAGACAAAAACAAAGAAATGGTATGTGGAGGCAGGATGGTGTCAGTTTTTCAGATGCCCTGGAGAAGAAAAGTTACTTACAGAGCCTGCAATTTTTTGTTGATCTTGAAATGCTTGACATGCTTGGCCTGCTCGGAATCCCCTCTGCTTCCATGGCATGAACCACGTTCTGTTGCTCCCTTGTGGTAACTTATGCACGTTTGGTTGCTGTTGCTATTACCCGGCAAGCCCCTCGAGTGTAGGGACTCTGTGTTAGTCACTGTAGGCTCTCACGGTGCCTCACACAGGACAGCACATGGCAGATTTTTCATAAATGCTTGTTGGACAAGTGAGTGCAGGCCAACTGGCAACTTGGTCCTTGTTCCCCGGGCTGCTGTTATGCCAAGTCACTCACGGCCATGGGGATCATTTCATTCTCTTTCCATTCTTTAAGCTCTCAGATAAATCTGAGCTCAGACGGCTGGAGTTTGAACCCTGCCTAGCCTACTTACAGTGTGACCTTGAAGAAGTGACTTAACCTCTTTGAGCATCATGGGTACAATGAGTACAATGAGTATCATACTAGTATTTACCTCATGAGGTTGTTGCGAGGATTCACTATGGGGTAAAACATGTTTTCCAACACAAACAACCGATTACCTGGGACATCAACTGGGTACACAACTATTTAATTCAATTCTGACGCTAACCACCACAGATTTAGGAGCTCGCTCCCAGGAGACGGCTTCCGCCTCACACACCAGTTTTAAGTCCCAGGCCACCTGTCCTTCTGACCAAACAGCTATAAATCAGGGGACCCCACAACCCCAACCTCAAGTCAGATCACTTGCTATCAAACAAATTACTTATGTTTCCTGGTTAATTATAAAGGACATAACTCATGAACAGCCAAATGGAAGAGAGCAGAGGCCAGGTATGGGGAAGGGGCGTGGAGCTCCCTTGCCCTCTCTGGATGCACCATCCTTCCAGCACTTTGATGTGTTCACCAAACTGGAGGCTCTCTGAATCTTCTTGTTCAATAGTTTTTATGGAAGCTCACTCTCCAACCACCTCTTCCCTGCCACCGCCCTCCACTTCTCAGAGCTCAGTGGGAGGGGCTGAAAGTTCCCACTCTCCAATCACTGGGTCTTTCTGGTGACCAGCCTCATCTGGAGACCATCTAGGGGCCCCCACCCTAAGTTACCTCCTTAGCATAAGCCTAGGTGCAATGAAAGGGGCTCATTACAAATGATAAAAGACACTAATATCCCTCAGAAAATTCTAGAGTTTTAGGAGCTCTACGCCAGGAACTGAGGATAGAGCCCAAATGTATTTCTTAGTATGCCACAATGATACTTAGAATAGTTCCTGGTATGCCATAAAACCTCGGTAAATGTTATGTCATTGTCACCAACATCAGCACTACCTTCCCGGAGTTCAGCCTACTGTCTTGCAATTAGGCAGGTTCCCTGGGATGTAGACTGAAGATATAAATTATAGTTTCTAATTAAAACAGGAAAGCAGTCAGGAAAATACAAGTGTCAGTACACTGAGATTTGACATCCAGAATCTGTTCATTCCAAACAGAATGTCTCTGCCTAAAAGGTGACGCTCAGGGCAAAAGACCATATGGTGGCTTGGTTGGTGGCATCCGGCAGAGTGCTGGAAGAATTATTCTTTGGCCCACCTGTTTTTAACGAAAACGGTCTGGAAAAGAGAGTAAGCCACCCATTATGTATACACAGAGGTATGTCAAGCATTAAAAAACAACTCAGAAATAACACACTGAAAAATATTTGCCTCCAAGATGAAAAATAAAATACGATTTGATGGAGAATGTTGACAATGCCAATCTGTGTTAATTTGCATGGGCCTCTGGGTCCTTGGCTTGATAGAAATAATTTTCAGGCAGGCTAGGATTTTAATTAAAATGGAAAAACACTCACTGCACTCTCTCAAGTGATCATTATCAACAAGGCGATCATAAGGTTGGAAGAAGCTGGTGAGGATTTGCAGGTGGTTGGAATAACTTTGCATGGAACTTTCCATGCTTGTAGGAGTCCTTAGACATGATTTCATTTAAAACCATTATTTTACAAGAAAAGAAACTGAAGTCTAGGGAGGTGATATGACTTGCCCACATCCTACACAGTAAATTAGTGACATACTTTAGCCCTGCCAGCCTCCATTCAGGCCCTCCCCTCACTTCCACCATTTTAAGAAACCTTGTATAAGTCAGCATTGGTTCCTCCCATCTCTGTCTCTTTCTATTTCCAGTCTTAAAAGGAGAGATTTTCAAATGTAGAGAATGTTTGATATGCGCACTGTATTTCTGGAGCTTTTTTGTGCTTTGAACATTTCTGTATAACAAAATGATCTTCCGTCATAGGAAATAATGCCCCCCCCCTTTTTTTTCCCTCCCAGAGTCTTCTCTATGCAGCATTCTTTTTTTTTTTTTTAAAGCTTTTATTTATCTACTTGACACAGAGAGAGAGATGGCGAGAGCAGGAACACAAGCAGGGGGAGTGGGAGAGGGAGAAGCAGGCTTCCTGCTGAACAGGGAACCCCATGTGGGACTCGATCTCAGGACCCTGGGATCATGACCTGAGCCGAAGGCAGACACTTAAAGACTGAGCCACCCATTCTTGATAGATGTTGACCTAGGAAAGTAGATGTTCTCATCACTAGAGGACACCTCAGGTTTCCATGTTCTGTCAGATCTGCTAGGGCCTCCAAGTCAGACCTCTGGTCTGTGAGCGCCCTTCCTTTCTTGGCAGGACACACTGGGCTGGAGGCCATGGTGTCAGACTGGCTCTGCTCTACCGGGTAGTTCATGTCACACCTCTGGGCCTCAGTTTTCCCTTTTGTAAAGACAGAGTTGGGCAGGCTGGAAGGCCAAAGTCCATTCTAGCCTCATAACTCATCCCACATTTAATTTTTTTAGAAGGCAGTTTCTGCTCTTATAAACTGACCAAACTGGCTGGTGTCAAATAGATTGTATAACTGAATGAAATGTGAAATTGATGTGTTTTTTCCCCATTAATAAATTATACAAGACTCACAGTCATCTTTCCCCTAAAGGCTGATTACTTTAGTGGTGGAGATTATTCCCCCATCTGTTAAATATGTCAGAAATTAAGCGGGAAAGAAATTATATGGACTCCTAGATCAGTCAAAGAAAAGTTCACTCATCCAGGAAGATGGGAGTGAGAACAACTTAAAACAGGTAGAATGCAAACAAACCAGTTGCCTACAGTTTTTACTATGCAGCAATAGAAAACATAAATAACATTCTTTTACTGAGGGTAGAAGAAGTAGCACAGTCAAGAAGCTTTGTTGGAGAAAATGCTCCAGATTCTTTTGTATCCCCAACATTAAGCTCTGTCTTCAAGACAGATGATTACAATACATTGTAATATATTATGTTACAATAATTGTAACATTATTGAGGACGGTAGTGATGGTTTGAATTTCCTCCAAATGCTTTTCAAATTTCAAGCTCTATTATTATTAATATCATCATCATCATCATCATTATGTAGGGTCCATCTCTGCATCCCCTAATCATGGATAGTATCTTAGTCTGTTTGGGCTCCAATTGCACAATACTGTAGACTGGGTAGCTTATAAGTAGCAGAAATTTATTTCTTATGGTTCTGGAGGCTGAAAGTCTGAGATCAGGGTGGAGACCCTCTTTGGAGTCACAGACTTCTCATTGCATCCTCTCATTGTGGAGGGCCTAGGGAGATCTGTGTAGTCTCTTTTATAAGGTACTAATCCCATTCCTGAGGGCTCCACCTTTGTGATCTAAGCACATTCTGTAGTACCATCACAGTGGGCTTTAGCATTTCAACATACGAACTTAAGAGGGGCGACAAATAGACCATAGCAGATGGTGACATCACTGTGCTCTTTACACAATTCTTGAGTTTGAGGCCAGAGTGGTAGTAGTGCAAACTACTTCTGGCAATGAGATGGATTGTTGGAAAAGGAAGGAAGGAAGGAAGGAAGGAAGAAAGAAAGAAAGAAAGAAAGAAGAAGGAAGGAAGGAAGAAAGAAAAAGAAAGAAAGAAAAGGAAGGAAGGAAGGAGGGAAGGAAGGAAGAAAGGAAGGAAGGAAGAAAGAAAGAAAGAAAGAAAGAAAGAAAGAAAGAAAGAAAGAAAGAAAGAAAGAAGGAAGGAAGGAAGGAAGGAAGAAAAAGAAAGAAAGAAAGAAAAGGAAGGAAGGAGGGAGGGAAGGAAGGAAGAAAGGAAGAAAGAAAAGAAAAAGAAAGAAAGGAAGGAAGGAAGAAGAAAGAAAGAAAGAAAGAAAAAGAAAGGAAGGAAGGAAGGAAGAAAGAAAGAAAAGAGAAAGAAAGAAAGGAAGGAAGGAAGAAGAAAGAAAGAAAAGAGAAAGAAAGAAAGGAAGGAAGGAAGAAGAAAGAAAGAAAAGAGAAAGAAAGAAAGGAAGGAAGGAAGAAGAAAGAAAGAAAAGAGAAAGAAAGAAAGGAAGGAAGGAAGAAGAAAGAAAGAAAAGAGAAAGAAAGAAAGGAAGGAAGGAAGAAGAAAGAAAGAAAAGAGAAAGAAAGAAAGGAAGGAAGGAAGAAGAAAGAAAAGAAAAGAAAAAAGAAGAAAAGAAAAGAAAACCTACAAAGGAGTCCAGGAACTTCTCACTCTCCCCAAGGTTTCCCGACCATCTGGGGTGGGCACGACTGAGTATACTTGGTGAGGTCAGACCGAAGACTGAGAACATTTTCAGCACTCTCAGAATCCTGTCATCTTCATCCACCAGACTCTAGCCTCACTTCTGGGAATCCTGTGATAGGGTCTCTAGATCCACATAGAATTCTTTATTTTCCTGCTGCCAGCCATCTGGCACTTAAGCACCCTCCAACATGGATAGGAGAGTCCCCAGGGTCTGAGAGTTGGGGACTGACTCCATGGGTCCACCTTTCTGAATTGGTCTGTGGCGGGAGGTTTCTGCGATTGTATTCAGCTGGAACTGTGGGGATCATTTACTCCTGTGTCCAGCACTCCCAAAGGCCCTCAAAGTGGTGTGGACTGGTTAGATCAGAGTGAAGGGTAGTAGTAACACCAGCCATACCACAGAAGCCATGCATTGAGTGTTTTCTAAGTGCTTGGAACTGTTAACTTCATGGTCATTCTTATTTAATTTTTTTTTTTTTTTTGAAAGAGAGAGAGAGAGAATCTTAGCAGACTCCGCAGCTGAGTGTGGAGCCCAACGTGGGGCTCGACCTCACAACCCTGAGATCATGATCTGAGCCAAAATCAAGAGTCAGACGCTCAACTGACTGAGCCACCCAGGCGCCCCTTAATTCTTATAATAACCCAGTGAGGTGGCTATTATCCCCATTTTACAGGTAAGGTATTGAAACTCAGAGAGATGAAGTAATTTGCCCAAGCTCATACAGCATGCAAGTGGCAAAGTTAGGGAAATCAGACAGTCTAACTCTGAAGCTACGCGCCCACTGTTGCTGGTTTCTCCTCGGGGTTCTATTTTAGAGGTTCAAACCCCATCCTTGGAAGGCATGGGAAAGACCCACAGACACAAACTCTCCCTCCCCTTAACCTGGCCAGAGAGCTGAGACCCAGGGCCTCAGGCAGGCCTGCCCCTCACATGTGTGGGGCCTAGGACAGGGTTTCAAATGGTAGCCCACATGACCAAATGTTTAAATATTTTAAAGTTATAAATCCAGCTGATACGTTGTTAATTAAAATGAAATGTATTCTGGGCACCTGGGTGGCTCAGTTGGTTAAGCGACTGCCTTCGGCTCAGGTCATGATCCTGGAGTCCCGGGATCGAGTCCCGCATCGGGCTCCCTGCTCAGCGGGGGGCCTGCTTCTCCCTCTGACCCTCTTCCCTCTTGTGCTGTCTCTCATTCTCTCTCTCAAATAAATAAATAAAATCTTTAAAAAAAAAATGAAATGTATTCTGTTTCTGCCTTGACAAATGTATCTTCATAACCCTGAAACTGATTAATATATGTGTGGTATAATAAAGAATACATACTTGGTCTGTGTCCCCAGTTCCTGGCACAAAGCTCCTAAAACTTTTAGACTTTACTGTCTTTGTATGCTGATGAGATGGCTTTTGAGGTGGGGTGGCGGGAGGGGCTAGATAGCTCCAGAGCTGGAGCTGGTTGTCAGACCAAGCCAAGGCTAGAGGACTGAAACACTCAACTCCATAACCCCCCCGACCCCCAACTTCCAGGGAAGGGAAGAGAGCTGGAGATTGAGTTCAATCGTCAGTGACCAATGATTTAATCAACCACACTTAATGTAATGAAGCCTCCCTAAAAATCCCTAAGCAACAGGGTGCAAGTAGATTCTGGGTTGGTGAACACATGAAGATGCTGGGAGGGGGATGTGCCTGGAGGGAGGCATAGAAGCTCTGCACACACCAACCCTCCATCCTTTGCACGACTCATCTCTTCCATTTGGCCATTTCTGAGTTGTATCCATTAAAATAAACTCGTAATAAGGGCGCCTGGGTGGCTCAGTTGGTTAGGCGACTGCCTTCGGCTCAGGTCATGATCCTGGAGTCCCTGGATCGAGTCCTGCATCGGGCTCCCTGCTCGGCAGGGAGTCTGCTTCTCTCTCTCCCACTCCCCGTTTGTGTTCCCTCTCTCACTGTGTCTTTCTCTGTCAAATAAATAAATAAAATCTTTAAAAAAAATAAAAAAAAATAAAATAAACTCGTAATAGTAAGGAGAGTGGTTTCTGGTTTTTTTTTTTTCTGAGTTCTACAAGTCATTCTAGTTAATTATAGAAACTGAGGAAGGAGTTGTGGGAACCCCAGAATTAAGAGCCTGTCAGCCAGAAGGGCAGGTGGCCCAGGGACTCATAACTGGCATCTGAAGTAGAGGTATTGTGGGAAGGGGGCCCCTCGCCTGGGGTCTGCACTAACTCGGGATAGTTAGTGTCAGAGTTGAACGGAATTGTTGGATGTCCAGTTGATCTTGGAGAGTTGAGGGATTGGTTGCTGGTGTTGGGAAACACCACACACATGTGGTGTTAGAAAGCCCCCCACAGTATATAAAGCTAGGTCCTTTAAATGATTATAGGCTGAGTGACTGAGGCACAGAGTTTTTTTTTAAAGATCTTATTCATCTATTTGTCAGAAAAAGAGAGAACACAAGCAGGGAGAGCAGCAGAGGGAGAAGCAGGCTTCCCGCCGAGCAGACAGCCCAACGCGGGACTCGATCCCAGGACCCTGGGACCATGACCTGAGCTGAAGGCAGATGCTTAACCGACTGAGCCACCCAGGCATCCTGAGGCACACAGTTTTGACTGTGTGTATGATCTGTGGGCCCTTGTAAGCACAGGCCCGGGGCTAGGGCACCGCCTGCCCAGGTCTAAGGGTGGTACTGGCCTCAAAGGACATTGGGGATTGTCTAACTCTATGACCAATAACAGGATTCTAACAGTGTCCCATGATAAAAGACAGCTTCCTGTGAGTTTGGCGTGATGGATTCAGGTGGAGCCACAGTAAAGATTTAAGTGAGCACTTTGGTTTGACTTCCTTTTTGTTGTAATAATTCAGTTTTTATATTACCATTTGGCATGAAATTATTTATCCCTAAACTCAAGCGGAACAGTTGACTTTTCTTGTCAGTGTATTTAAACTCTATTAGGCAACGTAGGTTTGAGTTCCAAGACTTAACAGAAATGCAGTTTTACCTTTGAGGAAATGTGTTAGTAATTTTCCCCCATGCAGAAACACCCCTTTGACATTTGGAAGGAACAATGCTCCAAAGGAAAGTATGATTTCTGATTTTAAATGTTTCAGGTCAAAGACGAAAGGTTAAGCTCGCTGCTATACATAGAGCTTTTATAAGCTAAAAGTAGAAATGCAGTAGAAAAACAGGGAAAGGAAGAATCAACAATCAATGAAAAAATATTCAACTTCACCTGCAACTGTAAAACACAAATAAAAACACTAGCTGTTGTTTTGTGGATTACCTTCAAAAAAAAAAAAACCAACCTGTTAGATTGGGGGGAAAAGATCGATAATATGAGAAAACAGACTTTTTCAACCTACAGGAGGAGTGTCGATTGGGTAGACTAATTGGGGGCACAGGGCCACTGGAGTGCTTTCTATTATAATTGAAAATGTTCAACAACACTGACTCAGCATCTAACTTCTAGGAATTTACCCTAAAGGAACATACCGCGGTCTAAACATGTATGAATAAGGATGTTCCTTGCTACAATGTTTAATATTAGAGTGCAACATTGCAAATTCAAGTGCCCCCAAGTGCAAACACTATTCAGATATCTACTGCAGGTTTGGGGCGCCCCAATACCACCTTTAGCTTCAATAATTTTCTAGGACTCATAGAACTCAACAAAGTCATTATTCTCACAGTTATATTTGTCATAGCAGAAGGACACAGATTAAAATCAGCCAAGGGGAGAGGCACACAGGGCAGGGTCTAGGAGACACCAAGTACAGTTTCCAGATGTTTCCCGACTCCTCAGGAACAGCAGACAGCACCAATTTCTCTCAGCAACCATATGTGACAATATGCATGAAGCATTGCCAACCAGCAAAGCTCACCTGAACTTTGGGACCCCGAGTTTTTTTTAATTGGGCCTTAGTCACACAGACATGGCTGGCTTTAGTCTCTAGCTCCTCCAGAGGACGAACTGATGCTGTGCAAACCAAAGCCCCCCAACCATACATCACATTGTTTGCAAAGACTACCCAACATGGCCCAGGGCCCCCAGGTAAACAGGGACACTCTCACCGGGCTGGAGAGGTAAAGGGTGTATATGATGGAGGTCCCACCATGCCACTCTAGGGAGCTTAGATTTTATTCTGTAGATGGTGAAGATTCATTGAAGAATCCTAACAAGAGGCTACCAGGAAGAGATGTGTGCTTTAGAGAGAACATTGTGGCATCATTAGTAATGATGAATTGGAGTGGAATAAACCTGGGGGCTGGGAGGCCATTGTACTTATCTAGGTTAAAGATGCAAATGGGATCTCAATGCTTGTTAATTCCTGTCCCTGGCAGCACTGCTCCCAACTGAGGCCCAGCCTCACGTGCAAATCTGACCTGGCTGCCATTATATTAAAATGCTTAGCTCCACTAATGAGTGGGGTCCAGAAATGGTCTGGTTGCCAAGAGCTTAATATCTGGGGCATGTGAGATGAACCCGGAGAGCCCGAGCCTTTCCCTGGGCACATCTCCTTTCTCCTCATACCCATGATTGTGTGCACCTCTGTCTCTATTTTACGTTATTTGCTCCAGGTGTCCCAAAGGACAGCTGTCCTGAGCTTCCCGAGTGACCAGCTGCCTGGACTAGGCCAGCTCACCCTGGCACAAAGACCAGATCATCCTTCCTCATCTTCATTTCTGGATATGTTCCTGCTCCTCACAGAAAGAGTTCCTGGACCCACGAATTCTGCCATCCACCCAACTCCAAACTCCCAGCACTGTCCAGAGGAGAATGGCTAGTGCATGCTCTCTCTCCCCTCTCCTGGGCCCATGCAATCAGTACCAGTGAGCCTGGGCCTCTTGCCCACTGGTCATGGCTACAGCCTCAGAATCTTTCCCAACAAAGGACTCCAGGCAGCCACTCTTAAGGATTAGTATTGACTGTCAAGACGAAAGCCATCTGTCACCATTTGCTAGAAGGCTCTGCCCCCTGGATGTCTGTACTCCCCAGGAGGATTTCCACTTCCCCATGGTCTTCCAGTTTGCCTTGCTGGAAGGCAAAGGGCCTCATCTGGCCTTGGACCCACCTACTCCTAGCTTCTCTCTTCTCTTCAATTTGGGTGTCTCTTGAAACAAAGCCCACCAGAGATGCCACAATTCCAAGCTATGAATTGTGAAGACAGTTTGTCTTCCAGGAATTTTGAAATCTTTGGAGGCCCAACCAAGCCTTTGGTCAACCAAGCCTTTGGTCAGTCTGTCAGTTCTCACAGACTGCTCAGGCTGCTCTTCTCACAGCACTGGAGACAGCATTCTGTGGCAGAAGAATGACCTGGAGGACAGAGGCTTGCTTCCCCAGGAGCTTACTATCTAGTTGGAGAGATAGGATATGGTGCTGTGAAGTGAACCGAACGCTCCAGGCATCATAAGCTAAATGCTAAATGAGCAAGAAGAGGATGCCAAATGCCAGAGGAATTCAAAACACAAGAGCAGATATTTTGGGGAACAGCAAACAGGGCTCCACCCCCAATTCAGCACCCAGTCCCTGGCGCTGGTCCCACCAGTGCCAGATGATGGGGAGGCAAAGCCAGGTGCTGTGGAATGAGCAGGCAGGAGGAAGTGGTGCCCTCCGGCCGGCTGGGCCCACGGGGCTTTGGTGCTGCCTCCTGGTACTGGCTGAGGCTGCAGGAGGCAGGCAGGAGGGGGCGAGCAGCAGGCACGCCGGGCATCGAGAACATTCACGCGGTTCCCTGTCATTATCTGAACTTCAACTCATCTACACCCACAGAGCCCCGAGATCCCTAGGGAGGCAGCAGACAGAGGAGCCACTTCCGGGTGGGGGAGGCTCTGCGAGGTTTCTGGATGGCTTCACGGCAGCTGATGCGTGTGGGCTTGGAGAGGTGCAGATTGGTGAGAGTCTGTGGCCGCAGGAGCAGGGAGCCCAACTTCCTACCGGGGCCTGGGGCTTGGGGGTCCGAGCGAAGACACATCATCTCCTTATCGTTCCTGACAACTGCCCAGTGGGGTTTCAAAATGGAGTGGGCCTGACTGTTAGTGAACTCCAGGATCTCTAAGGATTTGCCACTGACTAGTCTGGGCAGGACCATTTTGCGGGGAAAGAGAACCCTGAAAAGAGCCTGTGGTGGGTCACACTATGAGCAATTCTATGTCCCCACAGCATTTGTATCTAGTGGTTAATCAGGCAAATATGGGCAGAAGGAGAGATGGGCCGAGGAGAGCATGCTGAGAAGTGGAAAGAAGCAATCCCATCTCTTCATGGGGGGATCCCTCTCCTCCTCCCAAGAGGGCTCCATGGTCCTGGGCTTGGAAGAGACTCAAGGAGAGTACAGAGTGTCCTGATGGGTAACTACAGAAAGGCAGGAAAGCCAGGCCCACCTACGGGAGCAAGCCTAGTGAAAGGCTTGTGTTCTCTACCTTCTTCCCTCCCCCATTGCACTCACCTCCACAGACTGTGGCCAGATGATGAGAGGGGTCCTGTCTGGGGCACCTCCCAAGCATCCTACAAACCAGCCCCTTCTCCACCTCTCTTGCCCCATCCTGATGGAGGCTGTGGTCTTCTCCTGCCTGTACTGCTAAAATGCCCCCTGCCCAGGCTTCCTGGTTCTAAGCTTGCCCTGTAAACAAATAACCTGGATTTTACCTTTCCCTCCTGGAAAGGCAAAGCTGTTAGAAATACAAAACTGTGTGTGTGACACTTTCCTGTTGAAACCTACCTGAGCACGGCCCCCAAACCTCTGAATGACCTGGTGCCCTTCCAGGCCTTCCTGGAACATCCCCACTCCTGCCACACTGGCCTTCGTTCAGTTCCTCAAGGGCCCCCCACTTCTTTCTGCCTTTGGGATTTTGCACATGCTAATCCCATTGTCTAGAATGTTCTTTCCCTTGTTCTGGGCAGAGCTAGCCCTTTCTCAGCCTTCAGGACTTGGCTTAAATGAACAAAGATCTTCTTTGACTCCCTTATTCACTCTGTATCATTGAACCTAAGATACCATCAACTGTAAGACATACCATTATTGTCTGTACCACTCAGAAAGTTAAAATGCCACTCTTTATAACCCAAGGCCTCATCTATGATAAACTGTATCTTGATTTCAGAAATATTAAAATGTTTAAAAAAATGCATTTCAGGGGTGCTTGGGTGGTGCAGTCGGTTGAGCAACCTGACTCTTGGTTTCCACTCGGGTCGTGATTTCTGGGTCATGAGATCGAGACCCTCATCGGGCTCTGTGCTCAGTGTGGAGTCTGCTTGGGATTCTCTCTCTTTCTCCCTCTGCCTCTCCCACTTGTGCTTGCTCTGTCTCTCTAAAATAAGCAAGTAAATCTTTTAAAAAATGCATGTCTAAAATCAACGAAATACGGCAAGTAGATTTTCCCTGTTATTCTCTATCACTGTGCCTTATGCACTCTCCTCATAGCACTTAGTCCAATTTTTAATACTATATAATATTATATATGTATTATTCCTCTAAGATCTGGCTGATCTGCAACCGAAAGGCCCATGCTCTCAGGGTGTGTGTCTGTCTTGTCATGACCCTACGACCAGCCGCCACCGCCGTTCCTGGTCCGTGGCGGATGTGTCACAAATAGTTGCTGACGGTGTGAGTGAGTGGAAGGAGCACGGGCCCAGAAAGTGAGGCATCTGGACACTAATCTGGCTCTGCTCTTAACCAAATGTGTGACCCTGAGCGAGTCACTCAGCTTCCCGGGGCTCCAGTTCCTCATCTATGAGATGAGAGGACTGAACGCGGAAACGTCCCAAGGCCTCTCCCTCCTCTTAGTAACACAGCATGAGCCAGTGAAGAAGTCTTTTCCAACCATTTAGGGTCCCGGAGACAAAGTGTCTTATTCCCATAAATGCAAGAGGGAGCCTCACACGCTTGTTGCCCTGCCCGCCAACGTTACCACCTTGCTCGATTCCTTCAAATCGAGAAATAAAACAGGAAGAGACTCAGGAGGCAGAAGAGACTGCATTGTGCTGGCTGGGGCTGCCTTTGCGGCTCCCTCCTCCATTCTGTGGAAGCCTCAGGAATATACGAGAACCATCCAGCACTGTGGGCAGGTGCCCACTCTCCGCTCTGCGAGGTGACAGAGTGCACGGTTCCTGTGGAAGGAAGCTCTTTAGCTCTCCGTGGTGAGATGGTGCTCTCCTGTGGCATTCTATTTCAAAAGCATTTGATGATTAGTTATTCTCTGTAGCACCGTCGGCTTTGCTGATAAGAAAATTCTATGTAGGGGGAAGGGCGCCTGGGTGGCCCAGTCAGTTAGGGAACTGCGTTCGGCTCAGGTCATGATCCCGGGGTCCTGGGATCGAGCCCCGCATTGGGCTCCCTGCTCAGTGGGGATCCTGCTTCTCCCTCTCCCTCTGCCTGCAGCTTCCCCTGCTTATGCTCTCTCTCTCTCTCTCTCTCTGTGTCAAATAAATAAATAAAAATTCTTAAAAAAAAAAAAAGAAGAAAATTGTATGTGGGAACTGGAATTCCAAGGCTAACAGGAGTCAGTGCTTGTCTAGAATAGGGTACACCCTTTTTTGATACACCTTAAAAAGACCAAATAGCAAATATTTCTTGCTTTTCAGGCCACACGGTCTCTGCAGCAACTATTCAACTCTGCCACTGTAGCAGGAAATAATATGTAGATGAATGGGTGTGGCCGTGTCCCAGTAAAGCTTATTTATAAAACCAGGGGTGGGCTGGATATGGCCCCTGGGCTGCACTTCGCCAATCTCTGGTCTAGGATTCCATATTGAGATCCTCTGGGACCATGTGTTGACTTCCGCTGGGCTGGGATCCCAATGCAGGTCTCCAGACCCTTGTCCCATGCAATTTTCACTGCCAGTGGGCAGTGTGCTCTTCCTCTCCCTGTGCTCATAATGTACCTATCATATTCCCTGGCAATCCCAGCCAGTGGGAAAATGTATGCTATTAGGCACAGAGAAGAGAAAGGAAAGAAGATTGAGAAAAATTCGCCTCTTTCATCCCATTTTAATCAGAAAACTTAAGAAAGAAAGAATGATCAACTCTGGGTTGCCCTACTTCTAAACGTCAAGCCCATAGTGAGTGTGAGTGAGGCCGAGGGCCACTTTCTCTTCTGCCTCCTGGGTCCCCCCGGACGGCAGCAAATCTGTCATCTATGGGACAAGTCACCACAGGGTTCTTTCTAAGTTCAGCTTTCTTGGCGAGGACACCTTTTGCTCGAATCAGTCAAACTATTAACTCTAATAGAACAGAGCAGGCAAAACAGCCTCGTGTTTGGGGAATTAACTTTAATTTGCCAGATGTTAGCTGTTTCTGTCCACTTGACCACAGAGGTGCAGAGATTTAACTCTGTTCCTTCTTTCAGAGTCCCCCAGTCTAGCTGAGGAGACAAGGCACAAACACGTCAGAAGTTAAAATGCAAAACCTGGTTTAACGCAGTAAGAAAAACACATGTGCACACATGCACACGCACGCACACACACACAAACACACACACACACTCTATCTCTCTCTCTCTTCCAGTGAGCAAACAATAATTATTAGAGACTACATAGTAGTAAGGCACCTTAGGAGAAATTCGTGATTATAGCATAATCGCTCCCAATCCGTCCTTCCCATAATGCCTTTTCTCTCACGATGCAAACCAGTTTCAGTGCTTTCCTTCCTCCCTACAGACAATGCCCAGAGGTCCCGCGGGCTCTAAGAAACCAGGGCCACTTCAAAATGTCTTGCCAGGCAAAACCTCTATCCCTGCTGGACGTCTTTAGTTAACCTAAAACACATAAAAGCATTTGAAATGTGTCCTTTCCTTTCTTTTGAAACAGAAGGTTCTAGTTTCCAGTAAGGACTGTTTGTGGGGCAGAGTATCCTCCTTACAGAAGAAGGATGGTCCAAGGATTTAGAATCCTTCTGGATTCCTCCATTAAAGGGAGAATGGACCAGTTGTGACCGCTACTCTCTGGATGTTTCATCTATTCATTCCACAAAATAGATGGGGAGGGTTTACTCTGTGGAAGGTGCTTGTGTTCCTGGATGGGTTTTTGTCTGAGATGAGATTTTCATGTACAGAAGACATTTGTCAAATGTCTCCAAGAACATAATAGAATAAATGTACACATACTGCTGTCATGATAAAAACAAAAATCAAAAACTATGAAGATGGTGAATGAAGACTTTGATTTTTTGCATTTTGCATTTCTCAGTTAATCCTGACATGAAATTACTAGCCCTCCCCTAAGGAAGCAGCCGGGCAGAAATGGCGGCAGAGCCGATAGCTCTGGGTAATTTCCCAAGGGCATTGGATATGTCATATCTGTTCTTGCTCAGGAACAGCGGCTGCCAGGAGTCTGCCCTGCTGCACAGCCCCTGGCCTGAGGATGCTCCTGGGTACGGCTCATGGACCAAACAACCATCTGGCAGACTGAGACCTGAAAGGGGTTTCATGACCTCATCTGGGCCCATCCCTCTCTTGACCTTGAGCTGCTGCACAAGGTCAGGAGGTCCTGGAGCCAGCACTGCCTGCAGCCGCTGGAAGAGCCAGAGGGCCAGGGCCAGAGCCCAGAGATGGCATGCTCCCTGCTGGAGGGTGCTGTTTCTCCAGCCGCTGACGGCTGACGGTGCTTTGCACCTGCCCCTGTATCTTCGCTGCTGGAGACTGCACTCGTTTCTGATTCTCCTCCTGGCTTGGGGCTCCCTTCCTCTGTTCTTTGTCTGCTGGATTACCTTCCAGCTCTCTGCAAACATCCCACTCTGACAACTCCAGTTCCAGTTTCTTTTTTTCTAAAACTGGTAACTGGGAAGCATCATGGGCAGAGGACTCCGGCTCCAACCCCGCCCCCCCTCCCCCGCCCGATTCCACAAATGGTTCCATTTGTGCCCCAGGTCAGAATTATTAGCCATCAATTTTCTGGGACAAGGCTGAGACCAAGCCTTCCAGTAACTCTATACTAACTGCCGCACTTAGGAACAACCAGTAAGAACAGCTTTAATACCCTAAAAGCCAGGACCCCCAAAAGATAATGCCACTGACTTAACCTGACATTTCAAAGCAGGTGAACTCACTCATTAGCAATCACAATTTTTAAGGTTCAGATTCCTTTTTGCTAGTAAACCTGATATCATTTTAAAGGCATCAGGTAGGGTGCCTGGGTGGCTCAGTTGGTTAAGCGACTGCCTTCGGCTCAGGTCATGATCCTGGAGTCCCGGGATCGAGTCCCGCATCGGGCTCCCTGCTCGGCAGGGAGCCTGCTTCTCCCTCTGACCCTCCCCCCTCTCATGTGCTCTCTCTGTCTCAAATAAATAAATAAAATCTTTAAAAAAAAAAAAAATAAAGGCATCAGGTATTACAGTGAAACTCCTAAATTTGTCCGGAAGCATAATGCTTTTTGCCATTATATTTACGGCTCATGTTTTAACTCATTGCATATCCTAACAAGCTGTATTGTAACAGGGTGGTGCTATATTTGAAAAGTGACTTCACTTAGCCCAGAGATACAGAAAGATACTGACTTAATGGGGGGGAAATCCTGGTTTTTTCCTTCTGTCTCCTTAATTTGGACTTGTCATTTCAAAGGGACAGGATCTGCTAGGATGATGTCAGAATCATTGTCCACATGGACCTGGTTATTCCTGGATTTTTACCATGGAGTCAGACTTCCCAAATGTCAAAATGAACCTGGCTGTTCCCTTGTCTTTGGCATAACAACCAGCAAATGTCAGCTCCCAGCTTCCTGGTTACTTCTCATTCCCACATTTCTGAGGAATGTCCAATCTCTTTTGGCCAGTTTGCTTCTGGATGTTATCAACCTAGGTTCCTCAATGTGAATTAATCTTGCAATTCACTCTGAACTGTGATCCCATCCAGTATTTCTAATAATAACTATGGTTTGGGGCACCTGGGTGGCTCAGTTGGTTAAGTGTCTGCCTTCGGTTCAGGTCATGATCTCAGGGTCCTGAGATCGAGTCCTGCAGGGAGCTCCCTGCTCAGCAGGGAGTCTGCTTCTCCCTCTGCCTCTGCCCCTTCCCACTGCTCATGCTCTCTCTCTCTCTAGATAAATAAATAAAATCTTAAAAAAAAAAAGAATAACTATGGTTTTTGTTAAAATTATACATTCTCATTGAAATTAATTTAGTTTTTTAAAAGATTTATTTATTTATCTGAGATAGAGAGAACACAGAAGGAGAGATACATATATACACACACACAATTTTTACAATTACATTTTTATAAATACACATTTTATAAAAATGCATTTTACAAAATTTTATAAATACAACTTTACAAAATTGTATACAGTTTCATAAGAATGGGATTTACCATATATGCAGTTCTGTGGCCTGCTTTTTTCACTCAACCATATGTCTTTATTGGGTGAGAGACCTCCCCACAGGTCTCTGTACTCCTACACATCTTTCTGGGTATGTCAAAAATGTGAGGCCATTTCTCAGGATGTGTTTGTGGCAAGCAACCCTGAGGAGATTTTCCTCCCGGATGAAGGGCAGGCTTGCTTACTGTTTGCAGTAAAAATAGTTCGTTAAACTGAGTGTCAGTTGAACCTCTAACAGACAAGACAGAATTTACATGTCCATAGACAGGAATTATTTTGCAATGCTATCAGTTATCCACAATTTTTCAAGAAGTCAAATCTTTGCCATAGAATCAGATAACCCCAGGGGTGTCTTTTAGAGTCTAGATGATATACTGTTTTTCGGGGAAGCGCACTTTTCCCTGTGATGCTCAGCAAACACTTAACAAACTCCACTTGCCTCTCTCAGAGGGGAGCTACTAGATTTGGGGGGAAAACTGGAGGACATCAAAGAGCGGGGTTGATTTCAGAGCTGGGGGTGGGGCAGGGGCTTGGGGGCACCTAGGAGGGGAGGGTAAAATGTTGGAGACCCAGGGAGGTTGCTACCAACACTCCCACCGCAGAAGTACTAACAAATTTCCTGTTCCAACCTATTTGAATTTCATGAAGCAAACCTGATGTCTCACCAGATTTGTTAAAATTGGGTTTTATTTTATTTTAAAGAATTTTTATTTATTTATTTGACAGAGAGAGAGAGAGCACAAGCAGGTGGAGTAGCAGGTAGAGGGAGAAGGAGAAGCAGGCTCTCTGCTGAGCAGGGAACCCAATGTGGGACTTGATCCCAGGACACCAGGATCATGACCTGAGCTGAAGGCAGTCACTTAACCAACTGAGCCACCAGGCGCCCCTAAAATTGGATTTTAACCAATAAATGAAAATTGAAAGTGGGCAAAACCTAAAAATGATACCGCATTTTGGGAAAGAGGACTAGACCTAGCTGTCTTTCCTTTTACGATGTCCAAGTTTGATTTCCAGACACAAATTTTCTCAGTGGAAATGCCCATAGCTCAAAGGTCTGAGACTGTCCATGAATCTTTTTTTAGTGCTCTTTTCACTGTAAACAAACAAACAAACAAACAAAAAAACCTGAAAAACTCAAACTCAGCTGTTTCCCTCAGACTGGCCTGGAAGGGGCCTTCCCTTCTTCCTTCTCTGGAGCTGCATTCTAGTAAGACCCCAGGGTTGGCTTTGGGGGTTGTAGAAAGCAAGTAGTTCAGTTTAGTTTAAGGCCCAGGTTCTTTCATTTTTTTCCTTCTGGGCCTTGGGCAGCTCCACGAGCCCCAGCTGAAGGGGCTAGCTCCTTTCACACTCCCCGTGCTCCCTGTTCTGAAGCTTCGCTGCTTAGGGCTGCTTGAAAAGTCCTGAGGAGATTCAGGAGCATAGAAATGATGTGTCCAGTGACCACGAGGCTGTCTTTAAAAGAATAACAGCTTGTCAGTGAGGAAAATTCCACTCTGCCACTTGCCCTGCGTCAACTTTAAGGCCCAGTTCAACGACTCCCCCAGCATCCACTCAGCAACACTTTTATTAAGCACCTGTTTTAGGTTTCAGAACTTCAAAGATGAGCAAGAACAGAATTCACTTTTAATGAGGCTTGCTGGCTAGTGCATGATAAACACCAAAGCAGGCCACTGTTAGCAGCCTGGAGGTGGCCAAAGACGCACAGTGAAGAGAAACAAGCAGCGGGCGCGCAGGCCTGAGTGAGACCCAATCCCATCTGAGTAACAAGAGCTATTTATACATATAGACAGATAGAAGACACATATCCTTACATATGCAGAGAACATTTCTGGAAGCACACAGGCTAACTGGTTATTTCTGGAGTCTTGGCTTTGGGGAAGTAGGCAAGGAGGGAGATTTTTACTTTCAACGCTCTACCCCTCCATATGTTCGAAAACCATTCTTTGTACAATGAACATACATTACTTATATAATACAACAACAACAACAACAACACAGAATGGCAGCTCCATCAAAGGGATATATATACAGTGAGTTATGGGAGCCACAAAACAAATCACCAGATCCAAATTCAAGAATGTTCCAGATTCCTTTAGTCGGAATCAATTTTTCTATCTTCTGGGCTCTCATAGATTTTTTCCCTTCCCTTCTCTTCCATTCCGTCCCTCCTTTCCTTCCTTCCTTCCTTTTACAAATGTTCATTGAGATTCTACTATGTGTAATACAGATGATTCAATATTGTATTATAATCAAGTTTAGCTGTATATTACAGAAAGAAAAAAAACTAAAGTAGTAGCTTAAATAAATACAAGTTTATTTCTCTCACACATGAAAAGTAGTCCAGAGGTAAGCACCCCCGGGCTCATGTGGTAGCTCCAGAGTCATCAGGAACCCAGGCTTCTTCTCACGTGCTCTCTACTGTCCTTGGCATGGCAGCTCAGGATCTAAGATGGCTGCTCCAGCTCCAGCCCTAATGTTCAAATTCTCACAAGCAGAGGAGAGGAATAGAGAGGGGCTCATGCTCTCCCTCTTCTGGGAGAGAACTACCACACTACACTCTGCTTAAATCTAATTGGCCAGAACTTAGTCACATGGTCACATCTAGCTGCAAGGGAAGCTGGCACATGTAAGGAAGCTGAGACCTGGAGGGAAGCTGGAACATACAATATTTTAGCTCAGTGCATTGCTGCCTCCAGTAAATCTAGGATTCTTTTATTAATCAAAAATTGGAGACTAGGTATTGAGAGGTCATTACCAATCTTTGCTACACATACGAGCCAAAACAGAGAGTTCCTGCCCTTATGATACTTACACATAGTGGGTGAATTAGACATTAATCAAACAATTATAAAAATAATTGTAAAATTGCATGCTGCAGTAAATGAGGTAAAGAAAAATTTCACTGGGTTCTAGAAATGTATACTTAGAAGACCTGACCTACTCTTGGAGGAAGACTTCTCTGAGGAACTGTGTAATGGGGCTGGAGAAGTAGGCAGAGGTCAGCAATGTAGGGCTTTGTTGTCTATGTCGAAGATTTTGATATTTATCCTAAAACAAGGCTAGCCATTGAAGGGTTTCAAGTAGGGTATGAAGAAACATTATTACCCTCCCATGGTTATGTTTGGAAAGACCTCTCCGACAGGTCAGTGCAAAATGTGGATGTCAAAGTGTGGATATGAAAGGGGAGGTTACATATCAGCAGAGGGATGAACATAGAACTCTTGCCCAGTTCTAAGTAGCTTTCCTTTTGGAAACTGGTAGTGGTCAATGGTGGACCTGCTCGAGGTTGTGCTGTTTGTCTTGTTCTGTCCTACCCAAGCAGAGGGGAAGGCCTATAACCACATGAAAGGAAGGTCTGCACTGAATCATGTGGGGCTATGTGCTATCTCCCCAGGCACAGAACAGCCTGGCGAACATGGTTGGTTGCCCACCCAACACCTGTTCTGCCTACCTTTTTCCTGCTGGTAGATCCCTGATTTACTCAGTTGCATGGTGATCTGAAGAAAGTAGATCCGTCTTCCAGCCCCTGGGGATGACTCATGATTGGTCTACAATAGATATGGTAATCGCCTACCTCTTCCCAGGTACATTCCCAGCCTTTCTGTAGCTAGTGGTGATCTTGTGACTCAGTGAGATTAAAGGGGGGATTTCTTGCCTCATTGCCCTGGCTAGATCCTCAAGTACCATGTTGAATAGATGTGGTAAAAGTGGGCATCTTGCCTTGTCATTGATCTTAGAAGGAAAGTATCTGGTCTTTCATCATTAAGTATGATATTGACTGTGGGTTTTTCATAGATGTCCTTTATCAAGTTGAGGAAATTCCTTTCTAAGTTCGTTGAATGTTTTTGGCGTGAAAGGGTGTTGGATTTTGTCAAATGCTTTTATTGCATCAGTTGAGATGATCATGTGATTTTTTCCCCCCTTCATTCTATTACTATGTACATACATTGATTGCTTTGCTTTTCTTGCGTTGAACCACCCTTACATTCCTGGGATAAATTGTATTTTGTCACAGTTTATACTTCTTTTCCTATATTGCCAGGTTTGGTTTGTTAGTATTTTGTTGATGATTTTTTTTTAAAGATTTTATTTATTTATTTGAGAGAGAGAGAGCATGAGAGAGAGAGAGAGCAAGGGCAGGGAGAGGGACAGAGAGGGAGGGAGATACAGACTCCCAGCTGAGCAGGGAGCCTGATGTGGGGCTTGATCCCATTACTCCAGGATCATGACCTGAGCCAAAGGCAGACTCTTAACCAACTGAGCCACCCAGGCACCCCATGTTAGTCTTTAGTTGATGATTTTTGCATGAATATTTATAACGGCTATTGATCTGCAGCTTTCTTGTAATATCTTTGTCTTGTTTTGCTATCAGAATCATACCAGCCTCATAGAATGAGTTGCAATGCACCCTCTCCTCTTCTACTTTTTGGAAGAGTTTGTGAAGAATTGGTATTAATTCTTTAAATGTTTGGAAAATTCATCACAGAAGTCATCTATTCCTGCTTTTCTTTGTGGGTTGTTTAAAAATATATATGAATATGAATCGAATCTCTTATCTTGTTGTAAGTCTATTCAGATTGTCTATTTCATCTTGAGCTGGCTTTTTTGTTTGTGTCTTTTTAGGAATTTGTCCATTTTGTCTCATTTTTTTGCATATAATTCTATACATTTTGCATACATTTCCCTTGTAACCTATATTCTTTCTGCAAGGTTGGTAGCAATGTCCCCTCTTTCATTTGTAGTTCTAGTAATTTGAATTTTCCTTTTTTTTCCCTTGGCCAATCTAGCTAAGGATTTGCTAATTTTATTAATTTTTTTTCCCGAAGAACCCACTTTTGGTTTCATTGATTTTATTTGTTTTTCTATTTCCTATTTCATTAATTTACAGTCTAATTTTTATAATTTCAGTCTTATGCTGGCTTTGGGTCTTTTTCCAGTATGTTAAGGTGCGAGGTTACATTATTGATTTGAGATCTTTCTCCTTTCTTAATATGGGCATTTTAGAGCTATAAATTTTCCTCTAAGTACTGTTTTAGCTGCAACCCCTAAGTTTTGCTATGTTGTATCTTTATTTTCAATCATCTCAGAATACTTTCTGATTTCCCTTTTGATTGCTTCTTTCCCCATTGTTTATTTATGAGTGTGCTATTTTTCCACATATTTTTAAATTTCCTAGATGTCTTTCACATTTTAATGAATAGAATATGGCAAAATTGAGATGATATCACTGCTGAGATTAGATTTTTTAAAACTGTGACTTACATCTAGTTTGCACACATTCGTCTTGGCTCTTCCTGCTTACTTTGATGAAACAAGCTGCCATGTTATGTGCTGCCCTATATACAGACCCATGTGTCAAGAATTTACAGCAGCCTCTAACCAACAAGCCAGCAAGAAATGAAGACCTTCTATCCAACAATACATAAGACACTGAATTGTAGCCATGTGAGAGAACCTGAGCCAGAGGACCTAGCCAAGACATGCCCAGATTCTGACTTACAGAAACTGTGAGATAATAAATGTTGTTGTCTTAAGCCATTAAGTTTTGGAATAATTTGTTGCATAGCAATACATAATTATTATGATAAGTTTGGTTCAGAAGGAGGGCCTGGGTCTTTTGGATAGGCTAGCCATTTCTTTCATTTTATTTCCTGTCTCCATGAGTTACAAGGCCTAGAAAGGACCCTACCCCATACATTCTCTCTGTGCTCTAGCTTCTCTACTGGAAACTGATTTGCAACTCAGTTTCCAGTAGAGTTTTCTAAGGAACTGACCCTCCTAGATTCAGGACAGGAAGAACCAGTGGCTTCTCCTTAAGTTCAATTCTTCAGCCTCCTGTTTAGTACTGGCATGGAAGAGAGGCTGCTATTTCTAAAGCATTTCTTTGTTTACCATTTGATTATTGTCTCTGTTGAGTAGATTTGTTTGTTTATAACTTTAAGGGAGGAAGGGAAGTGGAGGATAGACTAGAAACCCTACACCAAATCCTCAAAAGAGATAATGAAATCAGAACATTCAGAGCCGGTGCTCAGCAAACGTTAATTTTTCTTCCTATCATGTTCCTCTAGCCTACACAGTCTTCCAATCCCTCAAGCTGTGACACAGATGAAAGACTCAAACTGCTTGCACTATAAACTGGAACCATGTTCTAATTGGAAGTGGTAAAGCCCCTAATTTGTCTGCTATTGATGTGCTTATTGATAACCCTTACTGAAAGAGGAATTCAACAAAATTCAACTCAACACACATCTGGGTGATGGCATTATGGTGGGACTGCAAAACAGAGATGAATAGAACACCATCTCTGCCCTCAGAGCTGTCAGTCTGGAATTAGTATCCAGTTGGAGCACGTTTGTCTTTACAGATCATCTAATGATTTGAAGGCCACCAGCTAAGAATCCACTCATTTTTTTCCCCACACCTCCCCCAGCCCAGACTGCTTAGTAAAAATGTCGAGAAATCTGATAGTCTTTCCATTTTAACTTCAGGCCTGGTGATGGGTCCCTTCTGGGGCCATCCAGCTGGGTATCCTCTGGGCTACCACACGTGGAGCAGAGGCCTGCCTTAAAGGAACTCTGGGGAAGCCCTCTACTAGCTAACATGGCAACTTTGTGCAAATTGGAAAAATAGTCCTGAGCCTCAAGTCACTTCATAGCCATTAGTCACAAAATATTCACAATAATGATACAAGTCTATGATGTTCTGTGAGGCGAATGGCTCCCTGCAGTTGTGTTATACACACTTGCACAAATCTAAGTGGCGTACAACTGGTACAACTGTTGGGAGCAGTGACGCTATGGGGAAATGATCTGCTTGGTCTGTGATACTGGAATCCGGGGATGCTGGGGAGAGATGGGGAGCATGAGCATCGGAGGAGGACTACACGATGGCTTCTTCCCAGGCCTCCCCACCACGTGAACACACCATGCTAACATTAACGTGGGTTTGCTAGCTCACAGTTGCCAGCCACATGACTGCAGGATTTCCAAAGTCTCCCGATTAATTCTGGTCTCAGGTAGGTCCCAGACCAAGTTGGCTGGTGCCTCCTCATTGAGCTCTCCGGCCCACAAACCACGTGAGGGCAGTGTCTCACCACAGCAGCTGCGACTGGGTCAGCTCTCTAAGAGCAACGCCTCCCCTCTGCCTAAGGCTGTGGGCAAAGGGCAGCAAAGCCCTTCAGATGCCAACATTGCTATCTGTGTTCTCCTCCCTCTCTGTCCAGGCACGGCAAGAGTCACACTGCATCCCAGCTGGAAATCCCAACCCAGATCTTCCCTGGCTCTGGCTCCTAGCCCTTCAACAGCAATGCTAGTGGCCCAAACTTCATGCTTTCCTTCAAAAGAGCAACACCTCAAAGTCTTCCCTCCTCTAATCATCCTCCCACCCCGTAGACTTATACTTCCAACTTCTTCTCCACAGACTAACCATCCTCCAAACATATCAATTGGTGCAATAAGATATTGAGGGCATCACTGACTCACCAGTTTGTTAGATACAACCAGATCTTGAATACCTGTCATAGAATGTCAGAGACACTCAGAAAATCCTATTACAGTCATTCTGGAGAACGGACCTTTACTTCAAGGCAGGGCTCTCCAAACTTTTTGAGTTAGAATGGCGCTTCCCCCCACCCCAGCCATATTATTACTGCCGCAAGAGGTAGATATGGGTGAAGAAGTTTAAAATCTTTTAGCAAGTTGTTTTATGTGACTGTGTCTGTGTGATATGTTGAACCACATATACCTTAGTGCAAGATTACAGGATTACAATGGAAGCCCCTGCCAGCTTCACTCTTTTCCCTTCTGGAAATCCCAGCACACTTTGGGGTCCAGGTGGGGAATGGATCACGGCAGGATGGCTGAGACAGGAACCAGTTTCCAGAGCAACTGGATGGAATTTTGGAATACGCCCTGAAGGAGTTTCTGTGCCGGACACAGAGGCTGTGGTAGGGGACCAGCTTCCAACCAGAAGAAAACTCGACGTTCAGTGTTCAGGTAGGCAAATAACTATGTTTGGACAAATAACCATGACAGTCAGAGGCTTGACTGCAAATTTCCTGGGTTTTTGCCCAGTCTTCTAAACACATCCAAACCTTCCTTGAACTTTTCAAGGAGGCATTTGCTTCTATTCTCATAATGAATCAACCCAATTAAAAAATTAATGAATGTTAACAAAATTAATGAATGAGCCTGCAGGGACAGAGCGGGGAGGATGGAAGGAAAGAAAACTGAATAGGGGTGGGGAGGCCATGGCTACGGGCTTTGTCATTAACTATTTGGGGGATGCAGTGCAAGTTAGGTTCTCTATGTCTCAGTGATCTCACTACTAAAATAAGGGTTAAATCAGCCATTCTGAAGACAACTTCCCATGCGAACATTCTCTAACCGTATTCTCTCCTTCTCCCTCTTCTCTTCCTCCTCCATTTCTCGCCCTCTTTCCCCTTGCTGTCTCCCTCACTCTTCTCTTTCTCTTATGTCTGTTGTTTTTATTCCCAGACCTTTACACAGGCTCTTTTATTTTCATCACCAGGCGATTTGTGCCAACGAGTGTGATACAAATAAAGTTAGACAGGATTTTGGTTCTGACTGAATAAGAATTGCTCCACTTGAATTTAAAAAAAAACAACCCAGTCCCTCTCAACTGATTCTATTCAAAATTTCTTGGCTTCTGAATTTAAAGAACAAGTTGTTCTTGTGGGAAGTTAATTATAAAATGTTCAACCCACCCCCTTCCCCATGAGTGACCAACACACAAAATGAATCCCCAGAAAAGTGTGCAAACTCGGAACAGTCTTCCAAAGCGCGGACTTCACCCTCATCTACTAGATCAGTGAACCCGAGTTCCAAAATTTAAAAAGTCTACGAAGCCAAGTCTATCTAATGACATGAGTTGAGGATTCTGGGCAACTTTCAGTATTTTCTGGCACATACACAGTAGGTTTTGACCACTGCTGTCCAAACAGACTGGAACCAGCGACTCAGGCTTTCTAAATGGTCTCTCTTGCTTATAGAAACAACTGGCAGTGTTGGGGTGGTGAAAGCAGGAGGAATAAGAAAAACCACAAAAATATGAAACATCTTGAACTTCCAAGTATGAGTTAGTGGGAGAATAGTGGGAGAACACCCCTTAAATAACAGGTCCCCATACCCTGCTCCCCGCCCCAGCCTCTGGCAACCACCGTTCTACTTTCTATCTCTATGAATTCGACTACTCCATGTATCTCATGTAAGTGGAATCATATAATATTCATCCTTTTGTGTCTGGCTCATTTTACTTAACATAATGCCTTCAAGGTTCATCTGTGTTGTAGTTGTGTCAGAATTGCCTTTTTTTTTTTTTTTTGAAATTCAGATTGATTGCAGTACATTTTGTATATAGTAACATTCACTCTTTTGAGGTATACAGTTCCATGGGTTTGACAAATAGCCTCAGTTCTGGAACTGCCACCATAAATCAAGATAGAGAACATTTCCATTACCTTAGAAAGTCCCACTGTGTTCAAATGGCAAACAGACACATGAAAAGAGGCTCAATATCACTATCATCAGGAAAACGCCGATCAAACCAAAAGGAGCTACCATTAGGATGGCTATTATCAAAAAGAATTTCATTTTTTAAGGACGAATAATATTCCATTGTCTGTATATACTATTTGTAATTTTTAAAAAAGATTTTACCTATTTATTTGGGAGAGAAAGAGAACGAGCAGGGAGGGGAGGGGCAGAGGGAGAGGGAGAAGCAGACTCCCTGCTGAGCAGGGAGCCTGATGTGGGGCTCGATCCCAGGATCCTGAGATCATGACCTGAGCCGAAGGCAGACGCTTAACTGACTGAGCCACCCAGGTGCCCCTCCTATTGGTAATTTTTAAGAGTTTGGAGAGAACACTGGAAATGCCAAAAGGCTGCAAGTGGACTGATGTTGTCCAGGCTTCAAAGAGGAGAGCATATTAGTTTCTGTGGCACAGCAAGCAACCTCAAAATCTCAGTGGCTCACAACAACATTTATTTTTGTCACTCCCAGATGTGCAGGTCAGCTGGGATAGCTCTGCTTCAGGCTGTGGGTCTGGTTCAAGCTCCATGTGTCTTTCATTCTCTTTGGACCAGCAATTCCTGGGATAGGTGATTTTCATGGTGAATGGCAGGAGCACCTAAGGAGTGAATGGACATTTAATGCCTCTTACGGCCAGGGCCTGCCCAATCCACAGTCCCTTCTGCTTGTCTTCCTAGACCTACAACATGGCCACGCCCAACATCAATAACTCCAGGAGCAGAATCCTCCCACTGCTAGCTCCGGTGGGACTTGGGCAACATCACACAGCAAAAGACAAGGATGTATTATGCTCATACAGGTGAGTGAAGAATTAGTAGCAGGAACCCAGTCCACCACAGAGTTGATTATGGAAAATATAGAGAGTAATCTTGATGTGGATCTCCAGTAAATTCCAGAAGGGATTATTAAATGGATGGTTCACAAGGACAGTGCTTAGAAAAGAAAGTGATGTCTACGAGGAACCAGCACAACTTCATTAAGAATAAGTCAGGTCACGGTGCCTGGGTGGCTCAGTCGTTAAGCGTCTGCCTTCGGCTCCGGTCATGATTCTGGATCAAGCCCTGCATGGGGCTCTGCGCTCATCAGGGAGCCTGCTTCTCCCTCTCCCACTCCCCCTGCTTGTGTTCCCTCTGTCTCTTTCTCTGTCAAATAAATAAATTCTTAAAAATCTTTAAAAAAAGTAACAGTTTAAAAAAAAAAAGAATAAGTCAGGTCAGAGATGCCTGGGTGATTCAGTCAGTTAAGCGTCTGCCTTCAGCTCAGGTCATGATCCCGGGGTCCTGGAATCAAGCCCTGCATGGGGCTCTGCCCTTGGTAGGGAGTCTGCTTCCCCCCCTAACCTCCCCACACACACACTTACACTCTCTCTCTCTCAAATAAATAAATAAAAGCTGTGAAAAAAAAAGAAAGAATAAGTCAGGTCAATCTGATTACAGATCTATTTTCTTGGATTTGCTTTATTAACTAAACAAGGGAATATGGCAGTTATACTTTATTTGATTTTAGAACAGCACTTAAATTTTTTACATGTTACTCTTGAAGACAAAATGGAGAGATACAGATCATATGACAGTATGGTTAGATAAAGGTACAGATGTGTATTTATACAACTACTCTCAAATACTTTTTGATTTAAGTCATGTGTCATTTTGGAAGGGAATTTCTTGCAGCATGTTACAGAACTAAAGTTTTGTCCTGACTGCCATTTTATATCAGTGATTTGCATGAGGATAGAGATGTGAGTGAAGCAAGCACAGACTGGAATTACAAATAAAAACCAAACGCTTGAAATTTAACAGAAATAAATGCCAACGATTCTACTTAGACATTTTAAAAAGCACCAAGCAAACAAAAATCAAATACAGGAGGAAGAACCCCATGAGAATGACATGAGTGAATGAAGAAGAGTTTAAAACTCTACTGGAGCTCATAAAGAAGGACTTGATCAAAAGGAAAAGGTAAATCGTGCACAGGAAGACTCAAGTATTATAAAGATGTCAATATTCTCTCAATTGATATATATTTTATTTTTTTATTTTTATTTTTAAAAGATTTTATTTATTTATTTGATAGAGAGAGCGAGAGAGCACAAGCAGGGGGAATAGTAGAGGGAGAGGGAGAAGCAGGCTCCCCGCCAAGCAGGGAGCCCGATGTGGGGCTCGATCCTAGGACCCTGGGATCATGACCTGAGCTGAAGGCAGACGCTTAACCATCTGAGCCACCCAGGTGCCCCATCAATTGATATATATTTTAATAAATGAGTTTAACTCATTCATATTTGGGGGAACTACTGATATATTTGGAATTCTTTCTCCTGGCTCTTTTAATTAGGAAGGAGGATATGGGGGTTCCCAGGGTACTGGCAATGTTCTATTTGTGGGCTTGAATGGTGAGATGTAAAGGAAAAACTCCCCTGCATTTCTCCTTTACCCTCATACAGCTACCACACTTCACTGTACTTTTGACACCAGATAGGTAGGGTGTGCACACATCAAGCAATTCTCCAACACTAGCTGGGTGAACTACAATTTAAATCAATTCTGATACTATTGGAGATAACACACCATCAGATCCTACAGGTTAGGGCTCAGTCCCACAAGATTGCCCCCCCCCCTTCAGATGCCAATCACAAGTCCCAGATACCTCTGTACCTCCGTACAACTGGCTATAAATCTAGGTTCCCAAGATTCCCTTCTTGGGTTTGGTACCACTCAGAAAATTCCAAGGGATTTAGGAGCTCTGTGTCAGGAACTAGGATCAAAGACCAAATATTAGAACATAAGATGCTCCCAGTGCTCATATCACTTAGGAAATTATAAGAATTTTAGGAGGTCTGTGCCAGGACCTAGGGGCAGAGACCAATATATATATTTTCTATTATTCTACACATTGCATTATAATAATGCATTATGTTTTACATTTGTTTTATGCTTTTCCAATCACAACTTCCTTTCTCTCCCCAGATGCAGCCACCATCCAAGCTTTTATGGTAATCAATTCCTAGCACTTAGTTTGTATATCTGAACAAAATTTAATTCTGCCTATTTTTGAACTTTAGGGATAAAATGGTATACACTCTTTTATGTCTGCTTGCTCAAAATTGTTTTTAAGATTCATCCATGCTGTAGTTCACCTTTATTAGTCTTGAGCATTCCATTGTTCAAATATAATGCAGTGTATTTTCTGTTTTGCTGTTGGTTACTTTGGCGAATATTAACACTGCTACTATGAACCTTCTTGTGTATGTGTCTTTGCGTAAATGTGCTTGAGTTTCTCCTGCACATATACCCAGGAATCACAGTCCTCAGACTCAGGGTATCAGAATCTTCAACTTTAGTAGATAATACCAAACTCTTTTACAAAGTGGTTGTAATACCACCCAGGAAAGTGTTTGAGCATTCTTGTTCCTTCACATCATTTCTGACTCTTGGTGTTGTCGGACTTGTAAATGTTAGCCAATGTGATAGGTAGAGTTATCTTTACAGTTGTCACATATATACTAAAGTTTATATTATTTTTTAAAACTTTCAAATTAATCAGTATATATTTTCCCCTGGGTCAGTGCAAGAACATTAACATATTTTTACTTTCTACCACTCCCCTGCTGCCCCAGCAACCTTACACATGCCCTCCCATGTTGTTATCAGCTAGGATTTTAGACAACTATTTTGTAAATAATATTTTCACAAGTGATACTTATTATATATTTTACTTTTGTATCATTGCTTCTCCCATCCCTTTACTTCTTTCTGGGCCCCTTTTCCTTCTTAACAGAGAACAATCGATCTTTGGTAGTTCTTTCAGGGAGGGTCTGTGGATGGTAAACTTTTTGAGTCTTGATGTCTTCATTTCATGAAAATAATACATAATAATATTAGGTGCCATCTCATATCACAGAAAAAAAATGGATTATTTAACCACTGATGATTCAAAATGAGATTCCTACTCCACACCTTAGAGTTAAATAATTTCCAAATGGACCCAGGATTGAAGTGCGCAGAAGGATGAGAGCGGGTTGGCTTTCCCTGAACCAGCTATGGCACAGTGGCCCCAATGACCGTTCGGAAGAGGGACCTCCACTACATAATTTAAAATCATTTGTGTTTCTACAACATAAATACCTTTGCTTTCCCCAGACACTGCTATATGAACAAAGGCCTTTATGATCAGACTATGTTTATATCTTGTTATTTTCTTGGTAGAACAATGGGTGAAGGAAAGCAAAGAGACAGGTTAAGTTTCCCTCTCAGGTGGATCCAGTATGGAATAGTGTGAAGTTCATAAACTCAAGTAATTCATCAGAAGAAAGGAATTAGAACCAGAGGTGACCATGAAAACACAGGCCTCTGGGAATTTGCAAAAATTTGGAGAGAGAGCTTAGGCTTTCTTTTTTTTTTCTTCTTCTTCTTCTTCTTTTTCTTTCTCTCTCTCTCTCTCTCTCTCTCTTTTTTTTTTTTTTTGAGCTTAGACTTTCTGCACGTCAGGAGTAGGTTTGAGAAAGCCTTCTCTACCTCTTAAGAGGCAGGGCTACCTCGGCTACTAATGAATCACATGACCCTGTTCATGCTTGTCCTAAAGCGACATTGCCCCAACTTCAAGGCAGTCATCTCTAGTTTCTAGTGTTGAAAGGTAAATTTCCTTCATCGGTCCCCTTCAATCTGTGCCCTTTGAGCCTAAGTAGTTATAATCCTTCCAGTCTATCTTCATATGACAGTCCCTCTATCTCAAGCATTTTTGTTGAAGTTCTCTGATTGATTACTATTTTGACTTATTTCTTGTGGAAGCCTGTGTTTAAGGCAAATACTACCCAAGTGCAGTGCTTCTACCCATTACCACTGGCATCAAGAGTCAAGTGTGCCTTGGGTTTGGCCATCTTAGCAATGCAAGTCACTCCAGTCCGGGAGTGTGACGTTCCACGTTTGGGTCTCAGCTCTGCCACTTCACTTGAGCCCTCCGTCTCCTTATCTGCAACGTAGGACTGGGAACTTCACTGCTCACCTGATGAGACCATTGAGAAGATTAAAAGAGAGAATTTATATCAATGATCTTATTCAGAGTACAGCCTTATGCCAGTAAGTCTTAGTAATTGGACTGAGGATACCTAGACAATAAAGATAAAGACAAGCTGGGGCACCTGGCTGGATTGTTCCAAAGAGCATGTGACTCTTGATCTCAGGGTTGTGGGTTCGAGTCCCACGTTGGGTGTAGAGATTACTAAAAAAAATAAATAAACTTAAAAAAAAAGATAAAGAAATGCACTTCTTTTGTGAAGGACTATTTGATTTAGCACTGTACCTGAGAAAAGAATTACTGAACCCTGAATGTTCTTTATTTCTCAATGGGTGATCTGGCAACTGTCCAAACACAAAATGGGGAACCCCTTTAAGCCTTTCTAGTTGTCAGTTTTCCTTCAAACATTCAAACAGGCCAACAACCCAAGTAGCTTCCAGTTGCTCTCCTCTGAGCAAAGGGCACCGAGAACTTCAGCAGTTACTGCCCTGAGGCTCTTGACATTACAGAGACTTCCTCTGTAAGCCAAGAAACAGATGTTTAGAGAGAGCCAAGCTCATTAAATAGCCTCCGGGCTGCAGTGCTTCAGCTCAGTGAGAGAAACACCTGACCCAGCGGTGTCTTCCAGGTCTCCTGCTGGTTCACACCACTAACCTTACATTCTCTGCTGTCATCACTCTGGTTGAATTCTTGTTCGGGAGAGCAAGATTGAAGAACCTCCAGGGCTCCATGATGCACGTGGTTTTCAGACTTAGGGAACTGGGGTGATTCTCTTATGGTAGGATGGAATCAAATCACTATTCTGACCCAGGAAAAAAGCAAAGTAATTAGGGCAGTGAAAATACTCTGTATGAGATGATCACGATGTTACCGATCTATCATAGGCGCTAACTCAGGAAAGGAACGGGGGAGCCCTGGCACCCTGTTGGGTCCCGGGGGATCCAGGGAGGGGGCTGGACAAATGCAGAGCACAGCTCCTGGCTGGTTGGTCAACACTGCTGCCGAACAAACTCAGATAAACTTGTGGCAAGAGAAACCAGTAACTAAAGACAGCAGAGTTTGGAAAAGAGAAAAGGAGAAATTTACTTTGGGTGCTGGTGGCTGGTGGAGGTAACAGGCTCAAGCCTTAACATCCGACCTCTCTACAGGCAAGATGGACACCTAGAGTTGTAGAAGGAACGGTTCAAGGGGTTCCATGCAAGAAAGCAAGCAGAGAGCACATGGTCAGAGGTGAGGGTTGGTATGTGTTTAGCACATAATCGTGGGCAGGGAAGGGGATAGGTGGGATGTGGTCTTCTAGGCATTCGGTAGCTATCAGGGCTTTTCTATTCTGGCGGTTGGAATGTTCCAATCATTGTCAATGCCTGCCGAAAGTGTGATAAAAAATAAGAACAATGGGGGCGCCTGGGTGGCTCAGTCGGTTAAGCGACTGCCTTCGGCTCAGGTCATGATCCTGGAGTCCCAGGATCGAGTCCCTCATCCGGCTCCCTGCTCAGCAGGGAGTCTGCTTCTCCCTCTGACCCTCCTCACTCTCGTGTGCTCTCTCTCTCATTCTCTTTCTCTCAAATAAATAAATAAAATCTTTTAAAAAAATAAGAACAGTGGGTTTCAGTTAGAGCACGAGTTAAGTGGTCCTGTCCATTTTTGGTTTTAACTGTTGGGGTCTAGAGTTGAGCAAGGGGGCTCACTGACAATGCTGGATACATGTCATTATATATTTGTCCAAACCCATAGGATGAGTGGACCCTAAGGTAAACCATGGGCTTTGGGTGATTATGATGAGTCAAGGTGGGTTTATCAGTTGTAACAAATGTACTACTCTGGGGGGGCGGGGATATTTGTAGTAGGGGGGCCTATGCCCGTGTAGGATAGGGGCTATATGGGAATTTTCTCTATCTTGCTTTCAATTTTGCCGTGAACCTAAAACTGCTCCAAAAAAATAAGGTCTTTACAAAGAAAGCCCAACAAAACTATGATAATCTCAACATACTCTGTGCTGGTTTGAATATACCAAGGGGAGTGACGGCTGCCCCCTATTGGAGCCAACGGAAGAGAGGAGTCAGAACGAAGGTAACTGGGGTGCCTTCCCTCAGGACAGGAGGCAGAAAAATCTAACCTGCGAATCTTAAGAATGAAATGCTAAGGAGATAGTCTCGAGTTCAGTCAGTCCCCCGGCAGGTGTCTCTCAGGCTACAGCATCCCAGTGAGGGCTTCCAAGCTTCCCAAACAACTTAGTGCAACAGAGCAGACTCGGAGGGTCTTTTAGAACAGTGGTTCTCAGACTCCAAGGTGCATCAGAATCACTGGGAAGGTTTCCCAGATTGTGGCTGCACCCCGCCCCGCCACTCTAGTGTTTCTGATGCTGGAGGTCTGGGGTGGAGCCCCGGACTTGGCATTTCCAATGCGTTTCCAGGGGATGCTGATGCTGCTCGTCCGGGAACCACGCTGGAGAACCACTGGTGTACTTGATGCAGTCTTGCCTCTTCTACAGGAGTTCCCCAATTAAACAAGGGGAAAAAAATCCTTGTGTTGGATAATAATGTATTTTAATCATATAAAATCTTTTCCTGTACATTATTTAAAAAGACAGTGTTTTTAGGGGCAAAACCAGTCTAAATAAGTTTGCTGCGCCCAGAACAGTGACACTGGGCTAGAGCGATGAATGACATGATTATGAGACAAATTTAGCTAGGAAAGGAAAGAGGGAATAAGGAACAATAATTAGTTTCGGAATGGGAAATCATGTGAACAATTTAAAAATGCACTGCAGTCAAAATGTTCTGTGACTATTTCATACCTTTTATTTTTTTCCTCCAGACTTAGCTATCCAATTACGTGACTAATTGCAGCTGAATGAGAGGTCTTGTTGAGATTATTAAGGCCAAGATGTGAAGTTTTGAGGCCTTTGTTCAATCACTTTTGTGGGAACTCGGCGCCCTATTTCTACTCACCAGAGCTGGAGGCTCCAATCCCATTTCCCTGCTCCCCGTTCCTCCTCCCTGCCCCTCACCATGGCCTTCTGTGCTGCCCCCCTGAACAATGACCACATTGTCACACCTCTCTTGGCTACTGAAGGAAGCCACCAAATGCAAGTTTGCAAACCTCCCCTTCTAATCTCTGTCCTTCTTCAGCTAGCCCCGCTGAAGCCCTGAGCTCCCAGGCTGAACACTCATGTCCATGTGGCAGCATCTTACCTCGTGCTCTGCATGTAGTAACGCACATATGCAGCGATTTCTTGGCACCAAATGGTATGGCTCAGTTTTAAAATCACTAGGAAACGCTAGAAAAAATCAAATTACATCTCCAAACAGAGGGTCTGATAGACACACTCCCATAGAAAGAACAGTCTTTTCTGGGAGACTCAGGCAGCCATGGTGTCATTCCATGGATGAAGCTGGATTGGAAAATATCCAGAGCAATAAATAAAGAACAAAGAGGGGAAAGCCAGCAGCTAAGGTGGAGAGTAGCCCCGCTCAAAGCTTATGCATCCCCAGGAGCCCATTCCAGCCTGCCTGAAGGCAGAGGCAAGTGGTCCCATGAAGTCGGGAAATAAAAACAAAGGTAAATGGGTTCCCTAAATGTAACTGCAGCCCAGCAGCCCGCCCAGGTAACAAGAATGGCACCTTACCTCCATGGAAAGTGCAGTGAAAGCAGATTTCAGATTTTAGCTCGAAATTAGAATGAACTCCTTCAGGGATACCAGTGTGGCAGGCAATTTAATACGGGGTTCTGGTTTCCTTTCTACCTCTCAAATACCATGCCTGTGACTCCCTGCAGGGGGCCCAGTGGAGATCAGAAATAAAGAATTGTAATATACTCCTAAGAAATGAAACCATAATGAGAAGCAGCGTTGGTGTGCAGGATTACAGCAGTGAAATGCTGGGCCCCCAGACTCTCTTGCTGCTGTGTCTCAGAGCCTTCATGGAGCCGGCACATCCGTTCTCAGGGAGGGGCTGGACCAAGGCATGCTATTCAGAAGGCCACTATTAATTGTTGGTCACACTGATCTGCAACAATGAACTGCTTTGGAGCTGAGAGGCTAAGCAACATGGTAGTGAGACACTTTCACCTCTTCCTGAGGTAAGAGGCTAGGGAAATTGAATATCTTACCCAAGATCCAGCAGCCTTAAGTGGCAGAGCTCAGACCTGAACCAAGGTCTTCTGTCTTCCCATCCCATCTGTGGTCCACACCAGACCACTGTCATGTAGCAAAGAGAATTTTGATACAGAGAAAAAAAAGAGGCAAGAGAAAGGAGTTGATCCTTGGGTTCATAGTTAATGAAGAGGATCAGAACCAAGTCCTTCCAAGAGCAAATGGGCTGAAGATACTGGGGACAGAGCAGGTGAATGAGAGAGCACAAGAAGGAGGAAGCAGAACAGAAGAGAAGGCACAGAAGGTAGGAGGGCCAGCGGGAAGAGTCAGGTCCTCCCAATATGGCCCAAAGCCCCCTTGGCCAAGAGACACGGGTAAAAGACAGCAAATATCCCTCATGGCAAGACTCAAATCAGAGACCTTTATGTGAACTGAAAACAATATAGAGCAGGTGGACGATTAGTCCCCATCTCCTCGGACCAGATTATATGATATGAGATTGACAAGAGGAGAGACAAGACCCTCTCACTAATGGTACCCAGGTGGCTCTTCTGTGGCAACAGCATGCCAGCCTGGCAGTGGAGGAGCCTGGTCTCCCAAGAACAGAAGGGTGGGAGGCAGCACTGCCGATGAACCAGGGAGAGGCTGCTAAACGGACGTGCACGTGGTCCTGTTCCCTGCCCACCTTCCCACCTGCCCCCCACAGGTCCAGACTCTAATGCCTCAGGTTAGGTTATTTGGGCCTTATGATGCCGTTGAGACTCATGGCCAGTGACAAAAATTATTTTTCTCTGGATAGATTTCATTTTAGAACAATGTCTGGCTCCCCTTAAGAACAAATGAGGAACACAGTTATTAGGCTGTCAGCCATCCTATATTTAATCTAAATCTACAGGCACACATGGAGTGTCACGATATTCCATGCAGTGTGGGGAAGGAGCCCAGCACCCACGCCTGGAGGTCCTCCCCACTTCCTCCTGTGGCAAACCTTTCCACGTGCACATCACGGACTAGTTATAAGGGTCGAATGAAATTATCAATATGCAAACACTTTGTTAACAATGAGAAGCCGTATAAATGTAAGTCAGTGTTAATTATTATTACTCTATGGGGAAGCGAAAGCCTAAAATGGATATTGTGTCCTATTTCACTTTTCTTGACTCCAAGCCACTGAGAAAATCCTCAAGCAAAGAACTGATCCTAAAACCTAAGTACTGCCTCCAATTTATTTCAGCAAATGGCTTGCCCTGAGATTACCACTTAGAATGGAAGTCTCTTATTTGGTCCCTGAAAATCCCTGCTATAGGTCTAAAGAAAGAGTAAGCGATAGTTTCTGTACAAAGGAAAGAGAGAGGGCAAATGGGAACATTCAGAGTGAATAGCTCTTGCCATAGTTAAGCTGAGGCCGTCAAAATATTTGTTGAAATAACTCCTTAAGTTCCTGTACTGTCATAGTAATATCATGTACTTCAGGGTTGGTAGGGGCAGCAAGCCCTCAGCTAAGAAGGGCAAGCGTATTGGAGAGAAGGCTGCTCAACTCAGCAGCTGGATGGATATCAGCATCTCTGGGAGGAGAAACCAGGGAGAGCAAGCCTGGACCTGGAATTCGGAACACAGCTGCTGTGGGTGGGAACAGGCCCACCCTCCCAGCATCGCCATTGCCAAACTGGTGGCAGTTCATGAAAGAGCAAATGGGCCCCAAGTGCTGGTTGCGAAGCCCCGTGGGTGAGCAAACAGTGCATAAGAGATGTGTTTGGAGTCAAAATTAATATGTGACAATGACCTCTGTGTTTGCTACAGTTGTCATCAAGTCTTAAAAGGAGCAAGACTTAGTTGCTCATTTGCTCAGATGATGTTAACTGGACCTTCCTAGATACATAGTAAATTCTAGTCTCCTGAGTGAAAGTAATAAAGTGATCTACCATTCGCGGTTTTCACCCTGAAGAGGGGAGAAACTAAATCGTTTGACAGCAGAACGATGAGGTCACAAGGCAGTAGGAGACAAGTGACAGGTGAAGTCCTGAAAAGGTGCTGGAAGTTGAAAGAGGGGGTGATGACTTGGGGCTAGAGGTCAGGGGAAGCTTTCATTCAGGATGTGAAGTGGATCTCGAACTTAAAGGATGCACAGAATTGAGCAGTCTGCGGAGGAACGTTCCAGATGGGGGGGGGGGCAAGGGTGGGGTCAGCAGCAGGAGCAAAGGCAAGGAGGCAGGAATGAATACGGGATGTGGATGCAGCAAAGGGGTCAGCCCTTCTCTGGTGAAGGCTTTGTTGGGGCAACAGTGGAAATCAAGGTTTGGGGAAATAACTTGGGTCTGCATTGCCTCCTGGAAAGGGTTTTGAAATGCGGCTGAGGCTCAGGCTGTGTGTCCCTGCGGGTGGAGCGTGGGGCACTGAGCCTGTCTTTGGGCCACGGCATCAACTCTACAAGTCGCAGGTGAGAAGCAGCCGCTGGGGCAGCCCCAGGAGCTTCAGGTGGGTGCGTGCTGCCCCGAGCAGTAGAAATGGCAAATGCCACACGAACGACAGGAGGCAGGAACCTGGGGAAGGGAAGGCACTTACAAGACACCTGAACAGTGCTTTCTGGGAGGAGTTTGGTTGAGGGGCACTGAAATAAGAGATGTGAGGAAATTCTCTTATGGACTCTGTACTTGCAAACGCAGCAGACTGGAAAACAATCACAGGTTGAAAGGAAGTGAGGGCTAATTGTTGCCTTCTTTTCCCTGGGAAGTCCTGCTGTTCAGCCTCCAGTGGTTAGGAAATGGGCAATGCCAGCCACGGAGAGATGTTGATTTAAGTGCCATTAGCTCTTTTTTTTTTTTTTCCCCCGAGCTAGTTTAATATGCTTATGCTTGGTGCAGGACCTTGGTCCTCTGTTTACCACTTAAATCTGGTCTCCTTTGGACAATAACAGGGCTGTTTCATTGTCCTTCTGGCCCAAAGGAGATTTCAAGCTGATTCTGTTTAGTCCTTCACAAATACAGACACTAATACAGGTATCTTTCTCTTCCGTTCTACCCCGTCTCTTTCTTGGCCACTGGTTGAAAAGGAGGGAGGTGAGTGCAATCAGGACTGAGCAGAGTCTCAGAGCTCAAGTAGGCAGACAGCACCCCTCCCGACTAGTCAGAGAGGGTGTGTGTCCCTCAAGAGGCCGGCTCAGCAGCCGCAGTTGTGGGCTCTGTTTGCACGTGCCTCCTGAGCAGCTGATGCCAAGACACCATTTCTCACCTATTGTGTGAGAAATCCCCCAATGTTTGACACACCCTTGTTGGCGAGGCTGCAGGGAAAAGTCACTCCCATATTGCTGAGGGGGCACCAAGTGGTACAAGCTATAGAAGGTAAGGCAATATCTGCCAAGACTATACATGCATATATGCTTGGCCTGGGGAATTCCACTTCTCAGAGTTTACCTAAAGTTCATCTTCTACACATAAGAAACAGTGGTTATCAGAGGGGCTCATTGCAACCTACTCTGTGATAGTAAAAGATTGGAAATAACCCTCCATCACTCAGAAGGCGCTAGCTAAATAAACTGTGATCCGTCTTCCCAATGGAGAAGCATAAAACTTTAAAAAAGGAAATGAGAGGAAGTGCTCTAAACTAATATGGAAATATTTTCAAGACGTGTTTATTAAATCAAAAAAGAATGAGGTGCAGAGCAGGGTAGAGCTTCTCCATTTCCAAGAACAATCTAATAGAGTAACTCCCCATTTTAGTATCAGAGACATGACTAGAAGCAAAGGCATTTTTCAATCGCACATATGATTCTGTAGACAGAGAATCCAAAAGCGTCTCTAAAAGCTACAAGAAACAGTAGGAGTTAATTTAGCAAGGTTGCAGAAGATAAGATTAATGGGAAGACTCAATTATATTTCCATATAGTAGCAGCAAGCCGTTGGAGAAAAACATGGCTAAAAACCTCCCACTTACAATATCATAAAAACACAAAATAGGAAGAAGCTTAACAAAAGATGTCCGCACCTTTACACTAAAAATTACAAAATACTGCCAGATAAATGGAGAGGTACATCATCTTAATTGACCGGAAGACTCAAGATGGTTAAGATGCCGGGTCTCCTCACTGCTGTGTATCCCAGTGTATCACCGCGATGTGAGTGAAAAGGTTTGCCTTCATTTTGCCCACAAGAGCCTTTCTCTCTAGGGCTTGGCTGTGAATTTATGAGACACAGGAGGACAAATCTGAGGGACTGCCTCCTCCTTCTGGGAAGACCCAGAATCACCCCTCCCCTTTCATAGCTGAGGCATAGGTACTAAGCCAGTTGTCTGCCTGACAGAGGGCAGACAGAGAGCTCTCTCCCAGGGGACACCTCCGTCTCTCAGGCAAAATCTGAGGAAGACCTTCATGGAGTCCATGTCACAAAGGTGTAAAGACATAATCTTGACCTGCGTGAGCATACGTTTAATGCCAGGCTTTTATTGTTCACGGCTGCAGTATATGATTTTGTTCAAGAAGTTTCAGGTTTCTCAAAAGCAGTAAAGTGCATTCTGAGTTGGTCTTCTGCACCCTAGCATAGCACTGTCCAATAGAACTTTCTGCAGTGATTATCTATGCTGCTCGGCAGCCCCGCGCCGTAAGTAACAACTGAACACTTGAAATATGGCTAGTGTGACTGAAAAACTAAATTTTATTTTTTTTTTTAATTTTAAGTAATCTCCACGCCCAATGTAGGGCTTGAACTCACGACCCTGAGATTAAGAGTCAGATGGTCTACCGACTGAGCCAGCTAGATGCCTGTGAAACACTAAATTTTAAATTGTATTTCGGGGCACCTGGGTGGCTCAGTTGTTGAGTGTCTGCCTTCGGCTTGGGTCATGGTCCCGGGGTCCTGGGATCGAGCCCCACATCGGGCTCCCTGCTCCGTGGGAAGCCTGCTTCTCCCTCTCCCACTCCCCCTGCTTGTGTTCCCTCTCTTGCTGTGTCTCTCTCTGTCAAATAAAGAAATAAAATCTTAAAAAAAAAATTTGTATTTCATTTTAACTGTCCAAAAATTTAATTTAAACAGCCACAAGTAGCTAGTATCTCCCCTCTTAAGCAGTGCAAGTCTAGTCATTACAAATCCTGAAGAATTCCATACAAGTCCTAATGTTAATTACCTTCCAGCAGCCTAACTCTACTTCCCCTGCACTAATTCCAAAACTGCTGAAGGATACGAAAGGCCATCTCATCAGCAAAATTAAACATTTCTTACGGGTGCAGATGTACTTTGCTCTTTCTTTTGTCCCTAAATAGTGCCTAGCACAGTTAGCCACATAGTATTTCACAGTTATTATTTATTAGGGTGGATAATGTGAAGGAGCAGGGAGAGGAAATCCGTGATCAAAGTAGACCTACTCCACCCTTGTCCCCTAGTCACACCACAGGTGACACTGGCAGGCCTGAAGAAGCTAACGAAACGACACTATTTAACTTCTCTGTCTCTGTGTTTCTCATCAGCCGTCACTAACTGCAAACACTCCAAGCCTATAATCAGACTATTAGTCAAACAGAGGCTTCAGTGGCCACACATGACAAAGAGTATCTATTTTTAAAACACAGTTCAGAAAAGTTGCTAAACAAACAGTAACCACAAATATAAAAAACAAACCCGGAGGAGGGAGGAGAATCTGATTTCCAGAGTTAGCACATTAGAACATTCAAAATGTCTTGTTTTCAACAAAAATTCTGAAGCAAGCAAATAAACATGGGGGAAGAGGAAATAAGGAGTGAATGCTTAATGGATACACGGTTTCTTTTAGGGATGATGGAATGTTCTGGAATTCGATAGCGGCGATGGTGGCACAGCCTTGGGTCTACACTGGAAACCACTGTATTGTACACGCTGAAATCATGAATTTTATCTCAAAAACAAAGACTCATTACAAAATGGATTTTTAAGCAGTACGCCAGGGCTTTGCTTTGATATGGTTTGATGAACTCATTTGCCAACCTTCCCAGAAATTCCTCTTTTGCTTTTTGACACACCTCAGGAATTCCAGGTCTGCCAGGATCACTGTATAAGCTGGTCTGTAAGTGGAGGGCTATTTCCAGGTGGCACTCACCGTGGTTCCTGACAGTAGGTTCAGGTTGTTACATGAAGTACATGGTTGTTTCCACAATCTCCCAAATGCAATATTCCCAAAACACACCCCCGATTTCTTGTACCCCTCCATCATCCTGCATCTGCAAAGGGCATCTCCTCATGCCATTTTGGACAGCTCCCTTACACCTTATCCAATTAATCCCTGTGTCCAAAGTGTTAACCTCCTATCTGGCTTTCAAGTCTACTTACTTCTCTTCATCACCACTGTCGCGACCCCCATTCCTGATCTGTAGTGTTGCAACAGACTCCAGCTGGTCTCTCCTCAGGCTCTCTTGACCCCTTTCAGTCTATTGGCCACACTAAAAGTGCACATTTTTAAAATGCAAATCTAGGGGCGCCTGGGTTGCTTAGTCAGTTGAGTATCCTACTCTTGGTTTCTGCTCAGGTCATGATCTTGGGGTCGTGGGTTCAAGCCCTGCATTAGGCTCTGCATTCTGCAGGGAGTCTGCTTAACCCTCTCCCTCTCCCCCTCCCTTGCTCTCTCTTTCCCTCTCTCTCTAATGAATAAATAAAATCCTTAATAATAAAAATAAAATGAAAATGAAAATCTAATTATTTCACTCCCTTATTTAAAGTCTTTAATTGGTGTGGGGTGGTGGAAGTTGGGATGGTGCACCCATTGCCAAGGAGCCCTATTCTGAACCAGTTGGGCATATCTACTCCTCATTTCAGTGTCCTGTGACAACACACAACATTCCCAGGACTGTGGGATTTAGGGAGTGAATTATCCAATCTGTTCAACTTCACCGCCCAGACTGTTCAATCAATTCAGGGTCTTTTCTCCAGACTCTCAGGTGCCCCAAATGGCCACCCCCTTGCAGAAGGCAGAGAAACATCTGGTCCTGGAGTCCTGTTTCTCTCTTACCTCCTTTCCTATAGCCTCTGAGCTATTTTTAGTTCCTTTGTTCCTCCCACAGTCCCCATCCATCCCAGTCCACCCTGGAGCCCCGTGTCTTCTAGTGGTAGGCTGCCAGTGTCAGCTGTCAATCACTCACTTCATCCAATCTCACTGCTAGGAGCAAGAGGGGAGGAGGGGAAGGGAGAGGTGATGGACCCTCATCATGTTCTAACCTCAGGGAGAGGTATGGGTATATATGATCATATCTTTCATCCTGCCGATGGTAACCCCCTGCCATCTTACTTCCTGGACATTATAACGCTGAAGAGAATGCATGTTTCCTACGCTGCCTCTCATTCTATTACCAAAAACCCTTCTGTTATTTTAGCTTCAGTGTGTGTCAGGCAGGATCCCCAAAAGTGGGATAGAAAACCTGCAGAGACATGACACCAGAAGAAGTGACACCCGTGGGGAGAAGTGGAAGCTGATACAGGAGACGGAGGGACAGCTGAAGACAGCCTTCCTCGGGCTCACGGGGTTTCTGAGAGTCTGGCAGAATTCTGTATTTCTTGCAGAACACAGGTATCAGGCGGAACAGTGCAGAATGATTTCCATGAACTGTCTGAAACTGAAAATGATGTGCTGGCAGTGACATGGAGCAAAGGGACTCCTAGCTCCTTCCTCATGGGCTTCAGTTTTCTCTATTGAGGAGAACAAGCCTTGGACTGCAAAGGGCAGAACAAACATGGGTGAGGCTGGGTGGTCAGAGTTGAGTGAAGAACAAGTCTGGAAAAAGATGAGCTGGTCTGAGTGCCTCGAGCCTCCCAGCCGAGGTAAGCCTCACCGAGGGGGAAGAAAAGGGCTCATAAGTAAAACGGATGAGCCCAGATCATAACTTCAGGACCTCAGAGGAGAGATGTGCCAAGACTAGAAAGAGGCTGAGTTTGATGTCAACTCAGATGGTGAAAGTCATGGCTTGTGGGCATTGAGTATAAAGGAAGAGGTGATCATGGAACCTGCACGGAAACCCTAGCCTCATTTCCTTCCTTAGTAGGAGTTCTGGACTGGAAAACAGGATTACACACCAGGTGGTACATCTGGGATTCTACAAAGTATTGGACACTCTGGACACCTAAGAGCATCCATTCAAAAACATCTGTACTGTCACCACCTGGAGATAAGAGTTCTGGAGACATCCCTCGTGGTTCCTGCTTCAGCCTGCTCCTGTCCCAAACTTTCACCATTAGGATTTAGTTGTCCTTGCAACAAGCCCATATTTGCATATATTTCCCAAAGGACAAAATTTAATAAAATTAAACAGTGATAAATATGAGGTCCCGTACTTTAGTCTGAAAAATCAGCAGCACACTTCTAACACAAGAAAGATGCGGTTTAACTGGAATGGCACTTTAAACTTCTTAAGAGCTAATAATTTGCCTCATTCTGAAAGGATCCTCATAGCAAGTGCTACTGTTGGATGATGAGCTCAATGTTGCATGACCTCTTCTCCCGCTTTGATGCGAGTCTATTCATTTTATCATTGGGTAGCAGGGACCTACGACCTGACCTCGGTTCACATGCAGGCTAAATGTTTCCCTGAAGGGCTTTAAAGTGAGCTGATGCCTTTTCTCAAGGACAGTGCAGGGTATCTCCATCTTCTATGTTTGTCTTCCAGTGGCTGGATCAAAGTTCAACAGCCAAAATTCACACCCAGGGGAACAATGGAGGGAGGTCCCATCTAAAGAAGCCCATTGTATCCACAACATTCCCTGGAGTTTCAAAGCACTTTCACCCATCACACTTGATCCTATGAGATAAGCCAAGCAGGTGTCTCCAGTTCAGCGGCGGGGGGGGGGGGGGGGGGGGGGGAGGAACTTACCTCCCGTGGGGCGCCGCGCCCCCCCTCCCGCCGT
>NC_058416.1:23889879-23901186 GCF_002201575.2 Neomonachus schauinslandi | reverse complement strand
AGAGAGGCGAGGGCTCCCTAGCTTCTCAGTGTCACAGCTGAGCCCGGAATCCAAGAGGCCACTTCCAAGTTCAGCCTGCTACATGTGAGACTGTACAGCATGTATGTTCACCTAAAATCAATAGTGTAAAACCAGATTGTCTTAACAAAGAAGAGTTCCCTGTGTCTATGTTTAATTCACCAGCTATTAATATTTAACAACTGTTAACCATTTAAATGAATCTATTATGTGTAAATCATTGCTCCCATTGCAGGGGGATGGATGGGCTGTGCGGAGGTTGGGGGGGGGTGGGCAAGAAGTAGAAATAGTGTCAGCTTCCAAGGCCTTCCCTTAAGTCAGGAGCTCTGACCCTAACAGTGAGCATTTGAGCTGGAGGGGAAAGAGACTGCTCTTGTCCTACTGCAGAGTCTTCTGGAAGTCCTTGCTCTGCTCCTCCTCTGACTCGTCCACTTTTCTCCCAAGGAAATGTTTGTTGTTCTCCTGCATATCACAGCCTTCGCAGGAAGCCCATCTTCCTATTCCTCTTAAGGCACAGATTATTCCCGATCCTGCTGAAAGCCTCTTCTCAGTATATCACCTGACCACCCCTGACCACATTCTCCAACCACGGTTCTAACAACTTCTCCAATGCCATCCCTTTCTTATCTAGCTCACACGACAGTAGTGTTTTATTCTCCCTCCTGCCTTTGCCAGAATTCAGGATACGTATCCTGAACATATACACATCCCATTCTCTTAACCTGAATCCTTCCTTTTCCATCAGTTCATAGCCTTCTGACAGCAGTTCCTTGACACAATGTCCTCCTTGATGGATTTCACTGGGCTCTACCTTTCTGACCATTGGTCAGAAAGCCATTGATAACTATGAAGATGTGTGATCAGCTATGGTTAGTCTATCCAGTTTCCCTTTGTAATCTCTGGCCAGTCAGATACAGCATCTATCGACTTGGGGTACTTAAGAAATAATGCTGTCTGATTTACTTGTAGAAAGCACCTATTCTGGACAAAACACTATTATAAGAATTTTGCATATAATATTTTGATGCTATTTAATGACATTAAGTAAATAAATTTTACCAATGTAGGATTTTTAAGGGGTGCCATTTGTCTGTTTTATCCATTCTAGGCATAGACCTGTGACTGTAATAGGGTTCATCAAGTCCAGACAGCTACAAACAACATTCCTGGCTGGTTTCTTAAACTTGAGGACTGAACATCATACTCTTTGAAGAGCATATATGTATGGATAGATTGATAGATTTTGAGATGGCTACGTCAAGGCGACTGTGAAGGGAACCATGAGTTCTATACCACTCTCCAGGTCTTTCTCCCAAGGACTGTTGATAAGCCTTGATCAGTGTAGCCAAGACCATGTCCTGTTGGGTCCAGTCTGGGGCTCTCTACCATGTCTGACACTATGTGTATCTACTCAACTGCTATATTGAAATGCCTATTTCATGCTTTAGGTTGAGCCCTCAATAGTAAGTTTCCCACCAAAACATGGGAGTAAACTTACCTTTAAGCTCAGCCCTTCCCAGGTGGTTTCTATAAAAACTGTTCCCACCAATACCTTCTGGGAGAAGCTGGCTGCCTATAATAAAGTAGTGTCTCTCTGATTGTCTAATCTGGATAATTTGTGTTCCCAGGTTCTTTGCTAGCTGTTACCTCTTTGCAGGGCCAGCATTTTTCTGTATGTGGCAACAACAGAATGAGTGTTTTAAATCTCTCATGGGGAGAAGAATAATTTTCTGGGTTGGAGAGGGATCTAAAACCTGATCCCTAATTACTTAATTCTGTGATGCTTTCTGTGAAGCACCGTTAAATATCCTTAGGGGAAGCAACAGGGCAATATCATTTAATTACTACTTGCCCAGGATTATAAGGATCCTATTGGATTCCTCATCAAGAGGTACTACAGATTCTATTACTTGGATGAAGAACTAAAGATGTTATTGTGATTTGTCCAAGATGACCCAGCTCATGTGAGGCTAAGCAGGGTCCAAATTCACGCTCCTTCCATTCTGACACACTTGCTCCAAGCCTTGGTTAAGAGGAGGCATCATTCTGCTCTTCCACTAACTGAACTCGTCCTCTACTGTTACTCTTTTACGCTCAGCTCTACCTGGACTGTCTTTACCTGGATCTCATACACCTGAGTGTTCCTTCCACATCTGTGGTATTCTTGGAGCTGACTTACTCATTGGGAGAGCTGGAGTAGCCTAGAGGTTAAATGTATAGAGAGTGGAACCAAGCTCCATAGATTCAAATCCAAGCTCTACTAGTTACTGGCAGTGTGACCAAGCCATGTGACCTAAGACAAGCCTTCCCTGTGTTTTGATTTCCTCATTTGTGAAATGATGACAATAATTGACCACCTACCTCCCAGGATTATGAAAGGTAAATGTATCTGTCACAAAGCAAACAGATATACATTTGCTATTATTTTTACTCATCATCTTCATCGTTTCTCCCATATTGCTGAGGGGGAAGCGAAAGCCTAAAATGGATATTGTGTCCTATTTCACTTTTCTTGACTCCAAGCCACTGAGAAAATCCTCAAGCAAAGAACTGATCCTAAAACCTAAGTACTGCCTCCAATTTATTTCAGCAAATGGCTTGCCCTGAGATTACCACTTAGAATGGAAGTCTCTTATTTGGTCCCTGAAAATCCCTGCTATAGGTCTAAAGAAAGAGTAAGCGATAGTTTCTGTACAAAGGAAAGAGAGAGGGCAAATGGGAACATTCAGAGTGAATAGCTCTTGCCATAGTTAAGCTGAGGCCGTCAAAATATTTGTTGAAATAACTCCTTAAGTTCCTGTACTGTCATAGTAATATCATGTACTTCAGGGTTGGTAGGGGCAGCAAGCCCTCAGCTAAGAAGGGCAAGCCTTCAGCTCAGGTCATGATCCCAGGGTCTTGGGATCTAGCCCCGCATCGGGGGGTCCCTGCTCAGCAGGGAGCCTGCTTCTCCATCTGCCCCTCCCTCCCCCCCATCCCCGCCACTCGTGCTCTCTCTCTCTCTCAAATAAATAAATAAAATATATTTTTTAAAGATTTTATTTATTTGACAGAGGACAGCCTGACACTGCCAGGCTGGCATGCTGTTGCCACAGAAGAGCCACCTGGGTACCATTAGTGAGAGGGTCTTGTCTCTCCTCTTGTCAATCTCATATCATATAATCTGGTCCGAGGAGATGGGGACTAATCGTCCACCTGCTCTATATTGTTTTCAGTTCACATAAAGGTCTCTGATTTGAGTCTTGCCATGAGGGATATTTGCTGTCTTTTACCCGTGTCTCTTGGCCAAGGGGGCTTTGGGCCATATTGGGAGGACCTGACTCTTCCCGCTGGGCTAAATTATTCAGATGCCTCCTCCTATCTTTGCAGATATGGGAGCTGGGGCCCCGGGCGGGATAAAACAAACATGCAAAGAAGGGAGAATAATATACCCCTGAGTAAACATCGGATTTGCTTCCGAGGTTCCTGGCAGCCTGATCTAAGAAGAAAACATGAAAACATAGCAGATTTCTTAGTTTTTAAAATACTAAGTTTTCTGATTATAAAATAATATATATAAAAATAATAAATGCTATTTTTTTTTAAGATTTTATTTATTTTTTTGACAGAGAGAGACATAGCGAGAGCAGGAACACAAGCAGGGGGAGTGGGAGAGGGAGAAGCAGGCTTCCTGCAGAGCAGGGAGCCCTATGTGGGACTCGATCCCAGGACCCTGGGATCATGACCTGAGCCGAAGGCAGACACTTAACGACTGAGCCACCCAGGCGCCCAATAAATGCTAATTTTGAAATATAAAGAAAAATAGACATTTAAGAGGTTTTCCTATAACTTTGGATTTAAAAAAATATATATTTTATTTAGGGGCACCTGGGTGGCTCAGTTGGTTAAGCATCTGCCTTCAGCTCAGGTCATGATCCCAGGGTCCTGGGATCCAGACCCGCTTCGGGCTCCTTGCTCTGCGGGGAGCCTGCTTCTCCCTCTCCTCCCTGCTTGTACTCTCTCACTGTCTCTCCTTCTCTCTCTCTCTCTGGGGTGCTTGGGTGGCTCAGCGTTAAGCGTCTGCCTTCTGCTCAGGTCATGATCTCAGGATCCTGGGATCAAGTCCCTGCTCAGCTGGGAGTCTGCTTCTCCCTCTCCCACTCCCCCTGCTTGTGTTTCCTCTTTTGCTGTGTCTCTCTCTGTCAAATAAATAAAATCTTTAAAAAATATATTTTATTTATTTATTTGAGAGAGAGAGAGAGCACGAGTGGCGGGGATGGGGGGGAGGGAGGGGCAGATGGAGAAGCAGGCTCCCTGCTGAGCAGGGACCCCCGATGCGGGGCTAGATCCCAAGACCCTGGGATCATGACCTGAGCTGAAGGCAGACACTTAACCGACTAAGCCATCCAGACGCCCCTAACTTTGGATATTTTTATGGATTCCTTTCCTGCCTTTTCCTTTCATATAAATAATGTATATAATAAATTTATAACCTTATTTTTTATAGCCTGGTTTTTTTAATTGATCCATTATGAACACTATTCCATGCCATTAAAAAAATTCTTTCAAGACCTCCTATATATTGGCTGGAGCAATATTCCATCATGAAGACAAACCATAATTTATTTAACAACTTCCTTATTGTTTGGTATTTATGTTGTTGCCAACATTTCTCTACTATAGATAAAGCTGCAATTATTGCCCTTGGGCCTAAATCTTTGTCAATATCTCTAATTATTTCCTTTGGATAGATCTCTACGAGTAAAGAGTGTAGGTTAAACTCAGCAACATATGAAGGCTCTTGATACATACGTAGGCAAAAGTTTTTGAAAGAACTGTCTATATTCAATGCCTCCTCTCCTCAGCCCACTGACATCTGGCTTTTGCCCCACATCAGTAAGTCTGGAATGGCTCTCATTGAGTTCACCAATGACCTCCTATTGAAAAATTCCATCATGTTTTTCAGTGTCATCTTTCTTTTGACTCCTCGGCAGCATTTGTACTGTCAGCCACTCCCACCTCCTCAAAATTCTATTTCCGTGACTTCTGAATCTTCGTCCTCCTTGGTGCTCCTATCGGTTTGTTATCACATCTTCCTGGGCTCAAGAATGATTTTGGCTCCAGGGCGCCTGGGTGGCTCAGTTGGTTAAGCGACTGCCTTCGGCTCAGGTCATGATCCTGGAGTCCCGGGATCGAGTCCCGCATCGGGCTCCCTGCTCAGCAGGGAGTCTGCTTCTCCCTCTGACCCTCCTCCCTCTCCTGCTCTCTCTCTCTCTCATTCTCTCTGGCTCAAATAAATAAATTTTAAAAAATCTTTAAAAAAAAAAAAGAATGATTTTGGCTCCAAGTAACAGAACACCCTACTGATAGTGACTGAAATAAAGAAGGATTTATTTTTCTTGCACACAAGAAGATGATGTATAGCTGCTAAAATTGGCTTAGTAGCTCACTGATATTAGGGCCAGCATCCTTGAGATTCTCTTGGCCTTCCTCTCATGCATGTTGCCTCAATATCGCAGTGTGGCTGCTGTGGCACCAGGCATCACACCTACATTCAAGGCAGGAAGAACAAGGCAACCTCTGCCTCCTTGCGATCTTTTAATTCAGGAAGGGAACTCTCTTTAGCAGACTTCCTGTTATGTTTCATTAGCCAGAATTGGGTTACACACTGACCTTTAAGTCAGTCATGATTCATCCTCTGGAGGCCTGAGAAGGTGTTAACCTCCTGAGAACAAGGGATCTCAACCCCCCCCCCCCATCTGAACAAACAGGGTTGTTTTAGTAGGACAAAGGGGGAGGGCAAGATGTGGAGAAGGGCTTTGCAGGGGCAAGAAAGAGAGAGTTGCTGGAGTTGGTGATTTTAGGTTCTCTCCTAGACCCTCTGCTCACTGGACTTGCTTCCCCAGGAAACTTAACCACAAACACAGACTCTCATCCTATTCACATTGTGATGATGAGTTCAAATCTTGTCTCTCCAGCCCAGAGTCCAGCCTCCCCCCTGGTCTTTCCCCTTAGATTCCTCAGACAGCAGTTCTCCCTGTAAGTGCATTCAGAATCCTCCAGCCGAAACCCACTTTCCCATCTGCAGTGACCTCTCCCAAACTTGTCCCAATATTAAATAGTCCAAGAGCTTTCAGTTGTGTTTTCACGTCAGAACTTTTTTGTTTTAAATGAACTTTACACAGAGAGACATTATATAAAACAACTTGCCTTTCCTTGTGGTCTGCCTCTTCCTTCACTGAGAAAGTGGGAGTGGTGGCTAAGCCCCTGTGGGAATCTTTAGGACACTGAGAAACAGAGTGTATCTTGGTGTCTGCCTGGGATTCCCAAAGCAGATCCCAAGACAAAAGCTTCTATGTCACTATTTGTTAAGAAGTCCAGTCCTCCCCACCCCCCACGCCACCAAAAAGGAGTAGAGCCGGATTAAGAAGGGCAGAGAGGGCAAGAGAAAATAAGCAAGCACTTTCTCGATCCAGCACAACCGATTGCCTGATCTTTTTGGATCCTCTTCTGAGCGGCCACATGAGCTGTTGCATTCTGGAGAAGGTGAAAAGAGTTTATCTGCTGGCTCCTGGAACCCACTGGTGAGAACTTCACCCAGTGGGCCTTAACTCCCCTGTCCATTTCATGCAAGGGAGCCCATTAGGTCTTGCAGCACCACAAGCTCAGAGGCAACAGAGAAGCCCCAGGGCAGGAAGTGAGAGGTGCAAAGCATGAATAGGGGGTGAGGAGTGATCCTAGGTCCCTGAGCACAGACAGTCCCTGAGGTGACCAGCCCATCGGGATCTGAGGGGGTGCACCAGAAGTATTTAATATAGTAGGTGAGTACTCCCATTTTACAGATGAGAAAATACAACCCAGAGAGGGCCAAAGTCTCATCCAGTGTAACACAGCTGCTTAGTGGCAGGATGAGCTCTCCGTTCACTGCTCTTTTATCATACTATGCTGTCATTGCATGGTCTTTTTGGTAGCTCTTCCCTCTTGACAACTCAAGAAAGCATAATCAAAACTCCGACCCTTCTCAATTGAATTTCCTAAGTGGCTCTGGCGCCAACTTCATCCATCACAGACTGTGTGCACATCTTAATTAGAACATTATTATTATTATTATTATTATTTTATTTATTTTTTTGTCAGCCAGTTTCCTTTATAGTCAGGGGAGAGCAACTCTGTAAAAGCTAAGTGGAAGTCTATTATTATCAACCACATCTGCCAATAATAGGTGGGGGATCTCCTCACGTTGGCCAGAATTGGATAGCAGCCATCCTTATTTAATAAAATGCTGGTAATAACCGTAAACCAAGACTGATGTACCAAAACTTAGAAGGGTGCTTTACAGCTTCAACATGTTTTTGGGTTTTTTTAAATTTTATTATTTATTTGACAGAGAGAGACAGCGAGAGAGGGAACACAAGCAGGGGGAGTGGGAGAGGGAGAAGCAGTCTTCCCGCAGAGCAGGGAGCCCGATGCGGGGCTCCATCCCAGGACCCTGGGATCATGACCTGAGCCGAAGGCAGACGCTTAACGACTGAGCCACCCAGGCGCCCCAGCTTCACATGTTTTTTAATATTTCGAAGGCCTCATGTCCCTTTCGAGGGTATAAATCAGGCATAACTATAATAATCATAAATAGATTTTCTTCCAGAAGACAAAACCAAACTGGGAAACAGGTATGAACAATTCATAAATCCACTGCATGTTTTTTCCAATGCCACCAAGCAATTCAATTCTCCGTGGACGCTGACTGGTTTTCCTACAATTTAATTCAATTCCAACACTATCTAGAGATAGTATCAGGTCCCTCCGGTTAACGGCTCAGTCCCACAAACCTGTATTACCCTGCCCACTGCAGATTTCCACAACCCCTGCCCCAGGTTCCATTAACTTGCTAGAGAGGCTCACAGAACTCAAAGAAACATTTATTTATGCTTATCAGTTTATTACAAAAGATACCATAAGGCGTCTGGGTGGGTCAGTCAGTGAAGTGGCCAACTCTTGACTTTGGCTCAGGTCATGACCTCAGCGTCCTGAGATCCAGCCCAGCGCCAGCCTCCGTGGCAGGCTCCTGGTGGCGGGCTCCGTGCTCAGCAGGGAGTCTGCTTCTCTCCCTCTCCCTCTGCCCCTCCCTCCCCTACTTGTGTGCACACGCCCTCTCTCTAAAATAATCTTAAAAATATTATAAAAAATATGATAAAGTTTAGAGATGAACAGTCAGATGAAGAGATACATAGAGCTAGGTCCAGAAGGTCCCAATGCAGGTGCTTCTGTTCCCAGGGTACTGGAGTTCACCGTCCTCCCGGCAAATGGATGTGTTCACCAACCTGGCAGCTCATCACATCTTGCTGTTTAAGTATACAATTTAATCTTTACAGAGGTTGGTAGGTGGGGCTGAAAGTTCCAAACCTCTAACCACCCTGTTTTTCCATTGACCAGCTCCATCCTGAGGCTATAGGTGGGGCCCACCCTAAGTCATCTCATTAGAATAAACTCCAAAGGGTACTGTTATGAATGACAAAAGACACTCCAATCACTCAGGAAATTCCAAGGGTTTGAGGGTTCTGTGCCAGGACCCAATATATTGGGGCCAAGAGCAAATATATTTCTTACTGTATCACAATAAAAAAGTCCTATTGGAAGTTCTATGGAGAAAGACGGTCATTTGTTACCGCATTTTAGATACTAGACCTTCCTGAGAATGGTCACTCTGTTATCTTAGTCCATTCCTGCTGCTATAACAGAATACCAGAAACTGGGTGGCTTATAAACAACAAAACTTAACTTCTCCCAGTTCTGGAGGCTGGGAAGTCCAAGATCAAGGTGCTGGCAGATTTGGCATCTGGTGAGGGCCTACTTCCTGGCTCACAGATGCCTGTCTTCTCTGTGTCCTCACATGACAAAGAAGGAGTGAAGGGAGTTCTGTGGGGTCTCTTTTACCAAGGCAGAAATCCCATTCCTCAGGGCTCCACCCTCCTGACTTCATCACTTCCCCAAGGCCCCACCTCCAAATACCAACACCTTGGGGATTAGGTTTCGACAGATGCCTGGGGGGAATACACAATATTCCATCTATAGCAACAATATTTCAAAAACATCATATCTAAATACCCTAAGCCAGGCTCAGTGCAGCAACTCCCCACCGCTGTGTCCTCCAGGACCACTGGAGCTGACCTCCAGGACCATCAGCACCTCTGGCCGAGCCACCCAGGTACGGCTTATGGGTATCTACTCATAGGCAGTGGGGAAATGCTGGTAAATTTTTCCCCCTGAAGACAATAAGTCCTGAAGCAACCTGGTAACCTCCCCACCCCCTGGGTTCTGTGTGGTAATTTTCTTCTTACCCTATCTAGCCCAGCTGTTTCTTTGGGAAACGTTTCTTCTGTGGGGGTAAAAATAAGGAATAAACTGTTTCCTAATAATAGCATCCATAGGAGAAGAACCCCATGTGATACTGATGTGACGGAGTGTGTCTAGATAAAATATCCCAATTCCTATTCATTCTGTTGGCATTGTGAGGTAATGGACTCTGATATTAAAATGCATATTTCACACCCTCGTCCCACAATTTGGAGGACAGCCATTCACTATGCATGAGCCATTCACTCATGCTCATCACATGGAGAAAATTACATTTTCCCAGTTGCCAAATGGAAGAGATAAATTATCTCACGTGGACAAGCACACTGCTCCCAAGAGCAGTTTCACAGACCCAGGACAGACGCTGATCTACAACACCCACGAGGGAGACTAGGAGCTTTGCTGGTGTCGTCCTGAGTCAGTCTCTTTATTCAGACCTACCGGACTCTCAGCCTAGTGGGCTTAATGTGGTGAGACGTTTGCCTTTCTGGCTTTTTTGGACAAAATGAGAATCCTTGGAGCTTCTTATTCCTCCTTCCTAGAAAAAATGTTATAAAAATGAATAAATTAACAGAGTATTTCATATTTATACATACCCACTGAATTGATAATACTTATTTGTAATGAAAATTAAGGAAGCAAATGTTAAAATGTTCTCTTTGGGAAAGGTACAGAGGAAAGTTACCACAGATGCAGCACACACATTTGCTCATTACTCTCCTTATCTTTACCTACCTATTATCTTTACTCTCTCCTTATCCTTACCTATTCTTTCAGGTTAATGAAGGTCCAGATAACTGCCCCCTTTAAGTCAATATGTAACCTTAACCTATTACCTGCATACATATGATTAATAGCATTTCTATCTACATACTAATTAGAGCCAACATTTATTACTCTTCATATGGCCATCACTATTGTACCCACTTGATGCATTTTCCAATATGACCCCACAATTTAAAATCTTTGTTTTGCCCACGTTAAAATTAGCACAGTTACATGAATCCCACAGTTCAACAGTTTCAAAGTTTCAACAGTTATTACACACCTGGAATTGCCCTCGGCCCTGGAGGGAGGGGGGTGAAGCAGAAATAACCATAGGATACAGCGGACCCTATGAAGTGTCAAAGTAAGATTCTTGCTCAGAATGCTTTGGGAGTTGGGAGAAGGGAGGGCTCATGGGCAGCTAAAGCTGCTAGTGACCTCATTATACACTATTTAGGTTATCATATTTTTCTCTGCCTAGAAAAGTGGCTCCTCAGCCATTCCACTGGGGCGAATGCATCAAGTGACCCACCTAATCGGTGTGGACCACTTTGGATTTGCCGGAAGGCGCCATCTAAACACCAGTTATTACCAGTGTTATGTATGGGTCTGGTGGCTTCTCCTTTCCTTCTCCCTGGCTTCCGAAGTCTGGTTCCCTTCTGTTACTTTCATCCCGGCCCTGCAAGCGAGCACAGGTCCACAGCCCAGGTGGCCCGCTCTGAACCCAGGGCAGGCTCTGGACCGGGCACGTGCACCCCGCGCCTCCTCCACTCTCCGCCGGGTTCCTTCTCCCGCCCATCCGGGTCTCCCTTTGCCCGGCGACGGCGGGCGACCGCACGGCACTAAACCGGCCACCCGGTCGCCGCCCGCTGCAGCGGCGCGGAGCTGACCCGGCTGGGAGGGCCGATTTCGGCCGGGGCTCGGGAGGACCTCGCTTCCCGCCGCCCCCTCCCGCCCGGGCAGAGCCCGACGGGTCCCCTCCCCGGGGCAAAAGTGAGGACGGGCTTCTAAGGTGATGGAGGAGTCCTGAGAACGTGCGCCCAGACAGGAAGGCCAGGCTACCCCGGGATGGCGGCTGCACACAGAAAACGCGGGCGCCGGGCCCCTCAGGTGAGGTTGCCTCCGCGAAGGCTGCGTGGGAGAAGGGCGGTCTGCCCCGCGCGCGCCCGGCCGGGCGGCTGGGGAGGCGGG
>NC_058416.1:23786963-23889479 GCF_002201575.2 Neomonachus schauinslandi | reverse complement strand
CCGGAGCCGGAGCCGGAGCCGGAGCCGCAGCCGGAGTGGGAGCCGGGCTGTCCGGGCGCCCGCGGGAGCTCGCAGCGCGCCGGGGCTGGGACCGGCCTGGCCGAGCGCGCCGGCGCCGCGACCGCAGACAAAGGCGCCGCTCGCGCCCGGGCCGCCGCGCTCTCGGGCTCTGCTTTGGGTAAGTGGCTCCCCCTCCGCTTTCTTTCTTCTGCTGCTGCCTGCCCCTCTCGGAGTTCAGCGGGCTCCGGAGAAGCCGGGCGAAAGGAAGAAATGCTACTTCCCGGCTCTCTCTGCACCCCCACCCACCTTAAGAAAAAACAACCCAAACGGAAAACCAAGCAAATACCAAACTAGCGAGTTTCCGAGCGGGGGGTGTCTCCCGCGAGACCGACGCGGCCGCCCCCTAGGACCCCTTCCTCGGCCAACCGCGCGCGGGGTCTGCCGCTGGATCTGTGGTTCGGATGGGAAGGTTGCCACTGGGCATCCCCGCGGGGGTGTGTAGAGGAGGAGGCTTTAGGGACCCGGCGCCGTTGAGGGGACCCCACCTCCGCGGGCAGTTCTGCGCGTTTGGGGGCGCCGAGGGGCGGTTCGCACTGCGAGTTCAAATTCGGATCTTGGTTGTGAGGTCTGCCCCAGTCCCCTAGCATCTTTCCCTCCAGCCTCCTTCGCGCTTCGTTCAGGGGTTAATATAGCGCCCCCCCCCCACACCCCTACCCGACCGAGGCGCCCATTCTGCCCTCCCGCGGCCCAGGGCGGGGGCTCGGGGCGCGCGAGAGGGCGGGGAGGGAGGGAGCCCCGCTGCTTTCCCCGGCTCTGCAATCCCGAGCCTGAATCTGCTGGAGAGGGCGGGCGGCTGCCGGCAGCCGATCGGGTTTGACCACGGAGCCGGGTCCCGGGCTGGCTTCAGCCTCTTCCCGGGGTGCTCTCCATCGGAAAAGCAATCGGAAGCCTCGGGGCGTTTGCTTTTGTTCTGCCCGCAACTCTCCGGAATCCGAGGAGAAGCCAGAGTGGGCGGATGCCCCCGGGAGGGGGCCGATGCGGGAGCTCCAGGTGCAGCCCCGAAGTGAGAGTTGGAGGCGGCGGCCGTTTCCCGCGCCTGGGTGGGGAATGGGTCCCGATCGCTAATCAATGCTGGGGAGCGGGCGGGGAGTCCGCGGCTCCGGAAAAAGCGCGCTGTGCGCCGCGGCCGCGCACTGTCACGCGCCTCTCCCGCTCTCTCGAAAGCGCTACCTTGAGACGCGCATTTCCATTCATGGATCTCTGCCTGGGATTTGACTGATGTCACCTCTGCCCGGGTTCTCTGAGCGGGCGTCTACTACTATTCAATTTAGTAGCCATTTACAGGGGGCCTGCTATGTTTGAGGCAGAAGTAAGTCCTACGATCATGTTAATTTAAAAGATAATTATTGAGCATCTACTACGTGTAAAGTAGATGTGTTACAAACTTTTCAATTTAGCAGATATTTATTGAGCGTTTCCTGTATTCAAGATAGTTGTGCTGTGACCTTATTTTGATAGATATTTACTGAGCACCTTCTGCGTACAAAGGTTTTTTTGTTATCATGTGTGTGTGCGTGTGTTTCTGAAGGATTGCCCAGCCTACTTTTGGGGGGCATGTGGAAACAAGGGAGAGCGAATGTGTCTTTGGGCCCTTGAGTCCTCAGTTCCTTTAGTAACTTGGATTTTAACCTTTCTGGACTGCTTGTCATGTGGTGTAGGAAGAGCTGGTGTTCTACACTGTAGCTGGAGGGGTCAGAGGGCAGCAAGGCAGAATAATGAAAAGGCCTGCTCTGGAACCTCTTTCCAAATTCACTTTCCTTACACTGGGAAAAAAAAAAGAAGAAGAAGAAGAAGGCAGTTCCTTTGTGCAGAGCACCATGCTAATTACTGCCATGAATTAAAGGTTAATAGGGAAGGCCCTGACACTCAAAGGGATAAGAGAATCTGTGGTGTGGACAGAAAGACAGACAAAAGGACAATCAACTAAACCAGGAAGGGGGTGGGGGGGGAGGCAGGAAGATAGGGCCTGAATGGACCTTCCAGCCCCTAGTTTCAAACTGGTGACAGCAGGTGGGGTGAGCCTGTCTTTAAAATCCCATCATTTGGGGGGCTAGGGACTCAGGGGAAGAATCAAATGGTCCTTCCTGCTAAGAGATTTGATGACTTACTGCTCTGATCCTTTTGGGATCCTGAGATACGCTGGAATGTCCAGATTGGCGAGCAACCTGCGGGTCATTAGTCTATTAGCAAATATTTGAGCACTTATGTTTAATATAGGCTGTTATCAGGGAAATATAATCTAAGATGTATTCTGTCCTAAAGGACCTAACAGAGTTCTTGAGATCAACACGTAAAATGACTGTTTGCGCAGCAGACTTGAAAAGCCAGGAGCATATTCCTCCTAGAATTTGGCAAAGAAAATCCTGCAGTCATGGAATTGTGGCTTCCCTCTTCTCAGTGAGCACCTTCTATATGTGTAGTGTGTTTATCTTTTTACCTTGGCCTCCAGTAATTCCTGGTAACTGTTTTATGTACCAGCTTCTTGGCACAGTGATCTTTTTCTTCTCAAATTATCTCCAGTTTCCCTCTTAAATTCTTTTTAAACAACATTGTCTTATTTTTTGTTATGAACTTGAAAGCTCCCCTCAAATCCTTCCTGGAATTACCCCCATTATAAAAGATACATAGGACATAGGGTAAACATTAGGTGAATGGCCTGGAGGCCCTATACTTAAGAGCAGAGGAAGAACCCACAGAGGCTGAAATCAGGAATGTACAGAGAGAACATAAACTGGCCTCTCGAGATGGAATAGGACTCACATGGGAAGAGAAGACTTCAAACCAAGGCTTCCTCCCAAATTGAGAGAAATGGTATAAGCAAAGGTGTGAAGGAAAACAAACCAGGAATTGGGTAGGTCTTGCTCTAGAATAGTTTCCATTCATTCAAAGAATTGCTGCCTGAGCATTTTACTGTGTCCATGACTTTGCTAGGTGTCGGGGGTCGGGAGGGGCACCTGGCACAGTTTGAGGTTCACTGTGATCCCAGGGCTGGTGAGGACCTTTGTCTGCTGTTCGCTGCAGGGACCACACTGCATCTCTGCCATTCTTTCAAGCATTCCTGGAGTTTTTTCACCTGAGCTGAACTTGATTGTAATCTTCTTCAAGGCTAAGAATGTGACTTCTTCTTTTCTCTCTGCAGCCCTGCCTCCCAGCAGGCTCAGGCATGGTCTTGGAGATGACATTTCTCTTCGAAAGCTGTATTGCCCATTTCTTCACCCTTTCCCTCCCTCCTCAGGGCCTGTCCTCTCTTCCTCTGCATGCACCACTTTGAGCTGCTCAGAGCCTTTCACTGTATGAAAACTCAGGGGAAAAACAATCTGTCATCAGTCACTTTCTCTTGAATATGAATGTAGGTCACTGTTCATTTTTCCAGGGGTCTTTGTGCTTTAAACTTCATTATGGAATGAAAGGTTTTGTCCACCACGAGGGGATTTCAAGCACAGACAAGTGGGTGTTGGAGGTAATTGGGGAGGCAAAGTGCCCTTCCTGGTGCTCCGGAAATTATGCTACCACCTCCTCACGTAGCCACTCTTGGCAAGGGTCCCTGTAGTCCTGTGTGATCCATGAAAGTCCAGAGCCTTACATGCTTTTTACCTTAGTGTGGTGACTGAAGTCAGATAGCAGCTCTGCCTGAGCTGTCAACCTGACCTTCACTTGTTCTGGTGTTTAAAGGTTAATCGTTTTCCAAACAGAATCCTTGCTTCTTTACCCGTCTACACATGCTCATTATTCTAAGGAGGGGAATCTCAGCCTGAGTGCTATTGATGTTGTGGGCTGAATAATACTTTGTCATGGGGGACTGTCCTTTGTGTTGTAGAGTGTTTATCACTATCCCTGGCCTCTACCCAAGTCCATGCCAGTAGCATGCTCTCCCACCCCAAGTTGTGACAATCAAAAATTTCTCCATTTGTTGCCAGAAGTCCCCCGGGGAACAAAGTCACCCCTGATCGAGAACCACTGTTTTAGCGGGTATTGGTGGATATGTACCATTCTATAGAACTTCCCACTTTTCTGGGAGAGGCCTTATTTTAACATCACTTGGTTCTTTTCAATAATGGTGACTTAGTACATGTGAAATTAGCTTTGTGGAACTTTCCATATGAATAATTTCATAAATCAGTAAAACATCCTTTGTCATCCCGCATAGTCTAATCTGTTCATGATGTTAAGTCAATCTTTTGAGGCAAAAAATAAATAAATAAATAAAAATTAAAAAAAAAAATCTCAAATTCTTCCCCTAGCATGTGGCTGATTAACATACCGGACGTGGGGGCAGCAGAACCACCATTGGTAACCACCATTGCCCACAGGGTCATCCTAGCTGCTGCTTGGGCGGTGGCTGGTGGGCAGCAGTGGGGAGGGAAGTGGGGAGAGGATCTAGTTCTGGTGGGACGATGCTTATGTAATTTGAGGCGTCCTCTTTTAGAAAAAGAGAAAATGACCAGATGAAAATGTTGCTAGGGCATTGGAAGGATCCTGCAAGAGGGCTTTCAGTTTCATTAGCTTCAAGTAAAGCTGCCTCTGGGAAAGAGTTGAGGAGTGACAGGGCAGCCGTGGCTGCAGGAATAAGAAAGTAAAGACTTTCTTCTACCCGTGACTGGCAAGAGCTAAGAGAAGCTTCTCGAAGACTTGACTTACATAGACAGCATGGATCAAACTAGAATTGCTAAATGCAGGGTGGCCTGGACTTTTGTTACCATATGGCCTCAGAAAGAAACTTTCAGAGCTTCAGCAACTCCAGGTCAGCATCAGCATCAGCAACATGTCTGTAGGATGGAACTTGGGGCGAAGTTAGTTCAAGTTTAGCAGGAGGCTATGTGAGTTCCCCTAGTGGATAGAAGTACCTTAATGCACATTGTAAGCGAGGTTGGCCCAGTGCCCAAGTTATTGATTCAGAAAGTGAACGAAACTCTTTTTCGGCATATTTATAATGGTATGTGAAAAGTTTACAGTAAGATTTCATTGATTCAAACTTCTGTTTTGGAATACCCAAGACTGGGATGAGAATTTTCCTTGCATTGCAACAGGCTAGATAGGAAATGCCTTTGGGGGGCAGGGGTAGGCAAATAATTGAAGTTTTTGAAAACTTAAGATAATAAAACAAAAAATCTCTATATTTCAGACTTTTCATTCATTCACAGTCTTTTTCCTTAATCTAAGTCAACCTACCTTCAATGAGGAAGAGAAAGTGCTATGATTATTGCTTTAGAATTTAAATGTGCCTGGGCGCCTGGGTGGTTCAGTTGTTAAGCGTCTGCCTTCGGCTCAGGTCATGATCCCAGGGTCCTGGGATCGAGTCCCACATTGGGCTCCTTGCTCGGCAGGAAGCCTGCTTCTCCCTCTCCCACTCCCCCTGCTTGTGTTCCTGCTCTCGCTATCTCTCTCTGTCAAATAAATAAATAAAAATCTTTAAAAAAAAAGAATTTAAATGTGCCTGACTGTATGTGAAATTGAACTATCAATATGTCAGTGTCTAGATTTAACAAAAACAAAAAGACTCTACAAGAAGATTTATTATAGGAGGGATTTTTTTTTTTTTAAATAGCTAGTTCTCCATTTGTGTTTAAACAGATTTTATTTTTATAGAGTTTTTCAAGAGTCAAGATCTGTTTGGAGATTTTGGGTCAAATCTACACGCAAGCACAGAGATTAAACCTGCCAGGGATCTTGGGGATCAGTGAGCCGCTCTCCTTGGCCCGTTTTATAAATGGGGAAACTGAGGCTGAGAGAAGTTAGGTGGCTTGCCAGGGTTACACAGAGGTTAGTGCCAGTGCTGGGCTAGGGGTCGGGAGTTTGTCCCATCCATCCCCTTTGGCATTCATTGTCACTGGAATATTGTTCTGACTTCCTGGTTGCTAGAGCGTGTTAGTGGAGGGAGGTCCAGGCAGGAGAAGAGTTTCTAGGTCATCTAATCCTGTAGAACTAATCATTAATTCACACTGATTACACTTATGCCAAAGGTGTGTGTGCATATGAGTAGTATTGAAAAGAATCAGGAAAAACCTGAAACAGTTGGATTGGTGTAATGAGATTATTTTACAAAACTTCTTAAGTATAGAATGGTGACTATAGTTAATAACACTGGATTGTATATTTGAAAGTTGTTAAGGGAGTAGATCTTACAAAAGAAAAGAAATTGTAACTGTGTGGTGGTGGATGTTAACTAGACTTATTGTGGTGATCATTTCACAGTATATACAAATATTGAATCATTACATTGTACACCTGAAACTAATGTTATATGTCAATTATATCTCAAAATTTTTTAAATAAAAAAAACTTCCTTTAATGCTCTTTGATACTGTCTTTACAGTAAATAATTAGAATGAAAACATTTATTTCCCTATTAGAAAAGTACTAATGTGCATTATGGGAAGTAGCAAAAAAAAAAATTAAAAATCCCAGCGTGATCCTTTGACCCAATCATATTTTGCTATGTTTTAGTGGTTTTTTCTCAGCTCAATTTTTAAACACAATTGAGATCATAATGTACATATAATTGTAATTCATATCTTTTTTCAGTTAATATTATGACAATTTCTCTGTTTTTACAGACTCTTTGTAAGCATAACTTTTTTTTTTTTTTTAAGATTTTATTTATTTATTCATGAGAGAGAGAGAGGCAAAGGCAGAGGGAGAAGCAGGCTCCCCGCAGAGCAGGGAGCCCGATGCAGGACTCGATCCCAGGACCCTGGGATCATGACCTGAGCTGAAGGCAGTCGCTTAACCAACTGAGCCACCCAGGCGTCCCTGTAAACATAACTTTTAATGGCTACACAATTGAGTACTCTGGAAGCCTGTTAATTTATCACAATATTTTGTTGTTAGTGAACATTGTTTGCTCACAGTTTGTCACTGCTGTATCATTGCAGTGAACAACTTTGTGTTCATACTTTTTCTGTAATTTGAATTGTTTTCTTGGTGTACATTTCCAGGTAGTGAAATTACTCAACCAGGAGTGGAAATGTACCATGTTAACCAATTGCATTCCAAAAATGGAAATGATTTTACCACATCATTGATGGCACAGGGTCTTTTATTTTATTTTTAAAGATTTATTTGAGAGGGAGTGAGAGAGTGCAAGCACAGGAGGGAGGGGCAGAGAGAGTCCCAAGCAGACTTCGCACTCAGTGTAGCACCCCACTTGGGGCTCGATCCTGAGACCATGACCCAGCTGAAACCAAGAGTCAGATGCTTAACTGACTATGCCTCCCAGGTGTCTCTAGGGTATTTTATTTCTAAAAAATTATTAATTTGGTGGAAAATATGCCACTATTGCTTTCATTTACATTTTGGTTACCAATATGGCTAAACATTTCTCTATAGGATTGTTAGCTCCCCGTGTCTTTTGTTAATCTATTTTTCTATTTGGGGTTAGTGGTTTAAAAAATTGATTTGCACGTATAAGATCCATTTTTTTTAAAAAGGAAAGACAATAAACTTCTGCTTTCCTGGATATTCTATGAAGAATTCTGTCCAACCCTAATGTTCCACAGTTCCAACACATCAAGTGCTATGTTTTAGGCTAAACTCTTTTTGTTCATAGTGGTGGAGCTGCTTATTTGGCTCCTGAAACAAGGTTAGGTGGCCAGGGAGCTTGATCCCCTTGGTATCGACCAGCATACAGTGAGCACTTACTTAGTACTTCTCAGGTGTTAGTTCTCAATCCTTCCAACAGCTTGTGAAGTGGGAACTATTTTACTATATCCATTCATATATGAAGAGAGTAGTTGCCTGTTCTTTTAAAAGAGTTCTGACCACCAATTCCAATGGATGGGGCCGTTCTCCCCACACATTCAAGGAGATCTTGGACACCAGCTGACTATCCTACAATTCAGCTCAGTTCTGGTGAGCATCAGATTCCACAGGTTAAGGTCTCAGGCTCCCTCCACCTCAGAAGCCAGTTGCAAGCCCAGCTTGTCATCTCTGCTTCTGACTGACTTGGCTTGTAAAGCAGAGGTTCCCACTACCCATTCCTTGGGTTCAGTTAATTTGCTAAAGTGGTTTAGAACTCAGGAGACCTGTTGACTCATTAGATTACTGGTTTATTACAAAGGATATTAAAGAGTATGAATCAATAGCCAGATGAAGAGGGCGCCTGGGTGGCTCAGTTGGTTAAGCGACTGCCTTCGGCTCAGGTCATGATCCTGGAGTCCCGGGATCGAGTCCCGCATCGGGCTCCCTGCTCAGCAGGGAGTCTGCTTCTCCCTCTGACCCTCCCCCCTCACGTGCTCTCTCTCTCTCAAATAAATATATAAAATCTTAAAAAAAAAAATAGCCAGATGAAGAGATACATAGGGTGAGGTCCCAAACAAAGGAGTTTCTGTCCACATGGAGTTTGGGGCCAGGCACAGGGGTATGCGGAAGCATTCAGGTTCCCCAAACAGGAGCTCTCTGAACCCCATCTTTTGGATTTTTATGGAGTTTGTATCACATAGGCATGATTGATTAAATCATTGGCCGTTAGTAACAGATTCAACCCGTGGTTCCTCTCCCCTCCTCGCAAGTCAGGGAGTAGGATTGAAAGTTCCATCGCTCTATTCGTGGTTAGTTCCCCTGGCAACCAGGCCCTATCCTTAGGTACTTTCCAAGAGTCACGTGATTAACATAAACCCAGTTATAGTAAGGAGTGGGACTTTTTATGAATAACAAGATACCCATTTCACCTTTTTGGCTCTGAAGTGATTTCAGGAACTGAGGACAGAGACTAAATATTATGACAAAAGATGTTTCCATTGCTCTTCTTGCTCAGGAAATCTCCTAGGTTTGGGGGGCTGTGAGCCAGGAACTATGGACATGGACAAAGACCAAATATATGTGAGAAATAGATTTTGGTCATCTGAATGGCCAAATACATATTTCTTATAAATCCCAACATTGCAACTTTTAAACCAGGGTTATACTATCTCTGGATCTTCACTAAGGTGACCTGCCTCCGTGGTGTAGTTGGTCTTTGAAGGAGCAGAGCTTAGGGTTATTAGCAACTTTCTCTGAATTCTCTTGCCTATTTCTGGGAGAACTTTGTGTTGTAAGGTCATTTTACTATCTTAAATTCCCTTACTGTATCTTCTTTATCTCTTACCCTCTTTTTTTTTTTTTAATATTTTATTTATTTATTTGAGAGAGAGAGAATGAGAGAGAGCACATGAGAGGGGGGAGGGTCAGAGGGAGAAGCAGACTCCCTGCCGAGCAGGGAGCCCGATGCGGGACTCGATCCAGGGACTCCAGGATCATGACCTGAGCCGAAGGCAGTCGCTTAACCAACTGAGCCACCCAGGCGCCCATCTCTTACCCTCTTTTCCGTATTTTCCATCCTTTTTATATCTTCCAGCAACATTCTGATAGTGCTTCTGACCTGTCTTCTAAATCACTGTGTCTCTTCAGCTGTATCTAATCTGCAGATAAATCCATCTATTATAGTTACTGAATTTTAATTCTAAAATTTCTAGTTCTTTTTCAAATCTTTGTTACTTTTATGTAGTTCCTATTTCCTTGTTTTGAAATGTTTAAGCCCAATTTGTGTCTCCATGAGCATAGTAAGTATAGTTGTTTTACATTCTGTGTGTTGTAATTTTTCCATCTGGAATACTTACGCATCTGTTTCTTCTGTCTGTTGTTTGTTCTGATTGTCAGGCTGGTTCATATTTCTGTTATCTCTCCCTATGTGCCTGATTATCTTTGAATGTGTGCTAGATATTGTTTTGAAAAAATATTTGCATAAATATCATCTCATCAATTTAAAGATGTACTTTTTTCTCCCCACACTTTAATCTCTGAAATTCAGATGTGGTTTACAGTTGACGGAGTCTTACATTTATAATTAGTACCCAAAATAGTAGCTACCTAACATTTTTCTTTTTCTTTTTCTTTTTCACTGGTACCTAAAATAGTAGTGCAATCATATAATTGGTGATATTTAAGATTGATGAAATGCAATAATTTGAGGTTTTGGGTGATGCTGATAAAAATGACAGGAATTTTAGAGAGGATTTTAAATAGCTTATTCAGGCTTTTTGGGGTACCAGCAATCCTGGATCAGTTTCCTGGATCAGTTTGGGGACTTGAGATTTTTTAGGCCACCCACATGTCAGGAAGTCAGACCGGTTTATTTTTTGTTTTCTCTTACTCCTAGGGTCCCAACCGTAGGTGTGAAGTGGTTTACCAGGCCTTTACCCTAGGGATGCCCTGGCCCCCTGACTATGAGGCTGCCAAAAGTGCTGCTCGGCCTTCTAACTTCCTCTTTTGGATTCACAGACCATCTGACTGGGTAAAAGTAGCCCCTAATACCCAGGCCCACATCCCTGGACCTCCTTCTCCCAGATCTTACATCCAGAGTCCCTCCCCATCATGTTAGCTCTTGTGTGCTTTTAGGAAGAATTAAAAAAAATATTTCATCTAGGTTTCTTTGTTGTGTTCATTGGGAAGTTTGGTTCAAATTACCCAGTTCCCCACTGCTGGAGGAGGCAGAAGTGAGTCTGATCTATCTTAGGGACTGACAGGAGAGGAGCACAAAGCACCTGCTGCCCTTTGCCCATGACCAGAGAACTTTCTCCACCACTCCCAATATGTCATCCTGGTCACAGCTGGAAAGCCGACGTCGGGATGAATCCATTCCTGCAAACCGCATCCTAGCTAAATGTAGGTATATTTCCCTGCACAGAAGAGACTAATCCCTCAGGCTTTTCCTAATAAGGCAGGTGACTGGCAGAGAGAGCGGTGGCAGGAGTGACATCTGGAGTCCCATCAGTCATCCGTCTCCATCTGGTTTCTTCCTTCTCGTCCATACAAGCCTGTAGAAAGACGCAAATTTAGGACCAAGGCACATGATGAGGGAAGAAGATGATTTCTCTTCCAGCAACTGGAAGGGAAGAAGGAAAATGAGTAGATTGTATTTTAGCTAGGTAAGATTTCTTCCATTCGACCTGGTCCCCAGCATTTCTAGATGGAAAGCAGAATATTTCCCCCATGGCCAAGTCTAGTCCTTGTAGAGACTGAACTATTTGTGTCGAGGCTCAGGAGTCAGGGTGGCCTTTCCAGGGGACTCTTGTGGAATCTAATGTTTCCAAAGAAGCTTATGTAATCCTTCCTGGCTTTTAGAAGTCACATGCTTATCCATGTGTTCTCAGGATCACTAGCCAAATGTATTTTCCCCCTACTTTGCTCCAACTCTCAAAGATGTTTTTCCCCAACCTCCTGAAGCCAGAGAATTTTACAATGAAAAAAAACCCACATTTTCTGAGTTTGAAAAGGTTGGGCATAGAGGCACAGAATGGTGGGAAGCCCCTCTCCGCCACCTTCTTCCATTTACCTTATCAGAGCCTCCATTGCCAAAAAATGAGGGGGGATCAATTTTTATTTGGGGGTACCTTTCTCCCTGGGAACCTCAGAGCTGTCCTCTCAGAAGATTGCTATAAGCCCAGGAAACCACAGTCTGCTGTCATGGCTCAGGTGTGTAGCTGTTAAGTAAAGCAAGGAAGGTGTGGCCAGTAGGGATCTGCCTCTCTGGAAAGGGCTTGTTTTGTAAAGGGAGCATATCCCCACCAACGTTTTGGAGACCACCGTATACCATGGAGCTTTTTTTGGTATTCCATGATGATTTATCCAGCTTATTTTTATTTTAATCTTACAACATTTCACACATAGGAAAGATTATATATAACTTAGTCCACTCTCAGCTAGAAATAGAAATCCTCCAGTTGGGCTTTAATAACTGTCCTTAAAGGAGTGAAGCTGTCGTTCTACTCCCAGGTAGTTCTGGATTGTGACTGAGGCCTTTGGAAGAAAGGATAAATGACTTAATTAATTTTGAAGAAGCAAATTTTGTATTCTCCCAGAAAGTGAACCCTTCCATGATTATTTTTAGAGGCAGAATTACTAGAAGGCCCCACCAGCTGTAAGAATTTATGAACCATGATGTCTGAAATCTCTTCAGCCTGAAATGAAGTAAATTAATTCCTGCAACATGATTCACTTTAGGGACAAGTCCACGTTTCTTTTATTTATCAGCGACGTAGGCTCTTAAAAGTTTTTTCTAGGGCGCCTGGGTGGCTCAGTTGGTTAAGCGACTGCCTTCGGCTCAGGTCATGATCCTGGAGTCCCTGGATCGAGTCCCGCATCGGGCTCTCTGCTCGGCAGGGAGCCTGCTTCTCCCTCTGACCCTCCCCCCTCTCATGTGTTCTCTCTCTCTCTCTCTCTCATTCTCTCTGTCTCAAATAAATAAATAAAATCTTAAAAAAAAAAAAAAAGTTTTTTCTAGAGAGGTATAGTTATTTTGAGATCCATGAGGCCAGTTCTATATTTCTGTAGCCAAATTTCCCATTAATTGGAATTTGAGTTTTTTTCCAGCCGTTTTGAGACCATTTTGTCTGCTAATAAGAGATAATATGCTACAATTTCAGTAACATGTGTGAGAACCACAGGGAGTTCAGGCAAAGTTAGCCGAGCAAAGCTCTGTACTTGTCACAGACACCAGGATGTTGCCTTCTCTATGTGGTGGCAATGGCACTTTTTACCAAATATTCAGAAGTTTTTAGAGGACTCAGAACAATAAAGCGTTATAGCACTTTCAACAGGAAAAAAAGGGACAAAGAGGTTCAGAAATCTGAAATGATTTTATTTGTTAAGAGGAGAATTGGGAAGATAATTGCAGTAAACCACTTTAGAAGAGGAGGTGAGAAATATATAACAATAGAGTAACTATACTGGACTGCTTTGAGCTTTCCAGATTAGAGGAGAGAAAAGGAAAAATGTCTTGACCAATATTACAGAGTTTTAATCCCCATTGTGTAGGACACCGAAGAGGGCTTGAACGACCCATCATGGTTGTTTGGTTTGTGTGGCATCAAAATGACAGAGAGAAATTTAGGATGTACACAGTAAGGAGAAAGACCATTATTTAACAGTATGAGTGAGAGTATGTCTGGTAAAGAGTCCTGGGCATGTCATGGCCTAAATAACTATTCATTTTGGGGGCTGGGGGAATGGGTTAGCCTGGTGATGGGTATTAAAGAGGGCACGTACTGAATGGAGCACTGGGTGTTATACGCAAACAATGAATCATGGAACACTACATCAAAAACTAATGATTTAATGTACGGTGATTAACATAACATAAAATTTAAAAAAATAACTATTCATTTTTTCTATACCTTTTTTTTTTTAAGATTTTATTTATTTAGTTGACAGAGAGAGACAGCGAGAGAGGGAACACAAGCAGGGGGAGTGGGAGAGGAAGAAGCAGGCTTCCCGCGGAGCAGGGAGCCCGATGCGGGGCTCGATCCCAGGAACCTGGGATCATGACCTGAGCAGAAGGCAGATGCTTAACGACTGAGCCACCCAGGTGCCCCCATTTTTTCTATACTCTACTATAGTCTTGAGCCGAATGGAGATTAAAGACAAATAAAAAGACTTAGGTCCTTATTAATTTTGTTGGATGAGGGATGACAGGGAGTACGTGTCCAATGTGAAAATGCTTTTAGTTTATTAAACTACTTTAGTTAAAAGCTTAAAGTCTTGTTTTTAAATTTTTGTGTATGCCTTCATTCTTCAAAAGTTATTCAGTGAATTTGTTAATCCTGAAGCCTCGCCTCCCCCTTTTTTTTTGTGAGCCGTCTTTGAAAGTGAACCTGAAATGCATTTATGGAACAAGAGGAGGTAAAAAAATCCCTTGACTTCCCTATTCAATTTATTCAGAAGCAGATCCACAGAACCAAAGGTTTATCGGTCCTTTAACGACTGACTTTTCTGTTATTTAACCAACAAACAATGCAGTGTTTTGCTCTACACCCCTGAATCCAGGAATTGGCTTCCATAACATATTAAATAATCTTGTCCTGTTCCTCCCTTTCCTATTGGTAAGAAATAATAATAGTATTATTATTTAATTATCACCACTAAAAGCAATGTCAGATTTCAGTAATCTAAAACTATATTGCCTTAAACTGAGATTATTTGAAATAAGATCTTTCCTCTCCAGTAATAGATACCTAGAAAAGAAGGTGTCTAGCTGTAGATAGAGGGGGCAGATACAGGACTGTGTACATGTGCAGTTATGATTATGAGCTACTCGCAAGCTTTTTTCTGGAAGGACACAGAAGCCATTGTTAGTACTGGTAAAGTAAAAGCAACTGGGGATTGTGGGGGTGAGGGAAAGGATTTTTTATTTTTATTTTGTACCTTTTTTATACTATTTAAAAAATAAGCACATATTTTTATTTAGTAAATAAAGGGAAAATTAAGAAGGTAAGAGAAAGGAAAGAAGCCACTGTAGGAGGTCCCATCAGCTCTGAATTTTATCTCCAGATGCCTTTCTCAGTGGAAATCCTGGTTTTTACAAATCACTAGATCAAAATTGATAGGGACACATGCTCAAGTTAGATCCTCCCCAGCTTTGTTTAATGTGGGTGTCGTCTTTGAGCCTCCCAGTGGCCTGTCCAGTGCATTGCGTCCATATTATATGCTTCCCACTTGACAGATGGGAAGCCTTGAGCTTGGGGAAGATGGGTGGCTTGTCTTAGGCCATGTTGTCAGTACCTGGGAAGTTCAGAACTAGAAGCCACATTCATTGTTCCTTTAACCCTAAGTTTACTGGAAACTTTAATAGAAAGAACTTTACTATTGCTTCTGGACATTCTTTCCTAAATGCTCCAAGCTGCCTCCTCTCTGTTTTCATGCCATAACATCTGTTTCCTTCTCTGAAATCATGGTTAGATGTGTAATTGTTTTCCTCATTAATATTATCGGCATAGGCCATCTCTCTGCTTTCTGTAGGCTTATGGCATCTAGGTTTATTACACATTATGGTGTGTTTATTAGTTACTTAATCTTTGTTTTATGGAATTGGTTACTCAGGGTACTTTCTCCCAAATAATTACCCATTTTTAGGAAAACAAAGTAATAAGCTTAGCCATTTCCACTAGGCTAATGTCATTGTCCACAAGCAAATGAGAACCACATGATGTTTGAACTACAAGAAAACCATCCTTGCGAGGACTTATTCTCTTGTTTTATAAATGAAGAACCTGAAGATCAAATAACTTCTTCTGGATTACACAGGGAATTTGAGGTGACGTAGGACCCAGGGCCCACTTCTCTTAACTTCCAGCCCAGCCCTCCTCCTGATGCAACAGTAATTACAGAGAATAATTCTCTTGGTCATCAGGCATGTAGATGAATGGTCAGTGCTGGCAAAAAAAAAAATAGGTCACACTAAATTAAAACAGCAACTGTGCAGAGGTAATCTGAAAAAGAAGAGGAGGTGTTGAGCTTATTTTTCCAGGTTTTAATGAGTGATTTTGCAGGCTTACCTCTTTTTTTTTTTTTAAAGATTTTATTTATTTATTTGAGAGAGAGAATGAGATAGAGAGCATGAGAGTGGGGAGGGTCAGAGGGAGAAGCAGACTCCCCGCTGAGCAGGGAGCCCGATGCGGGACTCGATCCCGGGACTCCAGGATCACGACCTGAGCCGAAGGCAGTCGCTCAACCAACTGAGCCACCCAGGCGCCCCAGGCTTACCTCTTTTAAAACACACTTGCTATATAAACATCAGCATTTCCACAAAAGGGTTTACAATAGGAATCCTTTAGATGATAAGTATCCCAACCACATTCATTTGCTGTAGGGTAAAAAAATCACCCTCGCTTGTTGGGCAAATCAAGGCACACAGCATCAAAGTTGTGAAACGAGTTTTTTTAAAAGATTTTATTATTTTATTTTTTATTTATTTGACAGAGAGAACATGAGTTGGGGGAGGGGCAGAGGGAGAGGGAGAAGCAGGCTCCCTGCTGAGTAGGGACACCCCACCAAAGTGCGAGGACTATGGGAGCCCTGAGGATAGGATTCACTAGTGAGAATGCCATTTTTATGAATCATGGACCTTTTGTACAGTCCTAGAAGGCACCAGCTCCTGTAGGCAGGGCTGTAAAGGAGGTCGTGATAATGGATGTCTCTAAAAATTCCATTCACATGTGTGTGTTACACATACATGCCCAGGCTCCAGCCCTAAAAACTGATTTATGTGGTTTGGGGTGGGATCCAGACATCAATATTTAAAACCATGGTTCCCCAAATTGGCTGCACATTGGAATCACCTGGGGAATCTTTAAAATCCTGATGCCTGGGTCTGACTCCAGAGATTCCGGTTTAGTTGGTCTGGTCTCTGGACTAGACATCAGAATTTTTTCAGAACTCCTCGTATGATTCTCATATGCAGCCAAGGTTGCAATCCATGGGTGAATGAAACCTGGCTAATCCTGTGTATAGCAGGTGTTCGATAAAAATAAAGTAGGAAATGAAAGCTAGATGGAAGGGTTTATAAGAGAAGTCAGTGCTAAAAAGCCCATTTCTGGTTCTTTGGACATTTCTGTAGGCTTGGATGTGTTACGCAGTGACTTGCGGTGGAGTGGGCAGCAAAACCTGATACATTCAGCTCACCACCGTAGCCTTTGTTGTGGCTACCAGTGGACCTTTCAGCCCAAACCGACAGCCAGGGGCTTCCTAATTGCTCTGCTCCATTTTATCTACCTGTCATAGGAGTGGCCGATCTGCCTGTCATACTCCTGATGTGTCTCACACTGTCCTTTGGAGAAAAACAACCAGCAACTGGCTTCTGTAGGAGCTAGGTGCTCCAGCCCTGGGTTTAGCCTGAGATGAACTCTGTCCAGTGCAGCAAGCCTCGGCGTGAGCCCGCCCACTGCTCAGGGTTAGTGAGAGCTCTCTGAAGCACAGAGCACATGAGTTGCCTGGTTTCCTTGGTTCCCTAGGTGATTCTTATTTAGTCCAAGGGGTACAGGGAGGGGAAGTATTTCTGCATCTGGCCCCAGTGAATGCAGCTGCTTTCAGCCGTGGAGAGGCTCCACCATCCTGGAGAAGGGGAACTTGCCAGGCAGAGAGTTCACCGTAGCTGCTTACGGAGCAGAATCTGAACTGCACTTAAATGGTCTTGGAAGGCTCCCCGGGCACTGGCTTGTGCACTTGAGTGTGCATCGGAATCCCTTAGAGAAGTGTTAAACTACAGGTTGCAGGGACGACACCCAGATTCTCTGATTTCAGTAGCACTGGGGTGGGGCCCCAGAATTGGCATGTCTAACACCTTCTGGGGTGGTGCTGATTGCTGGCCTGGGGACTGCCCTTCGAAGGAAGGACGCACATGGCACCTGTGTTGTTTAGGGAAAGGACATTGGTTGGCTGCAAATGTACCTAATGGTCACAAGATCAGGAGTTCAAATGGCCTCCCCGCCCGGGGCTTCCGTGGATCATGCAGGGCAGCGTGGCTCAGCAGTGGCTTCCAGGAGCAGGTGGTGCCTGGGGTGGAACCTTGGAGGATGAGTAGGGGTTTGCCAGGTGAGGAGCATGGGGCAGTGTTCCAGGAACAGTGCGGGCAAAGGTGAAAGAGAACATGAGTGAGGCTGGCGTGGGGAGCACACGTGGTTTAGGGTGATTGATGGGGAGAGAGCTTAGTCTGGATAAGCAGGCAGAGGCCAGATCTCAGTGTTGGACCTCCCCATGGAGGAGTCTGGGCTGATCTGAAAGCAAGGCAGTTCACTGGGGGGTTTCACGCAGGAGAGTTAACATGATCAGATTTGCCCACAAGTTGGGAAATGGCCTGGCGGGTCCGTGCGTCTGCAGGAGACACAGGAGGCTGTCGTGGGAGTTCCCCTGGGAAGTGACGAGACCACAGGGGCGTGACCTTTATGTCATCTTGTCTTTGCATCACCCTCTGCCTCTGCTCAGTATTTGCAGCTTTTCAGAGCCGTTTCCAATGGGTGCCTTCACTGGCTCTTTGAACATGTCCTGTGTATGCTCGTATGTGGAACCGGGCAATCATTCTTTGTTCCCCCGACTCAGATTGTTTCTCAAGGAAAAGTAAGTTAAAATAAATGTCAAGGGCAACCTTGAAGCAGGAGAGCCATGAAGGGCCTGTGTGGAAGGGAGTGGAGCAGTCCCACCTACTTAGCCTGAATGAGGTCTGCTGTGGGTTGCATATCTTTTGAGCTCTGGGTTTTTCTTTCTTGGTTCTACCTGGGAGTCACGCATCCTTCTCCTGCTCCTACTTTGAGAACAGATTACAAACCTGAGTCAGAGGCCAGCCCCCCAACCTCCCAGCCTTTCAGTTTGGAGGCTTACCCAGGCCAGTCTCCTAAATTCATAGTACCCTCAAAATGGCGCCAGTGCTGGGCATTATGGAGGCACAGGGATTCTGAAACAGGTCAGACCCCCTCCTTGCCCACCGCAGTGGTGAATGAATTGTGCCTGCAGAATGAAGTTGTGTATGCAGAAGAGGGCCGCACGGAGCTAATTGTTCAGTAGGGACAAGTGCAATAAAAAGGTGTTGGTGGGAGCGAGTTCTCATCTGTCCTGGCCGAATCAACACTGATGGATTTCACTTGTGGTATTTCTCACTTCATCTGGTAATGAAAATTTGATTTGTGGTTTCCTCTTGTAGGGCTGTTCATCACACTGTAATTGATACATCTCCAACAAGTGGCTCTTGAGGAAATTGATTCCGCTAGGTCTCATCATGACCCAGAGAGACTAACGGAGATTTTTGTTGGCTCTGTCTCCCTTGTTGTGCCCCTTCCTCTCAGGCTGTGGGGTCTCACCATTGGCTGAGTTAGAGGCTCCCCCAGAAGCCTTGAGTGGGCTGCTGTTGGGGAAGGCAGGGGTCTAGGTTGATGACCAGCGTCAGTGAGCAGTCTGTGCTCTGAGGTAATGACATCAAGATTTATAGGTCACCCATTTCAAGGTGCCTTTTGCTGCTTCAGACCAACACGGTAGCTATGAGAACAGATTGCAGGATGGGGAGCTGGCAGCCTGCTTCAGATCGGAAGGGCGGGTGAGAGCAGAAAGGAGGGGGCATGACCCACTGTCCATGTTTGCCCTCGTTGCTGGTCAGGGGAAGAGAAATGCTGTCCAGAGAGACACTATCTGAATGCCTCATTGAGTGCTGTCCCAAACATTTTGCTAATGACATGGCCAACTGGAACTCTTTTGCTACAGAGTTGCTAAAAACGTTTGGCCAAATGTCCAAGGGGACTTTCTTCAAACTTTGGCTGGCTAGTGCAAAGCTGCTTTTATCCTGATCCCATCTGCTGTTTGTCCCTGAATGAAGGTTGCCATACATTGGGTACCATCTTGGAAGTCTGTTCTAAGGTCATGAGGGGGGCTGTGCCTTCTCTTTCTCTTTTGCGTGATGTTTACTGTGAAAATGTCAATCTGAAAAAATAAAGTTATGAAATGTCAGCTGGTAGAAAAATTGCATCATACTTTTAAAGCTCATTTAACATACTCTACCTCATTTGGTTACTACAAGAAGTCTATAGAGTAAATAGGAGAGGTGATATTTTTTTAAAGATTTCTTTCTTTCTTTTTTAAAAAAATTTATTTATTTGACAGAGAGAGAGAGAGAGAGCACAAGCAGGGGGAGCAGCAGAGGGAGAGGGAGAAGCAGGCTCCCCGCTGAGCAGGGAGCCGACGTGGGGCTTGATCTCAGATGATCCCCGGGATCATGACCCGAGCGGAAGGCAGACGCTCAACAGACTGAACCACCTAGGCACCCCTTTTTTAAAGATTTATTTACTTATTTGAGAGAGAGAGAGAGAATGCAAGGGGTAAAGGCAGAGGGAGAAGGAGAGAGAAACTCAAGCAGACTCCACGCTGAGCATGGAGCCCGATGTGGGGTTTGCTCTCATGACCATGAGATGATGACCTGAGCCGAAACCAAGAGTCGGATGCTTAACCCCTTAACCGACTGTGCCACCCAGGTGCCCCAGGAGCGGTGTTACTATCTCCATGTCATAGATGGGAAACAGACTGCAGAGAGTGAATACCTTACCCAAAGTTTGGAGTAATTCACAGGGTCATGAGTGAGAGCTGGAGCTCAGGCTACTCAGGTCTCTACCGCCAGAGCCTTCCAGCATCCCATTAGGTGTAGCCCTTGCATGAAGGCATGGTAGAAAACTTCCAAAGAGTGTTTATCATGCCAAGTGGGAAGTAGGAGCACATGAAAGACTATATAACTTCTCAGGACTGCTGCTGAATAAAAGATTTTAGCTATTTGCTACATAGAAGGGTTTGGAATTCTCTGTCTAGATAGCTGATGATGTCATTTATGTCAATATTTCTGAGTGCTCTTTTTGTGGTAGAATGAAGACACATTGCTGCTGTTTCATTTATTTACTGCTGTATAACCAACCACCCCCAAAATTGGCGTCTTAACACAACAATGACTTATTATTTCTTACAATTGTGTAATTTGAGCAGTGCTTGGCTGGGTGATTCTTCTGCTCCATGTGGTATCAAATGGGACAACTTGTTTGGCTGCTCTTAGCTGCTGACCGTGTTGGGCTGGTCCAGAAGGTCTGAGAAGGCTTCACTCGCATGTCTCGTGCCTCCATGCTCCTCCTTGTGATCTCTTTCTGGGTCTGGCTTGGGCTTCCTCACAGCACGGTGGTTTCAGGGTAGCCAGGCTTCTACATAGAAGGAGGAAGCAGAAGTTGCCAGTTCTCTTAGGACCCAGGCTCAAAAGTCCTGGAATATACATCATTTCCACCACCTTCTGTTGGTCAAAGTAAGTCATAAAGCCAGTCCAAACTCACAGGGAGAAAGAGACTCCACCTCTTGGTGGGTGGGTGGCATGCACATACAATGTTGGCAGAAGTGGTTGGTAGCCTGATTAGGAGTCTGTCAACCACAGTAACATTCATGTGTCCACTTGCTAAGAGAAACAAACATTTTTACTACTATGTACCATCACTAGATACAAAGAAGACTATCTGTTAAATACACCAAGTGTACATGAAGTGTTTAGGAACAGCAAGTTCAGCCCAACATGAACATATGGTTATGGAGCAGCCACAACCTGGAGGTTGTGGGTCCTCTGGCTGGTTGCCCGTCCAGGCCCCCTCTGGGCTCCTCTCTGGGACTACCCATAGTCTCAGGAATCATGGCCTTGGTCCTAAAAATTACTTGATGCATCTAACCCAAACTTAATTCAGACAGACATTTGTGGGTACAGGCAAAATTTGGAGAAATGACCGTAAAGGTAGCCTATTAGATGGTAGAAAAATATGAATTCTAAATGTCATGAAAATGGTGCATCCAGAGCCTTTTGGAACCAAATTACCATTGAAATCCAAATAACATGGTTAGTGCACTTCTCCAACCGCTCGTAGCTGGGAAATGATCCTCTCTTTTTGTTTCAGTCCATTCATCCGAGCCCATTCTTCCTGAGCAAGCTTTTCTTGGCTCCTAATTGCATTGGGAACATGGGGTATGGGACCTCAAATTGCAATTAACAGAGAATTCAAACTGGTGCTTCTATTGTTCTGTGTGGTTGTCCTCTCACCTGCAAATTTGCATTGGCAATTTATTTGTAGAACTTTTTGTTTTCAGAGAGTTTTCATATGGATTATTGCATATCATTTTCATGGCAACTCCATTAAGATAACACTGAGTAAGATTACTCCCTTGTAGAAAGAAGGAGATTTGAAGTCCCAGAATGGCAAAGCAGTGGCAAAGCCAGACCTATGCCCTCCATTTCAGTGTTTTTCCTTCTCTTCCACACTTTCAGCCTATAATACGCTTGTCCTAATGTCCAGGGCGGGATGACCAGCTATGATGAGGAAGGAGCAATTTTGGGACTAGAGCATCTGTTAGGAGCTTAATCATGGTGTTGGTCATGAAGTTAAGACACAAGATGGGTGTTTTTAACTTGAATTTCAATTAGTGGCAGAAAACTTGCTATTTGCAGCTAGTGGAGGGACCACCAGGAAACACATTTTTACCCAACCCTGATAGGACCTTTCTCTCTGGACGAGAATTTGAGCTCATCCACTCATGGCCCAGAGCAGCACGTAGGAGAGGGCTAAAGGCAGCTCTCACATCCGTTGCTGAAGTACTTCCGTGAAGCCCACTTGGGTCAAAGCTAATCAGGAAGTGGGAGAGTTCCGGGCTCCATCAGCAGTCCTGTGGACCCAGCCCAGAACACCTTGCACAAGTTAATGAAGACACTTGCTCAGTAGCAACTAATGGGCTTTTCTGCTGTGCTAAAATTAGAGCTGAAAAGTAAACAGCGTTGGAATGGAATAATAATGTCATACCATATGGGAAAATTCTAGTGTGGATTAGTGATTTTCTTGTCCTTGGAGTTCTTCAGAGCTCTGCTCTGAGCTGTGCAGGAATGGGAGACAATGCATCTGGTATGGCGGGTTCAGTACACTGTGTCATCCTCGCATAATTAATGTGTCTCCTTTACTCTCATAAGTGTTCAGGTTTGGACGGTAGGTTTGGTCCCCCAGAGCAGGGAGCTCAGCAGATCATGGGCACTCAGGATGGGTCAGTTCCCTTCCTTGACAAGCCAGTAACTTCAGTGTGGGAGTAACCATAAAAACTGTATCTTTTATGCTTTTAATGAACCTATTCTTCTTGACACTAGAGGTCAAAATCAGGGCTCTTTCCTTGATTAAGTTTTTCTTTTTAAAAGTGATCATGCTGAAACAGGTGAAGGGGGACTAAGAAGAGGACACGTATCATGACGAGCGCTGAGTAATGTATGGAATTGTTGAAATCATAGTTTTGTACACCTGAAACTAATATAACACTGTATGTTAACTGTACTGGAATTAAAAAAAAATAAAAGTGATAATGCTTATTCAAACTCTTATTGGTACCATAATTGGCCTGACCTTTGCTGGCTTTGGATTCGGTTGAACCGTAGGGAAATGAGTTTCTAGTTCTTCATGGATGAATCTGTAAAACTGTCCTAATAATATTGTCCACTGTATTTATAATGTAGTAGATTATTTCTCATTAGGGCTTGACCTCACAGCAACCCTATTCAGTGGGAGGGTCTGGGGAACAAGAGATACAAAGAAGATCCCACTACTAATTAATAATACCACAAAAACTGGAACCTTTGGATTTTATGTCCTTCCTTTAATCCTGCCTGTTGTGGATGCTCCTGTATCTGGCCACAGTCATGTTGACTTAAGACATTTCTTTTGGCACCCAGTAAAATTTAGGATCCAGTGAAGTAGATGAAGATGCATCATGCTGACCTAGGTGACAGTGCAGAATTTGGTTACTGCAGCACATGCACTGTTGCTGGTTTATCCATCTAGTGTGGCCAAGGGCAGCCTCATTAAACAAGCCTTATATTTGTTTCGGGCATTTATGGTTTACAAAACATTTTATCTGCAGTATCTGTTTGATGCATCCAAAGAGGAAGCATAAGGAGCAGGTAAATGTTAGAGGTCTTGCTCTCACCATTCTTCCCTAACAGAGGAGGAAGGAGGCTCAGAGAGATGAAGTGAGTTGCTCTGGGTGACACATCTGGTAAATGGCAGCACATGGTTTGGAGCGCAAATATTTCTGATATCTGACCCTCATTCCTGATTTCCAGGAGCTTCTCCAGTGTGTCATCAAACTTGGGAGAGATGGTTTGATTCTAAGGCCACAGGGCTCATAATGAGCACCTCATAAAATGCTGAGATTGATTCTCCTCTGTGAAGAGGGACCAGTGTGGTCTCTGCCTGCCAGAGTCGTGAGAAATGCAACAGCCTCTTCCAGGGAAGGGATGGTTGTAATCTGCCAAAATGGCCTGGGAAATTAATTAAGCAGCTCATTTTTAAGTGGGACCAGTAGACAGAAGGCAATGAAAGAAGGGGAGAGGACTCAGGAATGAGAGTGTTTTTAAGGCTTGCAGCCCCCTGCCTGTCAGGAGTAAGAAATGGGGCTGGGAAAACGCTAGAGGTCCACAAGAGTTGAAGATGAAGAAAGGCCCAGGAAAGGGTTCAAGGACATGCCAGATGACTCCCATAGGGAAACTGCTTGGTTCCTTATTTGGAGCAGGGAGTACTTGAGGGGCAATAAGTTTTCAACAGATAGAAATCCCTGAAGACTGGGGCTGGAGAAGAAACAGTCCCCCACATGGAACTGAGGACAAAAACACCCAGTCTCTCTGAGTCAGAAGAATGCCATTCCCCCTCACTGTGGACTTTGATAGATCTCAACAAGTGAACCAAAGACGCAGGCCCTCAGACCAGCAGAAGCTACCAACTCATGTTGTATGCAAATTAATTCTAACTCCTCCTGTTGGTGTCCATCTCCTCTTCCTTTCTGTTTTGTTTTCTATCACCTATGTGTGACTGAGTGCACAGTGTGGTTTAGACTTCCTTATATCACTTAGAGGCGCTTGTTTCCAGGCAAGTTGGGCACTTACTGATTGAATAACGAGAGAATGTATTGACTGAGGAAGGCAAGAGGGTGGTCATGCCTATTGTTGTCTTCATAACTTTTTTTTTTATTAAAGAGAGAGAGAGAGATGAGAGCATGAGCAGGGGGAAGGGCAGAGGGAGAAGCAGACTCCCTCTAAGCAGGGAACCTGACGTGGGGCTCGATTCCAGGACCCTGGGATCATGACCTGAGCCAAAGGCTGTCTCTTAACCAACTAAGCCACCCAGGCACCCCTCTTCATAACTTCTGAAGGAATTGACTTAGAGTCACTGGATCTTATAACTGAAAAAAAAGGAACCCCAGAGACTATGTAGTCCAACTTTTCATGTAGTGCAAGCATCTTTTCTGTAGCTACCAGAATAGATGGCAATTCAGACATTTTTGGAACACTTTGAGAAAGTTAGAATGTCCTGGCTGGTCCTCCCATCCATTTCTCAGTTTTTGACTCATTGACCCTTACTTGGCACCTGCTGTGTATCCGATGCTGGCATGAGTCCTTAATGATTACTAGGCCATTGATCCAAGACAATTTTTTTTTTTAAAGATTTTTTATTTACTTGAGAGAGAGAGAGCATGAGCAGGGGGAAGGGTAGAGAGAGAAGCAGACCCTACTGAGCAGGGAGCCCAGACTCGATCCCAAGACCCTGGGATCACAACCTGAGCCAAAGGCAGACGCTTAACTGACTGAGCCACCCAGGCACTCGATCCAAGACAATTTTTATCCCTATTTTACAGATGAAGAAACTGAGAGACAGAGAAGTTAAGTGACATGCCCAAGGCCACATGGCCTGTAAGTGACAGAGATGGGATTGGAACCCAGGCAGCCTGTCTCCCTAGTCTGTGTACCTAACCACCAGCTTTGCTGCCTCTCTAAGACATTTCTGGTCATTAAGTTTTTTTGAACCAAAGTTGGCCCCTTGCAGTTTCTACCCCAGGGCCTTCACATGATGATTCATTAAATTATTTTCAGACAAACCATCATGTCTTCTCATTATCTTTTCTTCTCCAGGCTGGCAATCTTTAGTTCTTCCAGCAATTTCTCATGTGGCATGATTTCTGTGCTCCAGGTGCTTCCTCTGGTTGCATGCCAATTTTGGACAGCCTGGTAAAGAGCACCCGAGATTTAAGGTTGGACCCACCTGCACTGGGATCTCAGCCTCCTTACTTATTAGCCATATATACTTGAGCAGATACTTTATTGGTCTTTCTGAGCAGAGGGTCCTCCATTTGTGAAATGGGACTAATTCTAAACTCCCTGATTCATTGTTGGAAGTATACAGCTACAATGACAACTATATTCATTCCCCCCAAATTGATCTGTAGATCCACACAATCCCAGTCAAAACTTTAGCAGGCTCATTCGAAGAAATTGACAAGCTAATTCAAAATGTATGTGAAAATGCAAAGGATCTAAAATGGCAAAATGATATTTAAAAAGAAAAAGTTAGAGGACTCATCCAGATTTCAAGACTTACTATAAAGCTACAGTAACAAAGATAGTATGATACCAGCATAAAGAAAGACAAATAGATCAATGAAACAGAATAGAGTCTGCAAATAGACCTACACATCTATAATTAATTGATTTTTGACAATGATGTGAAGTCGGTTCAACAAGAAGGGCTTTTTAACAGGTGGTGCTGGAAAAAAAAATCTACCTGTTAATAAGATGAACCTTGACCCTGACTCCACTGAACATATAAAAACTAATGAGTTAGATCATAGAATTAATGTGGAAGCTAAACAGAAAACTTGAAGAAGAAAACATAGGAGGGGCGCCTGGATGGCTCAGTCGGTTGAGTATCTGACTCTTGATTTTGGCTCAGGTCATGATCTCAGGATGGTGAGATTGAGCACTGCCTCCAGCTCAGCACTGAGTGTGGAGCCTGCTTAGAATTTTCTCTCTCCCGGGCGCCTGGGTGGCTCAGTTGGTTAAGCAACTGCCTTCGGCTCAGGTCATGATCCTGGAGTCCCGGGATTGTGTCCCGCATCGGGCTCCCTGCTCAGCGGGGAGTCTGCTTCTCCCTCTGACCCTCCTCCCTCTCATGCTCTCTCTCTCATTCTCTCTCAAATAAATAAAATCTTTAAAAAAAAAAAAAAAAAAGAATTTTCTCTCTCCCTCTCCCTCTGCCCCTACCCCCTTCCTCTCTCTTCTCTTTCTCTCTCTTAAAAAAAATAAAACAGGAAAATATCCTTGTGATTGTGGATTAGTCAGAGATTGGGACACTAAAAACACTAATCACAAGAGAAAAACAGAATATATTGGACTTTATCAAAATGAGATATTTCTTGGGGCGCCTGGGTGGCTCAGTCGTTAAGCGTCTGCCTTCGGCTCAGGTCATGATCCCGGGGTCCTGGGATCGAGCCCCGCGTCGGGCTCTCCGCTTTGCGGGAAGCCTGCTTCTCCCTCTCCCACTCCCCCTGCTTGTGTTCCCTCTCTCGCTGTGTCTCTCTCTGTCAAATAAATGAATAAAATCTTTAAAAAAAAAAAATGAAATATTTCTTTTCACGAAGAGATGTTATTAAGAATGTGAATAGGGGGGCGCCTGGGTGGCTCAGTTGGTTAAGCGACTGCCTTCGGCTCAGGTCATGATCCTGGAGTCCCGGGATCGAGTCCCGCATCGGGCTCCCTGCTCAGCGGGGGGTCTGCTTCTCCCTCTGACCCTCTTCCCTCTCGGGCTCTCTGTCTCTCATTCTCTCTCTCTCAAATAAATAAATAAAATCTTTAAAAAAAAAAAAGAATGTGAATAGGGAATCTATAGGCTGGGAGGAAATACTTGCAACACATATAAATAAGTAAGACTTAATATGTAATAGTTAATGAATTCCTACAAGTCAATGATAAAAGACCAACAACCCAGTGGAAAACATGGGCAAAAGACTTGAACAGATATTTGACAAAAGAAGATATACACATGGCCAGTAAGGAGGTTACATCATTTGTTGTAAGGGAAATGCAAATTAAAACCACAATGAGATACTGTTCATCACTGCAAGAATAGCTAAAATCAGAAAGACTGGCAATATCAGATGTTGGCAAGAATATGGAATGTGTAGGATGTTTGAACAATGCTGGTGGGAGTGTAAGATGATAGAACTATCTTGGAGAACTGGTTTGGCAGTTCTCATAAAGTTAGAACTACATCTACTCCATGGCCCACCTATTTCACTCTTAGATCCTTATGTAAGAGAAATGAAAACATATGTCCATAGAAAGACTCATGAGAATGTTCACAGCAGCTTTGTTCATGATCGTCCCAATCTGGAATCAACCCAAGCACCATCAGCAGAGGATGGGTAAAGAAATTGTGATATGATCATGGAAAATGGAATAATACTTAGCAATAAAAATAAAGGAAATACAGGTAACATGAGACAGAATCTCAAAAACGTAATAGTGAGTGGAAAAAAAAAAGCCAGAAAAATAAAGTACTTCTTAAATAATTGTATTTAAATAAAGTTCAAGAGCCGACAAAACTAATATATGGTGATAGAAATCATGACAGTCATTGCCTCTGTCTGGAATGGATGGGAATTGACTGGAAGGGGGCATGAGGAGATATTCAGCAGTAACAGGAACATTCTGTATCTTGATTTGGGTGGTGGTTATATGTGTGGACATGGTCACCAAAACTCATTACATTAAATACTTAATATCTATGTAAATTCCACCTCAATATTAAAAAATAATAGTAATATCTGAAATTGAATATGTTACGATTTATTCTCAACCGTACTAAAGTGCCTTGGGTCTGTTATTCCCATGATTTAAACTTCCTAGTTCTACTAATGTGGCCTGAAGTTGCATTAGCTTTTTTTTTTTTAAAGATTTTATTTATTTATTTGAGAGAGAGAGAATGAGAGACAGAGAGCATGAGAGGGAGGAAGGTCAGAGGGAGAAGCAGACTCCCTGCCGAGCAGGGAGCCCGATGTGGGACTCGATCCCGGGACTTCAGGATCACGACCTGAGCCGAAGGCAGTCGCTTAACCAACTGAGCCACCCAGGCGCCCCTAGCTTTTTTTTTTTTTTAAAGCAGGAACTTCATTACACTCTTGCCATTTATGGACTTTCTGGCTAATGAAAATTGCCAAGCCTCTCTTCCTTTTAAGCGTGAATTGCTACCAAGCAGTGCTTCTTTCTGAAATACTTCCTTTGTTTGTCTAAGTGGGTCTGTACGTAGCCCTTGGAGGAATGAATAGAACTTAGATAAACAAAGGTGGTATTTCAGGAGAGTATTCCTATAAATAATAATGATAGCTTACAACTAAACAGTACTTAGTGCCAAGCACTCCTCTAGAACTTTACACATATTTATACCAAGTTAATTCTCAGAACAACTCCATGGGATAGGTGCTGCCATCATCCCCATTTTATAGATGAGCTGATCTGAGGCACAGTGAGGTCAAATGACTTGTCCAAGGTCATATGGTCAGTAAGGGATGGAGCTGGAATTCAAATCCTGGTCTGATCTGATGCCAAAATCTGAGCTCTTAGCTCCTGCGCTACATACACTCTGATCCCTGGTTTGCTTCTTCTGCCTGATGCTTTGACTCTAATTGACTTGATCTGTCTCTGGTTAATCCTCTTAGAATAACTCAACCTAGGTCATGCCCCTAAGGAGCATCATACCAGAGCAGAAATTTCTTGCAGGACTCCTGTGGGAGACCCTGTTTATGAAGGAGCAGCTGGGCACAGTGAGGGAACGGCTCTCATGATCACCAGGTCTCATTCCAAGTCCAGCCTTCCAGGTCTCTCTCCACACACCAAAGCTCAAAGAGTTCCTTAAATAGCATCAGTTATCCCTGAGGTGCATGCTTATGTCCTATCTCCAAAACAGTTATCAGTGGCATAAAGTCAGATTGGGGAAGCACTGCTTGGTAGCAATTCCTGCCTCAAAGGAAGAGAAATTTGACAGTTATCATTAGCCACAAATTCCATAAGTGGCAAAGAATGTGATGATGCTGAACCCCCTCCCCCGCCCACATACACACACAAACACACCTCGGTCTCAAGCTACATTAATAGAAGTGGAGTGTTCAGATCATGAGGATAACAGCCCCCAAACACTCATCACTGTTGAGAGTAAATCTTCGCATGCTCAATTTCAGATGTCATTATTATTATTTTAACATTGAGGTAGAATTTACACAGATCTGAAGTATTTAGGTCAGTGAGTTTTGATGACCATGTTCACCCATATAGCCATCACTTCAGTCAAGACACACAAGAATGTTTGTAACCCCAGAAAATTTTCTCATGCCCCCTTTAGTCAGTCAGTCCATTCTTACCAAAGGCATATTTTGATCCAGACAGAAGAGGTCATCTGGACCAGACTGGGACTCTTCTTTACTAACCTTTACCAGGCTTTGTACATATCACGAATCCAGGGGAAGAGTCCCTTCGAAATGGGTGGTATAGGCTGGAGATAACTCACTTCAGAGGCGGATCCAGTCTTATCAAGTAGAAACACTAAAAGCTGATGCCCATGCCTAATGGCCGGCCCTGGATAATGCTCACCTGCACTAAAGTCACGACTCCAACCTGCTCATCTTCTTTCTAGACCAGTGGTCTCAGGGAATTTTGCTAGAGCAAAGCATAGGTCCTGGTTTCACATCCCACAGGGAGCTGTCATGGAGCATTTAATTGACTAGAAAGTTCTAGGTGGCGAGTTAGAATTCTTACTTAGAACTTTTAATGATCTACTTTTTTAATAGTCTGTGTCAAATTGGCCTTAAAGTCAAACAGAAAGAAGACATGAGAACATGTTGGACCGGGAGGCACCCACAGGACATGGGGTCCTGCTACATATGGGGGAGGTGCCTAATACGTCTGCTGGTTTTGAGAAGGCAAACCTGGGTTTTTCCTGCAGCTCTATCCATGGTTCAGCATTGTATACACACTCAACTTCTTTTGGCTACCAAGTCCTCATCTGAAAATTGGGATTAATGCTGTTTCTTTATGTCAAGATTATTAGTTAATGAGATAATGAAGTTGTTAGAGCTCTAAAAATGTATAAAAATTGTGTGACATTAGGGAGCACCGCCTGTTAAAACCATCACTGCAGCTCCTTGAAAAAGCTGATCTGGTAAGGAAAAAACTCAGTAATGGGGTTTGGGACCATAAAACAACTTTTCCAGTCCCTCTGTGTTTGAAAATTCACCCTTGGTCCTTCATCCTTCAAGGCCCCCTCCCCCATTCATCACCCCCCTCCCCTCCAGGCTGAAACCTCTGAGAAATATTAGACCTTGAAACTTGATCTTCTAAACCGAGTCAACTGACTTTAATATTAAACATCTACTGCATGCCAAGCACTGTGATGGTTATAAAAATGAGTAAGAAATAGCTCCTGCCCTCCAGGAATTTATAGCTTGATCACATCACTTATATCGGGAAGAGAATCCCAAACGAATTGTGTGCTACTTCATTCACTAACCAAAACTTCTTATTAGTTCGTCTCTATTTGTGCAAGTCTTTGCATTTTCACACATTAAATAATCCCTGGGTTTCCTCTCAACAGTGAGCGATAGCCTCACCGAGAACAAATCCTTTCATGAACTTCTAAGACAAGACAAAAAAAAAAATTAATAATTACTGTGTGTTTTGACAGTCATAAGTAAACTTGATATTATCATGTTATCAATTAATGGATAGCTTTGATTTAAAAAATGTCCATACACCTTTATCTTCATAATTTATGCCTTAAGCTCACTTTTTAAAAAAAAAAAAACTAAACACCACACTTTCTCTGGATTTCACCAGCTTTTCTGTTAACGTCTGCTTTTCTGTTCCAGGATTCAGTCCAGAGTATGGCATCGCACTTAGTTGTCATGCCTCCCCAGTCTCTTCTGGTCTGTGACAGTTTCTCAGTCTTTCCTTGTTTGTCCATGACCTTGGCCATCTAGAGGAGTGCTGCTGGCTCATTACCATGTGGCATGTCCACCAGTCTGGGTTTGCCTGATGTTTTTCTCATGACCAGCCTGGGGTTATGGGTTTTTGGAAAAAACCCCACAGCAGTGAAATACCCTTCTCATCACAGCATCTCAGGGGGGTATGTAACATCTGCAGACATCATAGATGACGTTAACCCTGATCGTTTGGTTGAAGAGGTGTTTCCCAGGCTTTTCCTCTGTAAAGGTACCCTTTAACCCATTCCATTCTTTCTTCTTTGGAAGTGGGCCACTAAGTCTAGGATATCCCAAGCATCACCTCCTGCAGCAGAGAGTGTCTGCAAATATAACTTGGTTGAATGTTTTGGAACAGAATTAATATTCAGCCTCTCTACTATAGTACAGTTCAACCTTGTGCTAAATTTCATCCGTGCTCTGTGCTTGGAGAACATTAGCTAATTAATCCTAATTAGACATTACAGCAGAATCTCACTAATTCTCACTTCACTGATCTGTAAATAGAACAGTTTTTCTAAAAACCTGTCAGTCTTTACTTCACTTGTAAGCTGAGATTTATATAGCTGAAAGTGGCGGTATCAATGAAGTCTGGATCTGTGAATGTATTTCTAAAGAGCTTATCTACAGAGCCTCAGCATGGGTAACTTTCTGCAAACATTTTACTTTGTATTTTCTGCTTTCCTGTGGAGCATTATCCTAAGTCATTTAAGAGAATATATTTGTGAAAAGAGCCTTGGATTTTAATCTATTTATTATATTACAGCTTGTAATGGAACGCCTTTCTCTAAGGAGCACAAAGCCGATTATGATATCTAATTAGGTAATATCTGCATTCTCAGAAAACTCCAGTCTCCTATGACTCAGTTTCCAGTAGAACAGAGTTTGGTTTAGGATGAATCTGTCTTGGATTTTGTCTGGTAGAATGCATAGTATTTGGTACTTTAACATACATTGCCTTGTGTATTATAATTCTCTTCCATTTATATGCATCTTTGCTTTTCCCCAACCACACTGTAAAATGTTTTGAGAGAACAGTCTGTGACTTACAGCTTTGTCCCCAGTAGTGACTAGCATGTGGCATTCATAGTAAATGTTCCTGGTTGTCTGTTCAACGGCTATTTGCCTCTCTCCTTCTGTCCAAGAATCCCAGTTTTTTCAGGTACCCTGTCTTCCTTCTCAGCAACTATCCCAGGAGAAACTGACCCACCCTGAGCTCCAGGGGAGGATCTGATTGGTTTAAGGGCATTCATTCTCCTTGCTCTCATGATTAGCTTAGGATGTACATATGACCCCAAATAGGCTGTGAGACAGCTCACTGGGGGCTTCTGATAAAAGTTTCCTCCAATTTAAGAAAAAGCTACAAGGAGAAGTGAGGTGGTTCCTCTGCATAGGACATTGTCATGTGTAACTGTAGGAGCTATTCACTGTGGAGGCACGAAGCCAAAACTATCTCGGGGGGATGGCTGTGGCTGGACCATGCTGTGGCTGCCGGTTTTGTGAAACAATAAATGTGCTTACCGAGTAAGCCAATTTGAGATAAGTGTCTCCTTACTTATAGCCAGAGGCATCCTGAATGATACTGAATTGCCAAATATTTTTATTTGATGGATTTTAGTGCCAAAGGAACTCTTTGGCCTTTTCAGAAGCAGAGATTAAAATTAAATAAGGGACACTAGGTCCCTTTGGGAGGATAATTTCATACCAGTTAGAAAAATTTAAAGAATATGTGGTTTTTATTCCTATTCATTCGTTTTTCACAAATGTATTCATTGAGTGTTATTTTAAACTTCGGCATTGTTTATGGCTCAGGGATATAAAGTAAAATAGTTGGAGTGCAGTAGATTGGTCTGTTTCGGTTTTTTTGTTTGTTGGTTTTTTGTTTTTTTTTAAAGTAGGTTCCACACCCCGGGGCAGGCGGGGCGGGGAGGGGGGCTTGAATTCATGACTCTGAGATCAAGACCTGAGCTGAGATCAAGAGGGATGCCCTACCGACTGAGCCGCCCAGCCACAACCTCCTCACACCCCCCCCCCCCCCGCCCCGGTCTGTTTTTTTTTTTCTAGAATGCCAGTAGCATGGGTTTGGGGGCCATGAAATGGTCTAGATTATAGTTTCCCTTGAAACACATGCAACTCTCTCCTCCAAAGTTTCATTTCCATCCCTTGCACCCTTCCTCCAGGGCATCCTGTCTCTTTTCCTTTCTCCTGGCCATTTTCTGTGGGCAGTTGTCCCCTGGACTGTCCTACATGCAGGATTAGCCTGCCCGGGTCTTGGCGATAGGATGCACCCCTTCTCCAGAGTCTGCCCTTGAGCTTCCCCCAACTATTTCTCAGAGATTCTATTTGCTGCTTTCTGGTGTCAACTTATTACTGTCTTACTTCTTATCAAGGCTCTACATGCTGACACCTATTGGACTTCAAGCCCCAGCACCTTGTTTCTCATCTTTTCCCATGATTTGCTTGATCACCACACACTTTCTACACTCTGTTCACCTTCCTTTGCCGTACGTGCTGCCCCCACAGGTCCACAGGTGCTCGTTGTGAAGGGGTTAGGAGGAAAGTTCTCTCCATCTGCAGGAACACTTCAGTTTGTTTTCTCTCCATCCAAAAGAGAACACCCATTCATTTGGTATCTTAAACCTTAACCCAGTAAGTATATTTCTTTTTCCTCTCCAGCTGACAGGCCAGTATTCGCAGCTTGGTGTGATCCAGCTTTATCCTCCATATTTTTTGAAACTGCATTTTTCAAATTATCTTTCTCAGACTCTAGTTCCTTTAAAGTGCTCTGTAGACAAATGATGCCATATACTTTCATTTGAGAAATGTTGCAGCTCTTCCCAGAGTCACCATGCATATTAGCACATTATAGGTCCATGATCCTGTGTAAAGACAAAAGACAACTGCGTCACTTATTTGGGTCGTAACTGGCCCTACTGCTTCTCATCCCCACCCCCGCCCTAGCCCCAGGCTCTGTCCAATAGCTGGTGGAACCCAAGGAGTGGAACTTGGAACCTCCCGAACCTGGTTGAGCTTTGCTACCTCTAAGCCTCCACATTGGATGGTAGGTGGTTCCTTACCTGAACATCCTCAGTGCCTGTCTTTATATCAGAATGACCAGCCTTCCCCTGAGCCTGTAGCACTGGAGTGTCCCTGTGATCGTTTACTTTGAAACATTTCCTTATGAAGGTTGCAGCAAGAAGTGTGGACACAATTGAACTTCAGTCCACACCCTAGGGGTAAGTGCTTAGCATTTGAAATATCCTAATCAGGAATCAGCATTCCATAGGTAGCTACTCTGCCTTCCAGGTATCCTTGAAATCAACACCTGAGGCTTAATTAGCATAAGGTATGTAAGAAACGATTTTTCCTTGGTGTCCCGAGTGGTGTTTGAGTTCAGTGATCCGTTGGAAAGACTGTCCAGGCCGCGCCTCCTGCACGATGAGGTAGAGGAGTCCCACAGGCCCAGGCAAAGTTGGGTGCCTTGGGGGTCCCGAAGGCTCTGCCTCATGGAGGCCTCCTGCTGCTTGTGTCCAAAACAGGCCTGGCCAGAATATCTTTGCAGCCTCCTGAGAAGTAAGGTGCTGGCCGAGGGCCAAGATGGGGACTTTCCGGAGCTGTGGGAGCTGTTCACGTGGCTGTGTCTGCAGGCTTGCTAATGAATATTAAACAGTTGGCTGAATTTTATCTAAGACTGGCTTAAATAGTGTCCTACCTGGCAGGGGGGTTGTGGAGAGGGGCTGTTTGGCCCTCAGCTAACCCAGAGGCTATTGATATTTATGGGAGAACCTGGCAGACAATTGGGCCTGTCAGCAAAAGAGTCAGTTCCCCACAGGTGGTGACAGCAGGCTCCATCCCCATCCCGCTGGTGCTCAGGACGTGATGCTGACCAGAGCCACCCCAGAGCTCTGCCACTCCATGGGCTTTCATTTCCCTACTCTCCTCTGTCCCAAGCAGACCTCTGAGCGACTAAGGCACTCGATTGAGAGACACCCTCATCTACTCTTCCCCGGGGACCACCACAAAGAGGTGTTTCCTGAGTGGCCTGCCCCACTCATCTTCCTACTCCTCCCTGCCCCCACATCCTTGGGGTTCTTGCAGGAGCCATTCCTGTACCAGTAAATGCCGCACTGTCACCCCTCCAGAACCCAATCTTCCCGCCCCTGTGGTCAGTCTTATTTATCTTCTGTGTGCCTCAGGGTTAGCATCTACAGAATGGGTATAATAATAGTATCCCCCTTATGGGCCTGTTGTGGGGGAAACCAGCTCATACAGGCAAAGCCCCTAGAACACTGCCCAGCATCTTGTAAGCACGCATATGTGTTCATTATTCCCTCCTACCCTTCTTCCCTCCTCTCTTCCCTCCATCCTTCCCTCTGTCTCTGATTGTCAAAGCTTTATCTTAGTGGGCAGGCTCATTACACCGTGAGGAATAGATGAACTCATTCCTCCATGGAAGGTTGTAATAGGCTTCTGTTAACCAAGATGGACGTCACAAAGACCTTGTGCTAACATTCAGTTGCTTACTCAGAAAAGAGTCCCATTGGCCCTTACTTAGAGCTTATTTACTTTTGGTTTACATGGAGTTCTAGTAAGCACAATTTGCCTTCCTACTCACAGAAGGTTAGAAAAAGCAAATTAGAAGGAATTTGTGTCAGGCAAGAAGTGACTGTGGGAAGTGAAAGAGTCATATAAATAGAAACATCAGACAAAAGCACTTCTAAATTCTGGGATCATTTGGGTAGAAAAAAGAGAATCGTCCCATACCTCAGTGGTTCATGAATAGTATCATTGTTCTAAAGCTCAGGGTAATGATTGATGCTGATAATGATGGCCCTAAGTGATTTCAGAAGTGAAGAAATGATTTTTTAGCATACTTTGTTTAATGAGGCAGGAAAGTGTGTGATAAGCTTTAGAACTTCCAACAAAGTGGTAAATGTTAAAGTTTTGATGCTGAAAGCGATCAGTCATCCCTCCGTTATTTGTGAGGGCAATTGGTAGCGCATCCCCCGTACCCAGATCATCTGGATAAATGAGGCAGCCCTTCACATGGTTACAGCAATTCACGTTTATAAAATGCCTCCTCATCCATGAGATGCAAGCTCGCTTGCATCTAGTAGAGAAGCAGCCCCCAAACCTGACTCCCGCTGGAGTTTCACAGATGCACTCACGTGAGAACCCACCCACACCAGGGATTCTGGGTCTGAGGAAGGGACCACCACCTGTAAATAAGGCAGTTCATTTCTAACTCCTATTTTTACCATCTGCTTTTTGTCTTGCTCTAGAAGGCCTTACCCACTATTACATTTTGCTAAGTTGGGAGCAGGTACATTTTAGATGTACCAGGGAAAGGCCTGTGGAAGAGTTTGCTTTGGGCTGCAAGGACGGTCACCAGGCCACTGCGCGGAAGTTGGCCTTGGCTTTTCAGCCGCAGCCAGTCCTGAGGGCAGGTGGCCTGAGCAGGGGCTGTGCCCCACTGGGGACTCAGGCATGACCCAGCGGGGATTCTGACTTGCGTCTTCCAAAGAGATACGGAAGTTGGTAAATAGGTTAGGGATTTGAAGGTCTGTGACAAATGCTGTGGCAAGAAACAGAGCCTCAGGGACTGCGTCTGCCCGTGAGAGAGGACTCTGGTACCGACAGCTGGTATTCCCGCCACAGCCACCACCGCTCGTCAGACTCTGTACCAGGCCCTGAGCCCACATCAGCACTTCAGCTTAGATGCTTTCTACCCAACAAAGTAGGTGCTTTATACAGTGAGAAGGTCAAGGCTCAGAGAGGTTCAGTGTCATATCCAAAGTCACACAGCTACCTCGAGAAGGAGCTGAAGTTGAAGCCCAGATCTGTCTTGCCCCCAGTGTCTGTGCTTTAACCATCGGCTCAGCGCCAGCATCCATCTCCTTCCCCCGGGACCAGCCTAACCTTCGTGTGGAGGAAAGAGCCAAGAGAGGGCTCCCAGGCGTGTGCAGGGACTGAGGGAGGAATGCCGGCGGCAAAGACATGGATCCATTTGGACGGGGTCTTGATGAAACACTGCCAGGTCATAACACTTCTCCTGGAGTGGGCCCCCTGCTCTAGGTGCCAGAACAAAACAACAACAGCAGGAGTGTCCCCTCCTGCCACGCAAGGGACACTCTCTCTACCCCTACTCCCATGGCCAACGTGTGCTTACTCTGGGGTTTTTTCAGGGTCACTTCAGACTGGGCAGTTTGATTGCTGATCTTCTTAGAAATGCAGTTCAGGCTGGATTTTGTTTGGGCTGTGTCTCGGGTAGCTGAGCTGCCATTCCTCCCGGGAGGAGGAGAGGAGGAGGCCTGGCAGCTCAGGCTTCCTTCTGGAGGCCAGGCCGTCCGGAGCAGGATGCCTGCCCTCCTGGGAGAGCCTGGCCCTCTGCTCCTTCTCTTTCCAGCTGACAGGGCTGCCGCTGTGCTTTCTCAGGGAGCATGGCAGCTTCTGTGCATTGCCTTAGCCTGCCCCCAGTTCTTCCAGATCTTCTTGTCTGATAGGTAAGCTGTTGCCGGAGGGAAAGATCCGAGGATGGATTTGGACTATGATCTCAAAGGGGAAGAGAGGTACAGGCAGACCATGTTGAGTCCCAGTGTTCTTCAAACACAGAGAATTCTGGGCTGCACCAGGAAATGAGGGCTATGTCTCTCATAGGATCCAAGAAAAGAAAAAAAAAAAAAAGAAGGAGGAGGGGAAGTAGCAGGTGTCATGGGAACACTAAGAGTGCTGCTGAGGGTCGAGTCTGTGCCCCAGGGGCGGGTAGAAATGGGGAGAGCACCACCTGCCACTGACCATGTGACCGTGGGTATTTTCTTAGTGTTTTTTTTTTTTAAGGTTTTTATTTATTTGACAGAGAGGTAGAGAGCACAAGTAGGCAGAGCGGCAGTCAGAGGGAGAGGGAGAAGCAGGCTCTGCGCGGAGCCGGGAGCCCGATGCGGGGCTCGATCCCAGGATCACGGGATCATGACCTGAGCTGAAGGCAGATGCTTAACCAACTGAGCCACCCAGGTGCCCCCATTTTCTTAGTTTTTGAGGGACATTAGACAGAAGCAAAGGAATCCTGGCAGAGAACAGTGTGGAAATATTTTCTCGGATGGGTGAAAGGGGTCAGCTTTGTGAGGGCCTTGAGTGTCAGGCAGAGGGGTTGAAATTTTATCTTTTCTCTGCTAGGGATCCATTCAAGGTTCCCAAGCAGGGATGTCACGCAATGAAATAGTGCTCGAGTGAGGTTAGCCCGGCAGTATCACGTTCCGTTGAAATCCATGCCTCCTCCTGGAGAAAGAGCTTTCAAAAAGGCTGCCGTGTTGGTAGCTTGGTATGAGTCACCGTGTAGTCTTGAGTGTTTGTGCGCTGCAGACTTCTAGTTCTCTGTCTGCTGGGAGTACAGTGGGATTTACCTTTATTTCCTGTCTGCCTCGACGTTAGGTATGACTGTCACTCCCTTAGACCATTGCAGGTGTCAGTTAAGATTTTTCTTAAAGGACTAGATAGTAAATATTTTCAGCCCTCTGCTGTCCTGGTGTGGAAGTGGCCACAGACTACATGTGAAGAGTAGGGGCAGCCATGTTTCAATAAAACTTTATTTCGAAAAACAAGCACCTGGCCTGTGGGCAGGAGTTGGCTGACTTCTGGACAGCAGCTCTAGCTGTGGTGTGCAGTGATCGTGGGGCCTCTGCCAGCCTGGGACCCTGAGCATGAAGGAGAGAGAAACTTGGCAGTTAAGCCGGTGAGATTCTGATGTTTCTTCCTGTAGCATAAGCTGTCTCCGGGGATTATACTGTGTCCCCTTTGCCTAGGGAAGCACACTGGGGGCATTTTCTTCGTCCCCATCATCACAGCTAACGTGGAGCACGTAGCCAAGCACTACATGGAGGCCTTTACCAACTGTGTTTCAAGAACTCCTTCCAACAAGATGCCGCCTGTGCAATGTTGTAATATCCATTGTTACAGAAACAGGAAGGGGAAGTCTCTGGAGGTGAAACAATGTGCCCACGGTCTCACAAATGGTTAAATGTTGGAACTGGGACTCGAGCCTGGGTCTTCTAATTCTAAATCCCAGGTTCTTAACTGCTCTGTATCCTTCCTCGGGTTCAGCTCTTGGGATTATTTTTTCTTTTATCCCTTCGCCTCTGATCACTGCTCTTGGCCGCGTGTGCTATTTAGACGTGACCGCGGTGGCCCTGTCAGCAGGGCAGCGGAGCAGGTAGATGAAAATAGCCAGAGGGATGAATCGGGTTAGCAGCTCAGACGCACACAGGCGGGCGACCATGCTGCAGATGGGCAGATCTTAGGGGTCACTCTCAGTCACGTGTTCGAATATTTCCATCCGTCACCTCCAAGGCACGGTGTCATCTTGCCCTCCTCAGCCAGGTTCTCGTCTTTCTTCGAAGGGAAAAAATAATCTGTATTCTGGAACTGTTTTGAGAAATTGTGTGACTTCCCTTCCTGGCCTGGCAAAGCATGGAACAAGCTAGAACTGTCATCTTTGATAGCTTTTGCAGATAATTTACCAGTCTTGTGTTGCAATCACCTAACTGTTTGATCAAGTAATGAGAGGCCCCAAAATGAGTTCTTACAACTTTTGAAGAGCTACCACTGAAGGGACGACTCATTGTGTTATGCAATATTCCCTATGTAAAGTCTCACTTAATTAAATTTCTTTAGTGTCATGGAAAGTTTTCTGCCATTAAAACGATATCTTCCCCTAGTCAAAATGAGAATTACATAAACAATTATGTTTCCCTTTTTACCTTGGCTGTTGGGAAACAGGATTTCTTTGAAACTTGGAGATCATAGCCATCTTGACGTAGGATCAGAGTAGATTATCGTTACCCATATCTTCCTCCCCCTTCACCTCTGGGCTCAGATCTCTGTTTCTGACCTTAAATTTTCAGTCCTGTAACATCTATTATAGGTAACTGAAAATCCTTCTTGGAAGTAGATAAGATGTAAATTATAGTTGAAACTTCACGTGGCCATGTGATAGCAAGTCAGTGAGTGGTGCGGAGTTAAAACTGAGAGCCACTGACTGTGGCATCCTGGTTGGAGGTTCTTCTTGTGTATCATCTAGGAGTGTGGTGAGAGTTTGAGATAGCTTAAAAGCACAGATTCACATCCTTTTCCATAATGACAGCTCAGGGCATCTTTGTTCTGAACTCATTGCCTGCATGTCCCAGTGATACAGAAGGAGTCTTTCGGTCCATCGGACTTGATAAAATTAGTAACAGCGAAGATAACAAGGACACGCAGTGAGTGGGAGACAGAACTGAGGTGTAAACACAGATCTTTGTGACCGAGGACTACACTCCTTCTGCCGTGCTGCTTCTTAGTGATGATGATGGTGCCAGTACTCTCCTGTGCTTGGTATGTGCTAGGGCATCACCACATCCCTCTGATGGGTTCTGTCGCCACTGGTATTTTGCTGATGGGGAAACTGGAGGCACAGAGAAGTATTTGCTGTAGGTCCCATAGCTGGTAATTGGTGGATGCAGGGCTTGAATCTGAGTAGTTCAGCTTTAAAACCCAGTCAATCATTATGCTGTGCTGTCTCTGATCATACTGGTCTATAGACGTGGTAGATGCGGTGGATAGAAAATTAGGATTTGGGGTCATGAGGCCTGGTTCCTATTTGCCCGTTGTGCCACAGAGTAACCGACAGATATCGGGCAGGTTACCTCCCTCCTGTACCACCCAGGATCACGGTTAGAAAAGCAGAGCCATACCAGTTACTTTAATAGAGTCTGATGGAGGGAATTGGTGAAATAGGTGGGGGAGGCCTGCAAGGGTGAAGGGAACTTGCACAAAACAGGAGAGGTGACTGCAGAGGCAGCCACCTGCAGAGCGGGACCGACACGGGACTGGTGTGGACATCATGGGGCCTTGGAGGAAGTCCTCTCAGACTGAGGCTCTGACCTTGGAGAAGCAGGCCCTGCCCAGGTGCAGATGTGGTGAGGGGCCTTTGCTGGGGGACACTGACCAGAGGAGCCTCCTCCCGCTTGCAGTCTCCCTCTAGAGCCCCCTGTTGCTGGAAACCGACAGGGCACCAGTGTCAAAGGACAATGTGACTTGCATTTTGCTAATTTCCAGCCCAGCATCCCTGAGCAGAATACAGAGAGGTGGTTCAGAGCTGGGAGACAAGCACTTCCTGGCAGGTACTCTTGATTTGTAAAGTGATGAGATAGAACATGTGGTGTGCAGGGGGCCGAATGGCACTCCACTCACCTCTCTCCTAGGCTTCTGTCATGGCAAAAAGGTATAGCTGATCAAGTTCATCCCCTCCTCGCCTCTCCCCCCTTAGCCGTGACCGTCTTGAGGCCTTGTATGTCCTTTTTCCTTCTCTAGGCCAAGGACAGCGCTTGGGGGGCATGGGTTACATGTTTGAATTGTTTAATTATTGGATTTTGACACGTACCTAAGCCACCAAGTATTCAGTGACCACAGACTGTGCCCAGCCCTGGGCCAGGGACTCTGGGGAAGCAGGACACGCACAAAGCATGGCTTTGGCTAGGAAGGAACTCACAGTCTGGTTGTAGGGATGACATAAACCTGAAGTGCAGATAGCAGCTTTTTGGGTAGGCTCAGGTGTAGTTTGAGTTCAGAGAAGGGAGACAGGTCCACATTGCTGGAAGAAGGTTTCAGGAGGGAGTAGTTTCTTACCAACCTCCCGTGTACTAACCTGGAGATACAGTCTTGCCAACACATGTGCTTGGGAGAAGCCATTTACTCTGCCGTCTTTGTCACCAGGTATCTAATGTGCTTCTCCTCAGCATCATCTTCCCATCCTGAGCCCAGTAGTGTGTGACTTCCTGGTTTTTTTTAATGATGCGTAGATAGCAAGAGAACAATCAGCAGAGTTACCTGTTTGTGGCTGCAGAAAATCCGCAGCAGAGAAGTCCCCTTGGGAGCAGCCCTGGACGCGGCCTCACATACCTCCACCAAATGAGCGAGCGGACTTTTTGCTGGAAGGGGTCACAGAGCTACTTATGCAGGCTTAGACCAGAGTGTCCCCTTGCAGATGTCGCCCCAGGGACAGGTGCACATCTCTCTGACAGCTGGGACAACGTTCCCTGGCCTCAAGGAAGGCTTTAGGGAATCATTTAATGAAGCAGTACCTGATCTTCAAGGTCTGCAGAGAAGGATAAAGTGACCCAGAGGAAATGGTAGCATTCCTCCAGCAGCACCTGTCCACGTCAACAAGTCATGGGAACCCAGGGTTAAACAACCAAGGAGGACTCATGCTGGATCCCTTCGAGGTGATCACACCGTTGACACCACTTTCCCCTGATAGGACTCCTAGTGAAGTAATGGCGCTGTGCTCTATACACAGAGCCCCCAGGTACAGTCCCCTCATCCTGTTTTTACTTTAGATTTTTAAAGATTGAAGTATGCTACGTAGAGTAAAGCTCATAGATCTTACATGGACAGCTTGATGGATTTTTTACATATGTATACACTATGTGACCAGACAAGGCTGTAGACTATTTCTAGCAAAAGGTTTCTTCACATCCCTCCCAGGCAGTTCTTCTACCCTCACATTCTGACTAAGAACTCGTTTTGCCTGGTTTTGAACTTCCTATTAAGTGGAATCACAGAAAAAATACTCGATTATGTCCAGTTCTTTTGCTGACTATTGTACACTTTCATTTTTTTACTCATGGGTAAATTAGAAATAACTTCAGAGAAGCAGTGTGGCTTGAACAAGGGTTTCACATCGGCAGTCCTATACTGTTGATCATCACACAACTCACCTGTTATCATCCATCCATCCATCCAAACCCATGTGGAGAGATGGCTCTATGTCAGAGATGGTTCCAAGTGCTGGACATGTAGATATGAGTAAATCACCCTGCCCTCAAAGATCTCCCAGTGTAATGGGAGAGAGATTTTAGGGGGATAGTCAAGGTGTAGAGGGTGTAGAACTCTGTACAAGAAGCTATGTTTGTATGTGGATTCTGAGAGGATGAGGAGGGAGAGGAGGAAGGGGAGGAGGAGGGGCTTTGACTAGAGAGCTCAGGGAGGAGAGGACATTAGAATGAAATTTCATTTTTGGACATTCTTCTTGTTTTTCCTTACCAACAGGGCTGCAAACTATAAGAAAACAGGGTTGGGCTCATCTTCTGTATCTATCTTATAGGATCTTGCAGTCATGGATCTAGCGGGAAATTCAGGAAACTGTTGCTGAATTAATGACCAGAAATGTCTTCTCTAAGAGCATGAGTAGTACACCTAGAACTTTCTAACTAGGCAGAGAGCAGAAAATGACTGGTTGCCATCTTGATTTGATTAGAGACCTAGAAAGATCTAGTGCAAACAGCAACAGTTTTAGCAGAGTTCCTGGTGTGGAATCGTCTAGCTAGGCTAAATATAGGACCCTGTATGAATTTCTGAAAATTATGTCCATCACCTTTCTTCTCTAGGTAGGTGGGAATTTTTTTAAAAGATTTTATTTATTTATTTGACAGAAAGAGAGGTAACGAGAGCAGGAACACGAGCAGAGGGAGTGGGAGAGGGAGAAACAGGCTTCCTGCCGAGCAGGGAGCCCGATGTGGGGTTCCATCCCAGGACCCTGGGATCATGACCTGAGCCGAAGGCAGATGCTCAACAACTGAGCCACCCAGGCACCCTGGAATTTTTTTTTTTTTAAGATTTTATTTATGTATTTATTTGATAAGGAGAGAGAGTGCGTGTGCATGAGCGGGGGGAGGAGCAGAAGGGAAGGGAGAGGGAGAGAATCTCAAGCAGACTCCTCGCTGAGTGTGGAGCCCAACACAGGGCTCAATATCAGGACCCTGATATCATGACCTGAGCCGAAACCAAGAGTGAGAGGCTTAACCGACTGAGCCACTCAGGTGCCCCTAGGTGGGAATTTTTTTCAAGATCTCACCATTCTGCCAGAACATAAGAATACACACTTCAGCAGACATTTCCTAAGGCGACCCCCCCCCTAAGGAATATAACCCCTTTGTAATATCCCTTTATAATCCCCTACTCTTGAGCATGGCAGAACGTATAACTTGCTTCTCACCAAAAGAATATGGCAAAGGTGATAGGATGTCACTCCCATAATTATGTTATATAAGTCTCTGCCTTTGCGGGTTGGAGAGAGGGTCACCTGTTGGCCTTGAAAAAACTTATAGTCATCTTGTAAAAGAGCCATGTAGCAAGAAACTGTGGGTGGCCTCTAGGACCTGAGTGGCTTCCAGCCAATAGCCAGTTAGAAGTTGGGCCCTAAGTCCTTCAGCTGCAAGGAAATGAATTTTGCCAACAACCCAAATGAGCTTGGATTCTTTCCCAGTCAAGCCTACCGATGAGAATGCAGCTCATCTGACAGTTTGATTATAAGCTTGAGACTCTGAGCACAGGATCCAGCTAAACTGTGTCTGGACTCTTGACCCACAGAAACTGTGAGATTATAAATGAGTGTTCCTTTAAGCTGCTAAATTTGTGGTGATTGGTTACACAGCAATAGATAACTAACCCACACTATCTGCAACCATTGATTGTGTCAGAACAATCCCTTAGTGACACACGGCTCTGCAGACATTCTGAGCCTGCTCTACCATACACAGAATGTAGAAATAGACAATGAATTCCTTTAATGATTGCCATTTAGCATCTTATTTCACACTATTGTGGGCTCTGACTTATCTGAGGGCACCACACTGTTTAGGACATAAGTTTAGTTGCTCTAAGAAAGACCCCTTTTCTAACATTTGTCCGGCCTCAGGCAAGACTGCAAATGGATGACATACCATATGTCTAAAGAATGAAAGTTATAACTCACTGTTACATATACTATGTTCTGCTACTTTGACAAATGCACTTTCATAATGAGAAAATATATGTAAAGCCATGGTCTTTATATCATTGAAAGTTGGCAAAATATTAACAATAATGGAATTTAATTATTATTTTGCATGCTTGGGTATTCTGCTGATGGAAAATGTTTGAATGGAGTAATAAAATAGACATTTAATTCATAAATTATTATATGTTTCATAGAATATATTTTCTTACCTTTATTTAAAAAAATCACTAATTATGTTGTTTATCATACCTGGTTTTCAATTGACAATAAGAGTCTAAAGGATTAGGGGCACCTGGGTGGCTCAGTCAGTTAAGCTTCTGCCTTCAGCTCAGGTCATGATCTCTAGGTCCTGGGATTGAGTCCCCGCATTAGGCTCTCCGCTCAGCAGGGAGTCTGCGTCTCCCTCTCCTCTCCCTCTGCCCGCCCCCCCCCCGCTCGTGCTCTCTCTCTCTCTCAAATAAATAAATAAAATATTAAGAAAAAGAATCTTAAGGATTAAAATATAAAATGTGTGTCAAATTTGAATGTATTTTCATCAAAATATAAATTTAATAAAAAAATTAAAATTATTTTAAATGAAAGTTTTCAAAACTTTTTTTAAGATTTTATTTATTTATCTATCAGAGAGAGAGAGGGAACACAGGCAGGGGGAGCGGCAGGCAGAGGGCAAAGCAGGCTCTCTGCTGAGCAAGGAGCCCGATGCGGGGCTTGATCCCAGGACCCTGGAGTCATGACCTGAGTCAAAGGCAGATGCTTAACCGACTGAGCCACCCAGGCATCCCAAAGTTTTCAAAACATTTTTACTAAAATATTTAAAAATCTGTTAAAAAGCAAAAATACAAATTATAAATAAGTGTCATGTTTTAAAATAACTTAAATAAGGCTGAATTGTTATTTAATTTCTTGAACCTTAGTTCAAGAGCTTATTGAATATTTTCCTAAAAATAGGGATGCGTGGCTGGCTCAGTTGGTAGAGTGTGTGACTCTTGATCTCAGGGTTGTGGGTTTTAGCCTCAGGTTGGGGGTAGAGATTACTTAAAATATTCAAAAATATAAAATCTTTGAAAGGATAAAAATAAAACTTTGTAATTATAGCTTTTAAAGTCTATCTGGTTGCCAATGTAAAGACTCAGGGTCACATTTTGCATATGTTGACTTCAGACCTACGTAGATATGTGTGAATTTAAGAGTAATATACACTGTCTAATATTGGACTACTGCTACACTGATGTATGCAATTCATAAATACCACACTAATCCAGTGGTACTGCTGGAACCAAGAATTGGAAGATGAAGAGAAGCAAAAAAAAAAAAAAAAAGTAGATATCCCGCCCTGCTGGGAAAGCAGCCCTTCTTCATTATGAAGAAATCTGTTGCATTGATGCTGAGAAGAAGGATTTGATGAGTTAATACCAAGTGCTGGCACTGCTCAGATTCTCCCTGTGCTCGGAAACTACATCTGTTCCTGATGCTGGCAGTGGCCAAGTCCCCCAATCTTTCACAACATTTGGACACAGTGGCCTTTTGTCTTGAGGACTAAGGCAAGAGATATGGAGAAATGTGTCCCTGGGGCTTGAATGATGTTAGTCATGCCAGTGGACGTTCAAGGTACCAGTCGTGCTGTGTCGGTGGTCCTGAGTGACGTGTGTGTGTGTGTGTGTGTGTGTGTGTGTTGTGAGACCCAGAACTTTCTGAAGTGTGAGACCCAGTGCACATGCCCTTCTTGCCTGAGTCCAGGGAGGTGGTTGCTCCCCCTAATATTAATCGTTTAAACAATATAGAAGTTTATTTCCTTCTCTCTCAATCTTGCAAGCATGATACTCCATGATGGTCTGGCAGCTCCACAGTGCCAAGAACCCCGGCTTTCTCTGTCTTGTCGCTCCCCTATCCTCAGATGTTACCTTCATCTGAGTGGGTCAGGATGGTTCCCACCATATGTGCAGTTCAGGCAGAAGATAGGAAAAAGGATGAAAAGCAGGGCATGCCCCTCTTCTTAAGGGTCGCACCCTGAAGATGCAATCATTAATTCTGCACACATCCCACCGTTCACAGATGGCTGACAAACGTGGTCTTGCACTGGGTGTCTTGAGGCTTGAGTGAGTGAACCTATTTGAGAGGGCTTATATATAAGAGTCTGGCATAAAGGACATGTTTAATAAATGGGGATAATTAGTACCATCGTCGTCGTCATCAACTTCCTCTCTGAGGTTTCAGCTTTGGAGCTGTGTGGTGCAAAATGAAGGACACTTTTATAAAGTGAATAATTACCCATGGGTTTTTCTCTTTGCTCTTGGGTTTTGCAGACCCTCGTTTTCTCAAACCGAGGCACACTAGCGTTAACCCATCCTGGGTAAAGCAGTTTAAACATAAATAATGTGTAGTGTTCTGTAATTTCAGAGGCAATACTGAAATAGTCTTTTTAACAGAGAAAACAGTTTCGATCTTTTAAATCAAGGAGAGAAGTGATTCCATTTTTTAAAGTGGCACACTGCAGGAACCAAAGTGCAGGGTCTAAAAGCACTTTATTTTTTAACTTTTTAAATTTTCTCAGTTTTAATTTCTTTTTTTTTAAGTGTTTATTTAGGTTCCAGTTAGCAGGGAGTGTTATATTTATTTTGGGTGTACAATATAGTGATTCAGCACTTCATACATCACCCGGTGCTCATCACAAGTGCCCTCCTTGATCCCCATCTCCTGTTTCCCCCACCCCCCCCACTTCCCTCCAGTAACCCTCAGTTTGTTCTCTGTAGTGAAGAGTCTGTTTCTTGGTTTGTCTCTCTCTCTTTTTTCCCCCTATGCTTGTTTGTTTTGTTTTAAAAGCACTTTAAATAGTTAAAGAGAAAGATAAGCCCATGGGAAACCCCATGATGCTACTTTTTGTCAAACTTGACTTTCCAGGGATTAAACCTGCCTTTGAGTTTAGACCCCTGCATATTCCAGTATGGAATATGTAGCTCCCCACGAGGGAGCCACTTTTCAGCCTCTGATGCAGAACTGGTGAAGCTTTCATGCAGAACTGTCTGGTCCTGGAGCAGAGAAGGCTTGGAGGTCACTGATTGCAACTACCTTGTGGACCAGTCCAACGTTACACCAAGAATCCAATGGAAGGAATGTGACAGACCTTCTGATCCATCCGCCCATCTTAGGATTTAAAATCCTCTCTAGAACATTCCTGTTAAATCTTTACTCTGACTTGCAACTGTAAGCCATTTACCCACTCCCCGTCCAGCTTGTTTTCCAGCTCTGTAACTATTCGTGTTTATATTATCCTAAAATTGTAGCACCGACTGCCAGAGTCTTCTTCATACCATCCTTGACAGATCATTGCTTCTCCTTCTCCATCGTGTCCCATGACAGGGAGCTCAGTTTTGTTAGGAGTCAGCCATTCCTTGGGAGGAGAGCACCAACTTATTCGCAAACTTTCTTCTTTTGGCCTGAAACTTTCTTTTCTGATATATATATGTAAGGTATGTGTATATGTATTCCTGACAGCCCTTTTTACCCTCTGGATCAAATCCACCTGCATCTCCAGCCTTAACATGTTCAGCTCTTCTCCCCCCCCACACCCCAACCCCCAGTACATCGTGATGCCCCTCCTACCTGGTGGACCCTGATCATTCTCTGGGCTTCTTTGGTCTTGATGAACATGTGCTTATTAAAGTGAGTAAACCAAACTAGTTATCATACCCTGCACCTGCTCTTACTGTTCTTTTCCCCCCCCATTTCTTCCCCATTTCACTTTTAAAGCTGTACAGAATACCCCGAAAAAGGGCTTGAGTAACGTTGGGAAAAATAAGAGGAGGAAGATACACAGGCTCTAAAAGTTATGTTTTTCTTCATATATTTCTGTAGTAAGATGGCTTTTAAAAATATTTTTGCCATAATAATTCAGATGTTAATCTGGGATCCTGTAAGACCCTCAGGCCTTTTCCAGTGGCCATTCCTATATTTCAGATCTCACAATAAAACTGGGGGTAAATGCTGCATCTTTTATTTATCCCTACTAAATATTCCTTGTTTTGTGTTTTTGAATTATCTCTAAAATGTATCAAGGTGCTTTTAAAACCTATTTCTATCTTTAGAAGTGTTAGAGACCACAAGCAATTAGACACCATTTACAAGCCTGATGAGAAAGCATTTGCTTGGTTTATAAGAGTGTCATCATCATAATGGAATGAGCCCATGTGGAACAGGTGTTTGAAGGGATGGATCAGGATTAAAAAAAAAAAAAAAAAAAAACCCAAACCTGGAGAGAAAATACAAAGACTGTGCCCTACAAAATACTGTCTGAAAGTCAGCATGCAGGGGCACCTGGGTGGCTCAATCAGTTAAACGTCTGACTCTTGATTTCAGCTCAGGTCATGATCTCAGGGTCGTGAGATTGAGCCCCATGCCAGGCTCCATGCTGGGTGTGGAGCCTGCTTAAAATTCTCTCTCTCCCTATCCCTCTGCCTCTCACCCGCTAAAAGAAAAGAAAAGAAAGTCAGTGTGCTGGACATTTGACCTCTCCAAGACTGAGGCTCCTGGTTTTGGTAACTGCCCTTCTTTTTTTTTTTTTTTTTTTTAAAGATTTTATTTATTTATTTGACAGAGAGAGAATGAGAGAGAGAGAACACATGAGAGGGGATAGGGTCAGAGGACGAAGCAGACTCCCCGCCAAGCAGGGAGCCCGATGCGGGACTCGATCCGGGGACTCCGGGATCATGACCTGAGCCGAAGGCAGTCGCTTAACCAACTGAGCCACCCAGGCGCCCTGGTAACCGCCCTTCTATATCACGTCTTTCTATGCCCCAAGGAAGCTAAAGTCATTACATTTCTTATGCAAGAAGGTGAATGTAAGTGCAAAATGTATCATTTTAATTAGGATGTCCCCCTGCAAAAAGAAAGATCTATTTGAAGGATCTTTTATGTCGACTCCAATTTCTATAAACCTGAATTAACATCCATCCAGAGATTCCCAGCTCAAGGTGTATGAGATCCTACATTATGTACCAGTTAGTCTGCAAATACGGTATCTGTTACGCCTTCATCAGAGAAAATGAAATGATCAGCCAAGGTTTGTTTTTCTGTGAGTCAATGTGATATTTACTCAACACATGAACTGTCTCATCAAAACTCAGGGGTTTACATTAAACTGGACTTAGAATCCTTGACTCACCCAAGGAGGTGAGCACATCTCAGTGGTCATAGATGACTGCCCCTCTCCCACGTCTTTTCAGTAATTCTTTCTTCCTCGGCGCAGCCAACACACTCACGCTCATGGAAATCTCCTTTTGGGCATTATTTGTAACCACTCCATCCTTCTACCAAAGCTGGGAGCGTAAGCCAAATTGATGTTTCTCTCTCTTTCCTTCCACAATCCTTTCTCTCTGCATAAGCTCAGGCATGGGGTGTCTGGCATGAGGAGGATGCTGTGCTGGGCTGCAAAGTTGCCAGCCGTGAAGCAGAGCAGGAGAAACAGAACCCCAGAGTATTGATGCTCCCAAGGAAATGCAGGCTGCAGAACTGCTTTATTTGGGTTGGCAGAAGTAGTCAGGCATTGCACTTTTGCTGAGGCCTGATCACTTGTTGAATATTTATTTGTCCCAAAGATTATTTAGTTATCTTCAGGAATCTAGGCTCTCCAGCCAGCTTTTCTCCCTTGGTGTGGGTTCCCAGTGGGGAATGTGACTGACCCCTTCTCCTTTCAGAAGGGGTCTTACTGATCATCCAGGTGGAAGCATTATAGCAGAAAAGCAAAATGGGACCCAGGAGGACACGGGACTTGCTAAAGACAGCCGCAGAGCTAAGCCTAGAACTTGGATCTTCTGATTTCAAATCCAGAGTTCTTTCTAGAATCTCTCCAACTTTTGAGAGCATGTAAATAAGACCCTGAGGAACTTGCTTAATAAGATGCAGATTCTTAGGTCCCCTCTTTAGAAATTCTGGCGTAGAATCTGCCTGTGGAATGTGCGTCTTTACAGTCTGAGATGCCCTGCATGCACTAAGATGACACTGGCTTATCAACATTTACTTTGTTTTCACCCAGGGAGGGAAATGGGGCTACACAGTTAGATATGAAGATCACCGTATACCCTTACTCATTTTAAAAAATTACAGGACAAAGAACACAATGACATTAACATAACTTATAGAACGAAGAAAAATCCACCCATAGCCCAGCCCCCCACCAAACCATCTATCTACTTTCCCTTTATCTTTGGAGAGATTATCCATATATTTAGGTAACTATCAACCTAACAGTTCTGTCATCTTATTTTTACCACTTTTGAGCCAAGTAACCTTTTTGTTATGTGATTTGCTAGGAATAGGGCCCTTGGAAGCTAGTAAAGAGGAAGAGCAGTATTTAATTTTATCGAACATTCGCTTCATTACTGGGCGCTGTGTTCAGTGCTTTGCATGCATTCAGTCATTTAATCACGTCAAGGAGGTCCTGTTATCCCCATTTGCTGGATGGAAGAACCGAGGCTTGGAAAGGCTTAAGTAGCTTGTGCCAAGTTTCCCGGGTAGTCAGCAATAAAGCTGAGATTCAGACCCTCTGACTCTGAAGTGTATGCTCTTCCTCACCTACTGTTTTCCAGACATGCAGGCAAAAGACAGAAGCTGCCTGACCTTCAGGTCCTCATCTCCATGAGGAAAGGAGACCCAACCAGAAGTCAAAAATAAGTTCTAAAATGTGTGTGAAAGCTACACGATGCTGGGGTGGGTAAGAATAAAGAAATACCTATTGAGCTGGAAGCATTGAATAGCAGGGAGGAAAATGGGACTTTATCCTTCTGGCAGAAACTGCCGTTATAGGTTTGGGGGCAAGCGACTCAGTGAAATGAAAAGTCACAGTGTCCGTCTGCCATGAAGCCATCCGTTTTGGCTGACCACCCCCACGCCCCGCCCCCAAGCAGACCCTTTGCCAGAGCTGCTAAAGATTTGAGATTTGACTCTTCTTTCTCTCCAGAGCTGTTCATCAGCACAGCTAGGACCCCAAATGGTAGGAAAGAGGGACAACGAGCTGGAGAATTGAGCTCTTAATAATTCAGGGTAGAGATGCTCCCAGGAGCAAATGAAATCTCCATTGTCCCCGGTAAGTTGGTTATTATGAAAGTTTTTCTTATGATTTCCCTCGAGTTTCTTTAATCTCGTCCTTCGCCAAGTATCCACAAGAATTTCTGTCTGTAGCATTCATTTGGCACTTAAACTTAGCACTTGCCATCGGTCCTCATGCCAGTGACATGAAACGACATTTACTGCCTTGTGTCTTGCGCTGTGCTAGGCCTGGAAGATATAGAAGTCCCTGCCGTGGGGTGTGTATAGCCTCTCTGGGGAGACAGGCCATGTCCATAATACCAATTTACCGCCCCTATGGTTCACTGTGGTCTCTGGACTTCACTACAAGGAGAGGCACAAATATGAAGGACAGATAAAAGTGAGCCAAAGAGTAGGAGGAGGGGGAGGCCCTGAAGCCTGGGAGTGGCCTGGGGGAGGATGGCCTGGCCGTACGCAAGAAGCGAGGGTGCCTCCAGCAGGTCTTTCTCCCTTCCCCTAGACCATAGCTCCCGGGAGGGGCACAGGGTCCAAGCACATGTGCCCTGGGGGCCTGCCCCGCGCCTTGCACTTCTCCCTGGGAAGCAGACTGTGAGAGAGAAATGTCAAGGGCGTTTGCTAGGGAGGGCTCCTGAGGACAAGCCGGGCTGGGAGGCAGTCCCGGTGATGGCCCCCTCTGGCACTGGAACTGATGCAGCTGGAGTGGTCCTTCGGAGTCGCCCGAGTCGGAGGCCTTCCTACCCTCATGCCAGTTTGCCCTCGGATGCGGTGTGCTCGGGGAAAGGAGCAGGACCTCAGCTCTGGCAGAGACAGCTCTTAGCGGGGCAGCTGCCCCGCAGCTGCGGCAGTAAGTCCTTCATTCCTGAAGGGGGACCTGGGGCTACGTGCAGGGTCCATGGCGCCGGCTTTGTAAACACTTGAGTGAGAGCACGCGCTCATGGATGGCACTGCGTCTCTGACTCGCAGCTGTGAGGTTGGAGGCAGAGGAGGTTTGGAACTGCAGCATTTCAGAAACAATCATTTACCAGGCCAGGAAAGACCGTTTTGTGAATGGTTGAGTAGCAGCCACCACAAACTGCCAAGTTTAGGGCTTTAAAATAAGAGCATCATTCGTGGGGCGCCTGGGTGGCTCAGTTGGTTAAGCGACTGCCTTCGGCTCAGGTCATGGTCCTGGAGTCCCAGGATCGAGTCCCGCATCGGGCTTCCTGCTCGGCAGGGAGTCTGCTTCTCCCTCTGACCCTCCCCCCTCTCATGCTCTCTATCTCATTCTCTCTCTCAAATAAATAAATAAAATCTTTAAAAAAAAAATAAGAGCATCATTCCTAATGAGAGTGAGTGGCAGTGTTCCCAAGCCAATTAATGATCTTTGGGGAAGAATTAGTGACCCGTACGCTCAGATAAATGGTATCATTTCAGATTCTGTCCCCCAAAGGTTTTTTTTTTGCTCAGAGACTGAGCCCTTGGAGTACGATAAATATCTCCGGTATACACACTGTTAGTTAATTCAGGAGACAGCTAAAGAAACAAAATGATATATAGGATGCCTCCTTTCCAGGAGCTGAAATAGCTCTTTTGGCATCATTTCTCAGCCTTTAAGAGAGCTGTAGGAGTCACGAAATGGGCATTTATTCTATTTATTTTGTCACGGATGGGGGAAATCTCCATGGAGTGAGGTAAGTTCCCTGAAGGGGCTGATCCCGAGGTAGAACCTACACCAGCCAGGTCTCAGTGCTTGAAGCACCAAGTTCCTTGGAGCCAGGGAGAGAATGGATCTCAAAAGAATTATAAGCATTGTGCAGCCGTATAGACTTCTCTGCAGATTCATTTAGACTCCTCTCACATCAGTTTACCCCCAGACTTTCCCATCTGTATAAATGGAGCATCAGCCCCCAGTCAGTTAAGCAAAAACTAGTAGGGATCTTTCTTCAGTGCTCCCTGCTCTCTTCTCTTACAGTTAATCTGTCAGCAGATCTTCATTCCACTTCCAGAATGCATCTGTGTCTCTCTCCACCCCAACAATCAAGTCCAAGACCCCATCATCACTCACCTGGACCACTTCCATGGCCTCCTTTTTTTTTTTAAGATTTTATTTATTTATTTGAGAGAGAGAATGAGATAGAGCGAGCATGAGAGGGGGGAGGGTCAGAGGGAGAAGCAGGCTCCCTGCTGAGCAGGGAGCCCGATGCGGGACTCGATCCCAGGACTCCAGGATCATGACCTGAGCCGAAGGCAGTCGCTTAACCAACTGAGCCACCCAGGTGCCCCTTCCATGGCCTCCTTACTAGTCTCCCTGTTTTCACTCTTGTCTCCTCCCCGCCCCCCCAGTACATTCTTCACATTTGAGGACGCACCCAGAGGGAACTTGCAAATTAGATCACATCACTCCCTTACGTGAATACTTAGTGGCTTCTTGGTACACCAGGATGAAGTTAAAACTCCTCACAGTGACAAGACCCTATGTGATCTGCCTCTTCAGCCTTGCCCCACACTTGTCTTACTTCAGTCCCATTAGTCTCTTTCCTGAATATACCAAACTCGCTCTTGCCTCAGGACCTTTGCACGTACTGTTTTCTCTGCCTGGATTGCTCTTCCTCCAGCTGTTCGCAGGGATGACTCCTTATCTTTCAGGCGCCAGCTCAAATGATCTTTTCAGAGAGGCCTTCTGGCTAAAATAATCCTCTCTCCTGAGATAATGTTATTATATCACCTGTCTCTCTCTATTTCCTTCACGGCCCTTATTGCAATCTGATTTTTTTTTTTTTTTTTTAAATCTCTGTTTTTTTACGCGTTGTCTGTCTCTCTCTGGAACTGCTGTCCAGGTTCCACCAGAGCAGGAACATCCCAGTGCTTACACAATGATGGGAACATAGTAGGCCTGTAATCAGCATATGGTAAAAGAATGAATGAATGTATGAATGTATGGGTTCTTTAGGGCCTGTTGTATAAATGGAAGCAGAATACAAGAGCACCAGAAATTACGATTTCCTAATTACATTCCTAGAGATTTGTTCATTAAGTTATCATTTGCCAATACTGTATTGAAGGTTCTAGGAGAGTACGCTATTTAAAGGAAATAACACGTGAGTAAATGTTAGTACTCTATTTGATGATGCTATAGAGCTTAAATGATGTACCAGTCTCTTCATTCACAGAATTTGTTATAGTATATTGCTTATAAAATGGCATATACTGTATGATTCTATTTTCCTTCTTTAAAAAAGTGTTATTCTATGTGTACAGCAAATGTTAGAAGGATGTTAGGCAGGATTTTATGGGGTATTAGGGTCATTCTTTCGTTTTTCTTACCTTTATTATCTGATTTTTATACAGTGAATTTATAATTTTTTAAAAAGCAGCAATTGTTTTCATTGGTTTTCTTTCTAAACACGGCAGTAGTGAATCCTTTTGTGGAGCAGAGAAGGAGCACCATATTTTGCCTCAATCCAAGTTTTTATACCTTGGTTTACTTGCTTTTTATAAATAAGCTCTTTGGGGTTGCAGGAGTTTTGTAGAGGTGGTGGTATTGGTGTCATTGATGATAATATTGTCTTAAGACACATTCCTTTTTGGGGCGCCTGGGTGGCTCAGTCGTTAAGCGTCTGCCTTCGGCTCAGGTCATGATCCCAGGGTCCTGGGATCGAGCCCCGCATCAGGCTCCCTGCTCCGCAGGGGGCCTGCTTCTCCCTCCCACTCCCCCTGCTTGTATTCCCTCTCTCACTGTGTCTCTCTCTGTCCAATAAATAAAATCTTTAGAAAGAAAAAAAAAGACATCCCTTTTCATATATGCATGTGTCCTTCCTGGAGGGCCTTGTCTGGAATGCTCTTCTGGTGCAGCCTCCTGGGAAGTTTTGGCCGCCTCTGGGTCTAAAGAGAACTCAGTGTGTTCAGAAAATGACACTTGAGAGCACCCAATGGCGTGCTTAAAGCGTGTTGAGTCAGCTGTAAGTTTTGTCCAAGCACACAGCTGGGCCAGAGCACCCTGTCTTCTCCTTCAGCCTGTGGCACTGACTCCATCCTAATTCACTCTCTGGGGTGCCTGGAGGATGAAAAGTACCTGGAAACAAACTCACACCCCGGCCGACTTGCACTCACTTCGGCACACCAGTGTGAGAAGCTGAAGCTCAGGCTGCCCTAAAAACTCAGCCAGCTTTGTGCTTCCCTGAGTTGACTTGGGGCACAGGGGAAGGTGCTGGAGAGGTGCAGGGCAGGAGGAACCAAGGCTGGCCCAGGGAAAATGCCTGGTCTGCCCCAGGGATGGCTGGCCTCTGGGACCTCAGGAGACCGAGCCTTGGGTGCCTGGAATCCTGGGATGCTTAGGGAGGGTCAAGGTGCTGGCATGGAATGTGGCTAGAAATCCTCGGAAAGAGCCACAGCGTTGGCCAGCAGTGTTGCTCTTGTACCTGGTTCTCCGTGATGTCGGGAGGCTTTGTCACATTCCCCAGCCCTGTGCCCTGGTGGCTCTTTGCTAGTGTTAGTCAGCGTGTGATGTTGTTCATCATGTAGGGAAACCAGCCTCCTGGCTATCCCCAGCACTGATCAATCTGCAGGACAAATGGGTGTTTTCTTTAGGTGCTGTAATTAAGGGAGGGAGGGGAGAGCATTACCATTCTAGCTCAGCACTCTTGCCTCCCGCCCTATCTTGGCCAAGTTAGTCTTGGCCAAGCGGCTTCCATTTCAGCTCCTGCTGTGTTTCCTCAGCTGGATCCTGGTTGGACCTCCCCCTGCGGGTACATTCTAAAAGCAGGAAGCTGACAAAAATAATTCGAGGAGGGTACAATGGATAACAATGGCCCAGTGAAGCCACAGGCACTCCCTTCTGGAACGTTCCTTCCTGCTTCCCACCACCAGCTTCAGTTAGCCTGGGCTCTAGAGGAAGGAGAGGCTTCAGCCATATTTCCCTACACCATGTCAAATCTCAGACTTGGGGGGCGCCTGGGTGGCTCAGTCGTTGGGCGTCTGCCTTCAGCTCAGGTCATGATCCCAGGGTCCTGGGATCGAGCCCCGCATCAGGCTCCCCGCTCAGCAGGAAGCCTGCTTCTCCGTCTCCCTCTGCCTGCCACTTCTGCTTGTACTCTCTCTCTGTCAAATAAATAAAATATTTTTTAAAAATAGAATATATAAAGAACTCTAAAAACTTAATAGCTAATCCAATTAGAAAATGGGCAAAAGAGGGGCGCCTGGGTGGCTCAGTCGTTAAGCGTCTGCCTTCAGCTCAGGTCATGATCCCAGGGTCCTGGGATCGAGCCCCGCATCGGGCTCCCTGCTCAGAGGGAAGCCTGCTTCTCCCTCTCCCACTCCCCCTGCTTGTGTTCCCTCTCTCGCTGTGTCTCTCTCTGTCAAATAGATAAATACAATCTTAAAAAAAAAAATAACTAAATCTCAGCCTTGAAATCCTCCGATTTTAAAATGGAGCCAAAACACCCTACCACTAGGGTACATTCACACTTCCGTCAGCTGCTTGTAATGACCTGCATTTAGCACTTAATGGTGTTCTACACCCTTCCTCATGGTAACCTGGCAAGGGGGTGAGGTGAGGCCCATGAGTGCCAGGACTTGAACCAGATCCCTTGCCCCGTTCTGCCTGCCCAGGACTGATACAAGGGCAGGGTCTCACTTGGCCGTGAGTTTGGATGGTATTTACTGGCCACACCAGAGACCTGGGTGCATAGTGTGCTCTCACCCAATTTATTGTGGGGACTAATGGAAGAATCTTCATGAGGTTAGTGAAACAAGTCTAGTGATGGCGGCCTTCTCCCTCGGGTGTTAGAGCCTGAGTGGGAGCACAGGCCTGGGAGCACGCATGGTGTCAGCATGAGATGGTGGGAGAGGTGCTACAGGCTGTTTTCTCAGGGCAGAGGAAACAGAGATGTTGTCATTGGGGAAGGGGCTCCCCCAGGGCACCCCCACCCATCTGTCCCCCGTGGTGACTTCTGACCCTCCCTCTGAGGTGAGGTTCCCGGGTGTGGGGGGCTGGGGAGCAGGGAGGGCTGGTTCCCATTGTAGCTCTCCCCAGATGCCAAGTGGCAGCTAGCTCAGCTAATTGGCAAGAAAAGGAGAAGCAAAAATAGTGAAAATCTGTGAATTAATAAAACAGCCTTGAAGCAACTGCCAAAATGTGTATACAAATCATGAAGTAATTAGAAGTGTGAAGAATTCGATCGGGTTGGCTGTTTCCAAATCCAGCATCTGATCGCGTTAGGAGGCCAAGGGCTGGCAGGCCATGGGGAGTACGAATTCTTTCCATCGAATTTGATCTTGCCTCCCCCGGCTGGGATTTCTTAAAATCCTTTCAGGGCAGTTTCCTTGGGATCTGTTAGACCTTCTAAAGGCCCTTTAAGCACATGCAACATCTGGGCTCAGTAGCATCTTCTGTTTTAGAATAAGACTTAAAGAGGGGCGCCTGAGTGGCTCAGTCGGTTAAGTGGTTAAGCGTCTGCCTTCAGCTCAGGTGATGATCTTCAGGGTCCTGGGATCAAGCCCCTCATCCACCTCCCTGCTCAGTGGGGAGCCTGCTTCTCCCTCTCCTCCTGCCTCCTCCCTCTGGTGCACTCTCTCTCGTGGTCACTCTCCCTCTCTCTCTCAAATAAATAAATAAAATCTTTAAGAAAAATAGAGTAAGACTTAAAGTTTTCACAGAGGGCTTTCTGGATCCATGGTCTTATTTAACCTCAGTATCACCAAATTTTTTTTTAAAAAGATTTATTTATTTAGAGAGAGAGAGAGTGGGGGAGGGGCAGAGGGAGAGAATCCCCAAGCAGACTTCACACCAAGTGTGGAGCCTGACACGGGGCTTGATCCCAGGACCCTGATACCATGACCTGAGCCGAAATTACGAGTCAGCTGCCCAGCCGACTGAGCCACCCAGGTGCCCCTTACTGTCACCAAATTATTTTTATGTCAGTGTTTTTCAGAGGAAGAAACCAAGGCCCAGAGAGTGAAGTGATATAAACCCAACTCCAAGAGCTAATCAGTAACAGGACCAGGGTCTCCTGTGACCCTCCAACCTCTCCTCCCACCCATGTCCTTCCTTTGGACCCTGCTCTGCTGTCAGCAGCGCTAGGTATTCGTATCTCGTGATTGTCATGGCTAGCAGCCAACTGCTCTTCTGTTTGCCCATGTTATTAAACGTAGATAAATTGTTCAACCCATTTGTTTGGTTAATAAACTAAGGCTTAGGCACAGTTAGCTGTTTGTTGATTTTAATTTCATTTTATATCCAGATTAGGCTGGGGAGGAGGAAAAGATCCATTTTCCTTATCTTTTTTGGAAACACTTTATGAGAAGAGATTTCAGAACTTAAGAGTAGTTTGGATGGATAGAAGCAATGCATGATTAGAGTTTTCATTGTTCTGCCTTGTTCTTTCTGATCCGTGGGGACTTTTTTAAGAATAGGTACTCACATTCAGTAATTCAAGGGAGGGCATCGCTCAGGGCCGACACGCAGTGTGCTTAGGGTTAGAGACTCTGCGAGCAGAAATCAGAGCAGAATCCTGAGAGAGTCATGTAACGAGCTTGACGTGTGTTGTTAATTCCCCAACCGGTAGCGAAAGCCCCTGGGAGGATGAAGTTTACACGGTTTACAGCCAGATTGAGCAAACAACAGTGTGATTAAGTTACACGCATTAGTTGGCTCCATAGCCAGAATAGAAATGTACGTGTTAATTTGGGATGGAAAGTTTTCAACAAAGCGGTGGCTGCTTGCACAGACTTGTCTCTGGTCCTCGGGTTTGGCCCACAGCAAAGCCCTCTGTGGGAGAGGAGATCGGGGAGTCAGGAGCAGGACCGGCTGTGAAATTTGAGGGGCCCAGTGCACAGCAAAGATGCAGGCCCCTTGCTTGAAAAGTATTAAGAATTTCAACACAGCAGAGTGTTAAATCAAGTGCAAGGTCCTGAGTGTGGGTGGGATACCAGGGGACCGCACAGGGCAAACACCCTTGAAGTTGGCCCCTATTGAAGCTGCTGGAGAAGGGAGGCCTGAGCTGGGGCTACAGGGTTCTGTGTGCACCACACGCCACTCACCTGGAAGGCTGGAGGTGAACATGATTCAGCTGATATTTCTGGAGTCACTCGGATGCCCCAGCTCCAAACCAAGCTGCTGGGATTCAGCCGTGAGCAAGAACTGCTGGGTCCCTGGTTACAGCTGAGGGCTCTGGCGTCAGACCATCAGCTCAGAGACTTTGTTTGTTTTTTAAATTGAAGTATAATCGACATACAATATCCTATTAGTTTCAGGCATACATCATAGTGATTTGATATTTTTATACATTACAAAATGATCCCCATGGGAAGTCTAGTTACCATCTGTCACCGCACGAAGTTATTACAATGTTATTGGCTATATTCCCTGTGTGTACATTGCATCCTCCTTACTTACTTATTTTTTTACTGGAAGTTTGTATGTCTAATCCCCTTCACCTATTTCATCCCCCACAAACCCTCTTCTTTCTGGTAACCAACAGTTTGTTTCCTGTATCTCTGAGCCTGTTGCTGCTGTTTTGCTTTGTTTTTCTTTTTTTTTTTCGATTCCATATATAAGTGGAGTGATACAGTATTTGCCTTTCTCTGCCTGATTCATTTCACTTCGCATGATACCTTCTGGGTCCATCCATGTTGTCACAAATGGCAAGATCTCATTCTTTCTTATGGCTGAATAATATTCCATGGTGTGTATGTGTGTGTGTGTGTGTGTGTGTGTATACCACATCATCTTTATCTATTCATCTGTCTGACACTTAGGTTGCTTCCATTTCTTGGCTGTTGTAAATCATGCCACAGTGAACATAGGGGTGCATTCTCTTCCAGTTGGTGTTTTTCATTGTCTTCAGATAATACCCAAAAGTGGAATTGCTGGAGTATAGGGTGGTTCTATTTCATTTTTAAGGAACCTCCATACTGTTTTTCACAGTGGCTACACCAATTTACATTCCCACCAACAGTGGTACAAGGTTTCCCTTTTCTCCACCTCATTGCCAACACCTGTTATTTTTTGTCTTTTTGATAATAGCCAATTTTGCAAGTGTGAGGTGATGTCTCATTTTGGTTTGGATTTACATTTCCCTGATGAGTGATGCTGAGCATCTTTCCATGTGTCTGTTGGCCATCTGTAGGTTTTCTTTGGAGAAATGTCTATTCCAGTCTTCTGACCATTTTTTAATTAGGTTGTTTGGTTTTTTTATGTTAAGTTGTGTAAGTTCTTTATGTATTTTGGATATTAACCCCTACCTGAATGTACGATTTGCAAATATCTCCTCCCCATTAGGTACTTTGCCTTTTGGTTTTGCCGATGGTTTCCTTTGCTGTGTAATCTACAGATTCAATACAATCCCCATCAAAATAGCAATGACATTTTCCACAGAACGGGAACAAGGAATCCTAAAGTCTTTATGGAATCACAAAAGACCCGAAATAGCCAAAGCAATCTTGAGAAAGAAGAACAAAGCTGGAGGCATCACAATCCCAAATATCTACATGATATACTACAAAGCTATAGTAATAAAAACCGTATGGTTCTGGCACAAAAATAGACACATAGATCAATGGAACAGACTAGAGAGTCCAGAAATAAACTCACACCTGTATGGTCAATTAATCTACAACAAGGGAGGCAGGAATATGCAATGAGGAAAAGATAGTCTCTTCAACAAATGGTGCTGGGGAAACAGGACAGTCACATGCAAAAGAATGAAACTGGGCCACTTTCTTACACCATACAGAAAGATAAACTCAAAATGGATTAAAGACCTAAATGTAAGAGCTGAAACCATAAAACTCTTAGAGGAAAAGAGATGCAGTCAGTTCTTTGACATCAGTCTAAGCAGTATTTTTTGGATCAGTCTCCTCAGGTGAGGACAACAAAAGCCAAAATAAAAGGGATTACATCAAACCAAAAAGCTCAGAGAGTTTTAAGCTCCACCTAACCTTGTCTGTTTCCTGTCTGTAGATGGACTGAGTAATAACACCCACCTCTGTTGTGAGGACTAAGTACTTTATCAGGCACGTGCAAGTGTCCAGGCACATCAAGGGCTTTAATGAATGTTCACAAAGACAGGTCAACAGTGATGCACGATGGGAAGCCATGGGAGTGCACAGAAGGGACCAGGGGTCAGGGTTGGGAAAGACCTGCCTGGCTCCTGGCTCTAGGCTCCAGGCTCCTGGCTCCTGGCTGTGTTCCTTTTGTATGGATACTGAGACTTGGAGGTCTTACACCATAGAGTCCCTTCCTCCTCTCGCTCCCTCTAGATGAGACAGTCATCTCCATCCCTGGAGATCCAGAAGTGCCCTGGATGTACGTGCTGACCTGACCTGGCCCCTCTGTCCATAGCGGCCCTTCCTGACTCATCCTCTAAGGTCCTGAAATTCTGCCCTTCTCTGGTCCTGCACCTGCCAGGTTCTCAGTGATTGTGGGTAATATTCACAGCCCTCCCCCATCTGACCATACCTGCCTTGCTGGCCATGCTCCTTCCTGTCACTCCGTTATGCAGAACCAGCTTCTCTCTCCCACTCCATCGGCCCCCATGTTTGTTTCCTCCACCTGAGAGCCTCGTTTGTCTTTGCAGCTTCAATTCCATTCCACAGACATGGACTGAGCGCTTCTCTTTACATCCCTTGTGGAACAAAGGACAGTTGATCCTCATTATTCACGGATCCCGTATTTGCTAATCCCCCCACCTACTAGTATTTATTTGTACCCCAAAGTCAATACTCATGGGGCTTTCACGGCTGTTTCTGGACATATGCAGAACAGAATGGCAAAAAATTTACATCACCCGATGTGCGTGTTCCCAGCTGAGACCCAGCAAGGCCACACTCTGCCTCCCTGTGGTGCAGCTCTCCTACTGTGAACAGCATTCTTTCTGTGGTCTACTTAATGCCACTTTTGTGCATTTTTGTGCTTTTTGTTGACGATTTCACTGTTTAGAATGGCCCAAAGCGTGGAGCCGAAGTGCTGTCTGGTGTTCTGAAGCACAAGCAGGCTGTGATGTGCCCGACAGAGAAAACCCGTGTGTTAGACAGGCCTCCTTCAGGCATGCCTCATCAGGCTGTTGACTGTGAGTTTGGTGTTCATGAATCAGTGGTGTGGTACATCCAGAAAAAGGAAGAGGAAATCCATCCAAATGTATGTGAGGCTGCTCCGTTGTTTTGACCAGCGGCTCAAAGTAACTTAACCATGTATTTCCCCTGGGAGCAGTGGTTCTGTAATCACATTCAGTGTTCGTGGAGACTTTAGAGAAAAAAGTGCATGCATTCTAAGGATCAACCATACAAAAAAAAAAAAAAAAAGATGGAGTTTCTGCTAAGTGCCAGACACCATTCAAACCCCTCTGGTGCTTTGTGGCTTCCTGCTTCAGCCAGCCCAGCGCTTTCTCTGTCCCATGAGCTCATTTTGCATCAGTGTCTGCCTATTTTATTTGAGCATCAAACCCTGCCTTCTGATGCCCCTTTATTGTTATTTTAACTCTCCTGTGGCCCCTAGATGGGCAGTTAAGTCCTCTCAGAGCAAAAAACCATTGGCTCTCACAGCGTCCTTCTTGGGGAGGGAGGCAATGAGGATGCACTGAAGGCAAAGCTGGAGAAATTGCTTGAATGGAATGTGCTTGCAGATAGATCCTAGACACAGTAGGAAACAATACAACAGAACCGGTATCAGAAGACAGGCTTCAGAGCGCCTACCCCCTCAGGGATGTTGTGAGACTCAGAGATGTCTGTAAAAGCCCAACGTGAACTTTGAACGGGCCACGTAAGTGTTAGGTGTTCTCTGCTGTGGACATCTGTGGGTGGCCTTGTGAAGACAGGATCCTCAGGGGGCTGCTGGTCATCTCTGGGGCAGTGGGGCCTGGTGTGGCTTGGAGGGGCTTGTCACCTTTCCAGCCAGGACCCCACCATGTCAAACCCACCAAGTATTTCATGCTGCTGAGGGGAGAAAGTGAGGTTTCACATGGCCCTGGGTTAGATGCCCTTGAGCCTAACCGGGACTGCTTCTCCTCTTGGCACAGGCCGTGTGTTTTCCCGTCAGTTGTCATGTAACCCAGAGAAGTAAGGACTGGGGGCTTCCCTGCCCAGTTACCGTAGGGAATCTCAAGAGCCAGCCGTGGGCTGCCGTGGCGGGCTGCAGAGCACGTACGCCTGTGTTCTTCTATTCATTCGGGAGAAGTAAATTTTTCTTCTTGTTGGATTTCTACATAATTAGATCTGCATGGTTTTTCTCTGGTTTGTCAGAATCTACCATCCCTAGTTTTTCCCTTTGGAATGAGTCACTTCGGTGTCCCCTGCGCCTGTGTATTTCCCTCGCCCACTTCTCTGGGATTCTTTCACATCCTGTCGTCTTCTGTCTCTCACTGTGGATGTTTGTGAATAATATTAAGCATCTTCTGGACTTTAATCATTCCCTGAGCACAGAGACTGGGTCTGGTTTGGTTTTTTATATGTACCACTGGGCCTAGTACAATATCCAGGGTGTCAGAGATTTATTATTATTATTATTATTATTATTACCTATTGAACTGATGGAATAATTTTAGGAAGGCATTAACAGGTCACAGTTCTACTCCTGGGTCCCTGTGTCAAACTCACACTACTCATCTGTCCCAGGCGTCCGTGTGGCAGAGAAGAATCAGCTCAGCTCTTCTCTATTCTGTGGTGCGGGAAGAGGCAGGTTGTGGCATGCGGGGGGGGGGTAGGAAGGACACAAGGAAATCCTTTTCGAGTCTAGAAAATCCTCGCAGGCACTGGGGGATCTCTTTCACTGGAAATCTTTAGGGAAAAGTGACCTCCATGTGTCTGGAATTACTGATTGGAAACAGGGGCCTACCTGGGCTGGGACAGCTTCTCAGGCAGCCTTGACTGAGCCCAGTCAGAAGGGTCTGTAGAGGTCTTCCTTCTTCTAGCAGTGAGCAAGTACCCTAGAGACTTAAATAGCATAACACACACTGGCTCAGAGAAGGTTCTAGTGCCTAGAAGGTTCTAGTATACTTGATAATACATGGGCTTCTGAGGGTTTGACTCTTGTCAATGGCCTTCCTTTGTTTAATGGCCAAGGTACTTGGCCGTGATGCTGCCAGATTAATCTCACTGAAACCCCTTGATCCTATCCCTCAGAAACCCTAAGGCTTCACACTGACTAAGGGATAAAATCTAAACTCTTTAACTCTTACGCTAAAGTCCTTGAGGTCAGGGACTTCATCGGATACTCCTCACGAGTCTCCTCAGGACAGTTGATATGGCCAGTGATGAAATGCCAGGTGGACTTGGTTTTATTTATGGTCACTTCGGGAGAATCGCGAGATTAGAATTGTCTGTTAGCCACTTCTCTATCCTAAGGGGGAGCGCAGTCCACCACATTCACAGTGGGCGTTGCAGTGCTTATAATGACATGAAGCATTAGGAAGAACTCAGAGACCGCTGGGCAGTAAACAGACAGTTTGGGTTGGGGGCAGGGGTGGGGGGGAGACCGTTGTTTTCAAGGCTGAAGTTCAGGATTTGTTTTTGTCAGATGCCTGCCACTCCCAGACGGATCCGCCTTTTTATATCCCCCAGATGCATCATTTCTCTCTTTTCCAAATGGGCTTAACGAATCCTGGCGCCTCCCTTGCCACCAGCCTGCCGTGGAGATGAGCGGGAATGTTCTGAGCAGTGTTGGGCACTGCTCCTGAACGGGGTGTGGTGCTCCTGAACGGGGTGTGGTGCACCTGGCACACTTACTCAAATGTGCTGGCATGGACAACTTTTTTTCAGCTTGGCTGTCAGGTTTTTTCTTCTTTCCAGGAAAATTGAGGAACGTGTGCTCTCAGACTGAGTTCAAGGGCAAGATGAGTTCAATTCCAAGAGGGAGAGCTCTGAGCGGTCCATTGTCGTGACTTGGAAAGAGGAGTAAAACACAAGATACCTCTTGCTCCTCTGATATTTCTCGGCATTTATTTTGTTCCTTGATTATTAGCCTGGATTACATCTTGCTTTGTGTTATATTTGACTTCTGTCTTGGAGTAGAGCATCAACTCTTAGAGAAGGGATCATCTGTCATCCATTTTTCATGCTCAGTTCTTAATAAGGGAGCCGAGGAACAAGTAGGAACCAGGAATTACTAAGGATGCATATATTTTGATTTAATATTCAGTTAATAGTGTTCCTGTGATATCACATTGCTTTACTTTTTCTGTCCTAAATCCTTAAGGCCTAAGGTCATGAGTCTTGCTGCTTCCCCTTTCTATGGGATGGGACATGGGCCATCCTGGGTCTCACAAGCTCCAGGGTTCTCAGCCCTGACTGCACCCTAGAATCACCAAGGGAGCCCCAAAACACCCAATTAACTGCGACTCCTGCAGATGGGATCCGGGCATCCATGGTTGCCAGGCTCCCAGGTGATTCCAGTGTGCGGCCGAGGCTGAGCACGAGCCACTTGAGGGCAGGAAGTCTGTTTTGTTCCTTGTTCCTTGTTCCTTGTTTTTTTCTTTTTTTGCCAGGGCCTCCTAGAGCCCTTGGCACAGGGCGAGTACTCAGCAAACATCAGTGCCTCCTGTCCGCATCTGCTCATGGATGTCGCGTAGCTTCAGTGTCATTCTCAGACTGAGCCCAGAACCCGTCCGTCATCCAGGGATCCCTGTCTCAGTATCTGTATTCCTGTCTGTCTGGTAGTCCAAGCCAGAAACTTGGGTCCGTCTGGGATCCCCTTGCCTTCCCTCCCTCCCACATTCCAGGTCTTCCCTGAGCCTGGTGACTTGACATCCTAAATAGCTCTCATCTCTGTGGTTTGTTCCCCTGCTCAGTGGCACATCCTACTCCAGCGGACCAGCATCAGGGCCCCGAACCACTTCAAAACTCCCCAGCCGGGCTGCCTAAGTGCAGCCATGCCCCGACAGTCCATTCTCTACACTGTAGTCATCTCTACAAAATACAAATGTGATCTCATGGTCTCTTGATTAAAACCCTTCAGTGACCTACTGCTGCTGTTAGGAGACCACATGCCTGAATGCCCGGCTGCTTTTGCAGAACAGCCCCAGACAACTTTGGTCCCGGAGCTCCGTGAGCACACTCCGTGTGACTGCTGGCTTCTCTTTGGCAGGGGCTGCCCCTCCGGCCTGCGCCCCCTGTAACGGCTCATAACAGCACAGCCATGTACCACATTCCACATAGCCTGTCTGCTTTGCCCTCTTTTCAGCAAACTCCTAAGGGTCTATTAATATCCACATCTCTCAATCGCTTTTCTAGGAGAATCTTTTGATGGGTCTTAACCTCCTTAATTTTTCGGGTCTTGACCTAAGGTGTCTGAGCTGCCCTTGGGCCCACAAGGATTTTCAGGAGTTGCTCTTTTTTGTTTTGAGTCCCATGCCTTGGGGTCCTGTGTCACTGAGGTGCTTTCGCGTGTCCGTATACTCGCAGTGATGCTCGGCGTGGTGGCGGCGGGGGGGGCGCTGGGTGCCGTGCGTGAGTGCCTCTGTGTGCAGGTGAGAATCCGGGGCCGAGGGTCACGGTCCCCATGCCCACCGCAGCCTCCCGACTACTTGTACTCCACTGCATGCCCTGCTCTCACCTAAAAACCACTAGAAACTAAACCTCACAGCCAAACATTTGTTTCAGTGAGCCTCCGCCAAACAGTGGGCAGACCATTGGTGAAGACCTCAATTACCTGGTTTTGTGACCTTCTAAGACATTCCCCGTGTCTGGGCCTCACATTCCTGATTTTGTAAAATGAGACGTTTGGATGAGATTATTAAGGATCCTTCAGTACTAATTATGATGATAGTAAAAATAATGGTAATGATAGTAGTAGTAATATTAGCTAACATTTATTGGGCGCTTGCCATGTGTCAATGCTAAGTATTTTACACCGTCTAGGAAAAAAATGCAGTGTTTTTCCCTTATTGTCACTCAGCACTGCCAAAGCCAGATTGGGGGAAGGGGTTTCTCCCACACTGACCAATTCTGTAACACCAGCAGGGTGTCCTACAATTCAGTTCACTTCTGACACCATCCGCCCGGAGCTAAGGTCAGATTGCACAGGTTAAGGGCTTGGTCGCACAAGACCACCCCTATTCCAGCACCCAGTCCAGGCCAGCCTTTCTTTTCTTTTTTTTTTTAAAGATTTTTTATTTATTTATTTGACAGAGAGAGAGACAGCGAGAGCAGGAACACAAGCAGGGGGAGTGGGAGAGGGAGAAGCAGGCTTCCTGCTGAGCAGGGAGCAGGGAGCCCCATGCGGGGCTCAATGAGGGGCTCGATGCAGGGCTCACTGTGGGGCTCAATGCGGGGCTCGATCCCAGGACCCTGGAATCATGAACTGAGCCGAAGGCAGACGCTTAACGACTGAGCCACCCAGGCACCCCAGGACAGGGAATTTAAAAGGAAGAGCAGGTTTTTGTTTTTGTTTTAAAGATTTTATTTATTTATTTGCCGAGAGAGACACAGCGAGAGAGGGAACACAAGCAGGGGGAGTGGGAGAGGGAGAAGCAGGCTTCTCACGGAGCAGGGAGCCCCGTGTGGGACTCGATCCCAGGACCCCGGGATCATGACCTGAGCCAAAGGCAGACGCTTAACGACTGAGCCACCCAGGTGCCCCTCTTTTTTTTTTTTTTTTAAGATTTTATTTATTTATTTGACAGAGAGAGAGAGATTGCGAGAGAGGGAACACAAGCAGGAGGAGTGGGACAGGGAGAAGCAGGCTTCCCGCGGAGCAGGGAGCCCGATGCGGGGCTCGATCCCAGGATCCCGGGATCATGACCCGAGCCGAAGGCAGACGCTTAACGACTGAGCCACCCAGGCGCCCCAGGCCAGCTTTTCCCCAGTGCTTCTGATCCACTGGCTATCAATCAGAGGTCCCCATGTCTCCCTACTTGAGTCCCGTTAATTCTCTAGAGCAGCTCACAGAATTCAGGAAACCAGTACTAGATCTCTGCTAGTACAAAGGATATTAAAGGGTATGAATGAATAGCCAGATGAAAAGATACCTAGAGTGAGGTCTAGAAGGGTCCTGAACACAGGAGCTTCTGTGCCTGTGGAGTCTGCCATGCACCAGCCTCCTGACACATGGACGTGTTCTTGTTCACCAACCTGGAAGTGCTCCAAACCCCATACTTGTGGGATCACATAGGCATGATCCATCATTAACTCCACTTCTAGCTCCCCTCCCCTCTCTGGAGAACAGGGGTGAGGGGTTGGGGCAGGGGTTGAAAATTCCAAGCCTCTAATCATGGCTTGCTTTTGCTGGTGACCAGCTCCCATTCAGTAGCCCACCAAGAGTTGCCTCATTAGAATTAAAGATGCTCCTATCACCCAGGAAATTACAAGGGTTTTAGGAGTTCTATATCAGGAATTAGGATCAAAGATCAAATATTAGCAGGAACTGGGTGCAGAGTCCAGTGTATGTATTTCCTATTATTTCACATATGTTTATAGCTCATTTTAAAATTCCTTAATCCCTTCTACAAGCATACAAAGTAAGGATTTCTGTGGCTCCATTTTATAGATGTTGAAACTGAGGCACAGTGAAGTTAAATAACTGGCTTTGAGCCAGTTATTTAAGCCACAGAGCCAGGAAATGACGGAGCTGGGATTCAAACCCAGGAACACTGGCTCCAGAGTCCCCACTCTTTTTTTTTTTTTAAAGATTTATTCATTTATTTGAGAGAGCGAGAATGAGAGAGAGTACATGAGAGGGGGGAGGGTCAGAGGGAGAAGCAGGCTCCCCGCTGAGCAGGGAGCCCGACGCGGGACTCGATCCCGGGACTCCAGGATCATGACCCGAGCCGAAGGCAGTCGCTTAACCAACTGAGCCACCCAGGCGCCCCAGAGTCCCCACTCTTCACTAGCTAGAGGAAAAGACAGAGACTGGGCTTTGGAGTCCAGTTTTTTAGTTTGAGGACTGACTCTGTCACTTACCAGCTGTGTGGCCCCAGCCAGGCTAATTCTGCACACCTGTTTTCCCATATGTAAAATAGGAATAATGCCTGCATCGGGATGTATCAGTTTGCTTGGGCTGCCATTACAAAATATTTTCTCACCGTTCTGGAGGCTGTAAGTTCAAGGTCAAGACGTCAGCAGGGTTGGTTTCTCCTGAAGCCTCTCCCTGGGCTTCAAACGGCCACTTGCTGCATTCTCATGCGATCTTTCCTCTGTGCTCGTGAATGTCTGTGTCCTAGCCTCCTGTTTTTATAAGGACACAAATCATACTGGGTTAGGACCCACCCAGAAGGACTTAATCTCCTCTTTAAAGACCCTGTCTCCAAATACAGTCACATTCTGAGGTACTGGAGGGTTAGGACTTGAACATATGAATGGGGAGGAGGGAGACACAATTCAGCCCACCACAGAAGAGTCCTGTGCATCTTCGAGGACATCGTGTTATGTAACGTGCCGGACCTAGTGTAGCTACTCTGTTAATTCGGGGTCCTTCCCTTCTCTGACAGTTCTGACTTCATTTCCATCCCTTTATTCCTGGGTGATGATGAGATGTGATGCTCTTGGCAACGGGCAACTGAGCGCTGGGTGGAATCTGTCTGTTTGGCAGCTATTTCTAGGGTGGAAAAAAAATCTCTCCCTCATTTTAGATCGCTGGTGGCATGGTTTATAGTCCTCGAGTGAACACTGGAGGCCTTGAAGTCTTAGGAAAATATTATGATAAATCACAATCCTTCAAACTTGCATGACGTATCTTTATACAAGGCTGTTAGCTTGCCTTTCAAATGTGAATTTATCCTTCTGCCCCAAGTAAGGCAGCATCCCGTTCCCCTTGCAGTGGGACAGCTGATGCGTTAGCGCTTTTCATACAAATGACCACAGGCACCCTGCTGCTGTACCCCCCGAAGCTTCCTGTGTTTACTTCTGGCTTCCTGTTCCTTCCTGGAAGCCCACCTTTCCAAAGTCACAGAAGGTTGGAGGTGAGCTCCGCGAGAGGAGCCAGGAGCGTGGAAACATTACTTGAGTGCTGTTGAGTTCATGAAGATGCCCTAGCATGGTGACGTGGACGTGAAAAGAAATGTGGGAGCCTTTTAGAGAGAGATGAAGTCCTGGAAAGAAGAACCGAGGATCCACAGCACTATGTAATGGTCAGAGCAGCTGCTGCTAAGCGAGTGCCTGTCAGGTGCCAAGCTCCTTAGGTGCACGATCTCCAGTCTTTCCACCCTGAAGATCTTTCAGATCCTCCTCCTTCGGATGAGCAGCTGAGGCTCCGAGATGCTAAACAAGTCACTGGTAACCCACAGAGCCTGCAGCCAAAGCCAAGACTGCTTATCCATGGACCTCTGCAGAGGAGGAAGCCCGCTCGGGCTGCCATGGGCATGCCCTGGCAGGGTCATGGAGGTGGTGATGGGTGGGGGAGGACGGGAGTGCCCTGGTGCCCAGACCCGAAGTGACCTTGCCCATTCAGAAAGCCGGGGAATGGAGGAAAACACAGCTCAACCTTGGCCCGCGGACAGAAGTAGCCCCGAAGAGACGAAAGTCGTTCCCTCAGGGCTGGTGCCAAGCTTGACACCGGGAAATGGAAGTGAACCCGGAAAGCAGACATTTTTTACGCGTGAGCCGAACCAGCGAAAGCCTGAGATAGGAATTCGTCATCTGCTTTTTCCGTGTGGAGTTGGTACCCCGACAGGACTCAATTCCAGAGTTGTTGGTTTGAGTGGGCTCCGAGAGTTTGGTGTTCTAGTAAGGGAGGTTGGGGGGAAATGGGGAGAAAAATGCAGTCTTAAAAGTCAGACCACCGCTCCTTTAAAGATTTTATTTATTTATTTGACAGAGAGAGGCACAGTGAGAGAGGGAACACAAGCAGGGGGAGTGGGAGAGGGAGAAGCAGGCCCCCCACCAAGCAGGGAGCCCGATGCGGGGCTTGATCCCAGGACCCTGAGATCATGACCTGAGCCGAAGGCAGACGCTTAACGACTGAGCCACCCAGGCGCCCCCCCACCGCCCCTTTATTAATTTTTTTCTGGTTGTAAAATCATGGTTACAGAAAACAGAATTATAAAGGGAAAAAAAATGTCTCTAATCTACCACCTGCAGATAACCGTTAAAATGTTAAAGACTCCCCTTCCAGTATCTTTTCTATACAATTTTAAGATAAAAAGGGGATCGTACCTGGCATCATTAGCAACCTTTGATTACTCACTGCTACATCATGCACATTTTCCAGTATCTTTAAGTGTCCTTCTCCCCCATTGGGTGATGAACCATAATCTAATTAGTCCTTCTCATTTGGGCATCAGGAGGGTTGACAGTTCCTTCCCTTGATTAGCTCACCTGGTAGGATATCCCATTAGGAACCTCCCAACAGCAGAATGGGGTGTCTAGTTTGGGAAATCTATGCTATTTATATACAGCTCACTAGGTTAATAATAATTACCTCTAATAATAATTATCTGTATCTAATATCATTATTCAATATCTCTAATATCAACTAACAGTGGTCTGAACAGTGTCAGTGTCTGGCATTTATAGCCACCTCACATTCTTTTGTCCCCCTAATAGAAGGAGTTCACATGTGTCACAAACCTTTTGTTCTGGAAATGAATATTAGAGGAAGATGATTCATCTTGGGAATGGTGGGCGCAGCCCAGTGTTATTTATGTTCATCCATGTATGTACATGATCTCTACGCCCTGTGTCAGAGCAAAAAGGCAAGTGCCCCAAAGCACCACACTAGGAATATCAAAGTGCCTGTAGCAATGAGATGTCCTGAAGGAAACTGACAGTCAGAGGCCAGGGGCCATGCTCTGCCACCTGGGGTGTCACACTAAGGAAACTTGAGTTTATACCCCAATCTCAATTAATTCTGGTTCTCAGGACATTGTTTTTGCTTACAGAAAAGTCATATGAATGACTTTGCCATAGGAGCAGGAATCGTGGCTACTTTCAGCCCTTCCATTGGCTTTAACACACACACACACACACACACACAGCCTCTCTCTCTCTCTCTCTACATAACCAATGTGTTAGTGGCTGAGCATCCAGAGGAGAAGAGGGGACAGTGTCCAGACTGATGGAGCAAACTTCTATGAATGTATGTAAAAAATAAGAAAAAAGCTAATGTCCTGTAGCAAACAAAAATAACTTGCAAATTCACAAATCAGTGTTGTTTTTTAACTTTGCTATTGCCCCAAATTATTATTTGTTAATTTCAGGAGAATGATAATGAGCTGCCGCCTGAAAAAAAAAATGTTGGTTGAGTGGGAAGTCCATTTTGTGACACACAAAATCAGACTCCATGCTGTGTCTTTTCACTAGTCATGAGTTCACAGAAGACCCTGGAGGAGCCACTTTCCATAAAAAAATCCCCTTAAAGCATTCCCTCTCTGAAACATGGAACGTAAAAAGTGGTGGGGACATACAATCAGGAGAAATTGATTGTAATCTCACTCTGTTACCACATCCCTGTGTGGAATTTGGATAAGTCTCTCCACCTTCAAATATAAGTCACAAATATAAGTCAAAATATATTTGTGACCCTCTCTCCACCTTTTTTGGACCTTGGTTTCCTCATCTGTGAAAAAGGAAGTTCATATCGATTTGTAGTTTTTAACCTGTGTTAGAAAGGTGCTTTGCTGTTCCATAGGTATTTGATTTGAACTTATTTTAAAGTATATTTTTAATTTCTTTTTCTAGAATTATAACCCCAAAAAAACCCATGCTAACTGGGTTGTTTCTCAGATTTTAACATATTGAAACTCTCAATGTGTTAATCTTATTTTTAACTCATCTCAGAGTTTATTCTGACATCTTTAACTTAAAAATAACTTGAGATTGTCAGTGTGAACTATTAAAAAAAAAGCTGTTACACATTTGTCCTAACTTATCTCTGCAACTCCGGATTTTCTCAGTAATATACAATTAAAATTTAGAAATAAACTGGATAAGTATTACATAATAATCAAGTTCCATGTTGTCATTGATTGTTTTTATAATTAAATGGTTAGGATTTTACTAAAAATGGAGTAAATTAAATAGCATAGTCTAGTGTCTGTCTTGTAAGTGTTCAATAATTACTAGCAGTTCTCCATTGTGTGTATTTGGTCTCCTGTAAGATTTGTTTTTTTTTAAAGATTTTATTTATTTATTTGAAAGAGAGAGAGCACATGAGAGGGGGGAGGGTCAGAGGGAGAAGCAGACTCCCCGCCGAGCAGGGAGCCCGACGTGGGACTCGATCCCGGGACTCCAGGATCATGACCTGAGCCGAAGGCAGTCGTTTAACCAACTGAGCCACCCAGGCGCCCTGTAAGATTTGTTTTTAACATATTCTGCAACACTTCCTCTGAGAACCCTTCAGACTTGATATTCTATATAAAAACACTTTTACATGTAAAACAAAATATATTTGTGACCCTCCAGACATAATAGTATATACTAACGACTATTAATGACTTTAGTAAAAGGCAGAGGATTAAAATAATAAGTAAATGATAACCATTATAGAAGAAATATAAGCAGTATCCTAATTAATGAATTTGCTAATTACTTTTCCCGCTGTTTGGCTGTCAGCTGAAACACATTATTGTATATTGGGTAAGAAGACTGGAAAGGCTAGCCTACGCACCAGAAGAATTCTACCCCAGGGGACTTTATTTTTTTTTTTTTAAAGATTTTATCTATTTATTTGACAGAGAGAGGCACAGAGAAAGAGGGAACACAAGCAGGGGGAGTGGGAGAGGGAGAAGCAGGCTTGCCGCTGAGCAGAGAGCCCGATGCGGGGCTCGATCCCAGGACCCTGGGATCATGACCTGAGCCGAAGGCAGACGCTTAACGACTGAGCCACCCAGGCGCCCCTACCCCAGGGGACTTTAGGGAATAAGTTTCGGGTGATTGGTCAATTGATCATTCTAAATTAAATTACTAAGAATGACTCCAGACTTGGTTTAGAAAAACTTTGCTGGTATACGCATTTCACCTTCCTTCCTTTATTTTATTTTATTTTTTTAAAGATTTTATTTATTTATTTGAGAGAGAGAGAATGAGAGAGAGCACATGAGAGGGGGGAGGGTCAGAGGGAGAAGCAGACTCCCTGCCGAGCAGGGAGCCCGATGCGGGACTCGATCCAGGGACTCCAGGATCATGACCTGAGCCGAAGGCAGTCGCTTAACCAACTGAGCCACCCAGGCGCCCCCTTCCTTTATTTTATAAAAAAACATCCAACATGTTTAGTGAAGAAAAGCTTCAAGAAATTGCCTAAACTCAAGTAGTCATGATTATCAGGAAGTTGTTTTCAGGAGCAACTTCACCCTGTAATATAAATACAGTGAAGCACTGTGTGGAATTCCTTTTTAAGGCTGGTATCCCCGGACAGAACAGATGCCCCTCATTTGATTACCTTTTTTTTTCTTTTTCAGGAGTCAAATGATGCTGGGTATGTGATCTAACACGGCATAGAATGTCATAGTGGGTTCAACGTACAGTGCTCAAAACTCAAGTGGCCTCTCTTGACTAATACTGTACCAGAGGTTGTTGGTAATCAGTCAGCCTCAGTCTACCCTCTGCCTTGGGAAAGGGGGTGTCGGCTCATTCCTTTTTCAGTGCTGAATAATATTCCATTGTGTGGCTATAGCAGTTTGTTTATCCATTTACTTACTGAAGGACGTCTTGGTTCCTTCCAAGTTTTGGCAGCTGCTGTAAACATCCATGCACAGGTTTTTGTGTGGCTATAAGTTTTCAGCTCCTTTGGGAAAATACCAGGAAGCAAGATTGCTGGATTATATGATAAGAATATGTTTAGTTTTGTAAGAAACTACCAAACCATCTTCCCTAGTGGCTATACCGTTATGCTTCGCCACCAGCAATGTATGAGCCTTTCTGTTGCTCCACATCCTTGCCAGCATTTGGTGTCAGTGTTCCAGATTTTGGCCGTTCTAATAAGTGTATAATGTTTTGTTTTAGTTTTCATTTCCCTCACGACCTATGATGTGGAACACCTTCTCATATGCTTATTTGCCATCTGTATCTCTTCTTTGGTGAGGTGTCTGTTAATGTCTTTGGCCCATTTTTTAATCAGGTCATTTATCAGTATGTCTTTTGCAAATATTTTCTCCCAGTCTGTGGCTTATCTTATTCTCTTGAGGCATCGGATTTTAAGATTTTATTTATTTGACAGAGAGAGAGAGCAAGAGCAGGAACACAAGCAGGGGGAGTGGGAGAGGGAGAAGCAGGCTTCCCGCGGAGCAGGGAGCCCAATGAGGGGCTCAATCCCAGGACCCTGGGATCATGACCTGAGCCGAAGGCAGACGTTTAACGACTGAACCACCCAGGCGCCCAAGGCATCGGGATTTTAAATGGGTTCTAATGTGCAACTGAGTTTGAGAATCAATGGGTTAAAATGTCAAGGGCACCTAAAGAAGGTGAGGATGACGGTGGGGTGGGCAGCAAGGGAAAAGCCCAGTCACTGACGAGGGGCGCATACTCTCCAAAGCTGGTTCCCTGGCCGCTGTCACAGTACCCTCTTTCCTTCCCAACAGTGAGACTTGAGACTGGGTCCCTCCCAGCGTCTCTGGAGCATCCTTTGCCCTGGTGACTATGGGGCTGCAAATAAGTAGGTGACTCCTTGGTCTTTCTACTTTTAATCAATGCAAGCCAGGGTTGTTGTTGTTTTTTTTTTTTTTAAAGTTCAAAAGAGATTTAGAAGTTCAGAAGATTGTCATCTTCTGTCTCATTCCTGACCCCAAACTTTCAAACCTTTCTCTTTTTGGTTGTCAATGTTGGTTAGTTCCGTATCTCTAAATAATATACTTTATGCACTTTTGCCATGGTTTGTTGTTGCTGTTGTGGCTCATTTTGCTGCTGCTGTTTAAGAAAAAAAGAACAAGAGAGAGAAAGGAGTCATGTAAGCAGAGCAGGCAAATCTGCTTGCCTGCCCATTAAACAATCTGATATTATGTTACACATTAATTTTTTTGATGAATGCTTAATACCTTCCTCATTAGAAGCATCGTGGTCAGCATCTTTATTTGATTTTGATAGTAATCATCATTTTTAAAAGAGCTCCTATTTTTTATCCTTCAAGTGCTTATATTCATTACCTATCCTTTCTCTTTCCATTGGCTTTCAGCAGGATATCTCAACTTAGGATGAGAATATTCTATTCTCCTTCCTTCCTTCTCCCCTTCCACCTCGCTGACATCCTTTCTACTGAATCTTTTCTTTTACGTGTCCACGTTGAGGACATCTGTCTTGTTTGTGGCATGCTTACTTGTAGATTGATTCTAAAAGTTGAAAACTAGTAAATAGCATTTACATTATGAATTTGTAAAAACAAGCAAACCAAAAACAAACCAAACCAAAAACCTGTCCTCACGAACTCATCCCATCATTTATTCTCCACTGCACCTCCACAATGCCCCCTCAGAACTTGGGGCTTAAGAAGAGATTTGAGGGCTTAAACACAAAGCGTTTAAAGAAAAGGATGGGAAGGGGAGGGAGGCAGACACGCTCCCATTTCATATGCAAACTTTCAAGTAATACCAGTTTGGGTCCTTCCCACCTGGCTTCTCCAGGGCTCTGGGGCGCCTCCTCCTCATCTGCCCCTCCCTGCTCCTGCCCCCCACCCTCACTGTGCATTCTAGGCTGAGACTTCCAAATTCCCAACCTTTCAGAAATGTCTTCCAGTTCCCTTCCTATTCCCTTCATTGTTATGGGTTTATGTTGATTTAAAGATCCCCTTATACTATCATTGTAATGCCATCTAAGTGGGAGGGGAGGTGAATGCCTGCTTGGTCCTCACCTTAGGACAACATCGGAGTCGCCTCCCTCTCTGCAGCTGCCTCCAGCCGGACCTGAGTGCCAGAAGCTTTGGGATTTCTGCACTGGATGGGAGACCTTGCTTAGGTAACTTTGCACTGGGGTGGAGGGAGGAGCAGAATATGATAGTGTAAAACAACATCCACATTTGGTTGCCTTGGTAACCTTCCCACTGTAAATCCCACCTGGGGAGGTTGAGGGAGAAGAGGAGAGCCATTGTCAGCTGTTCTGGTAGGGGATTGATGAGGTGGGAGAAGGGCAGGTAACCACCAGTCTGGAACCACTCTGCAGCTAGGATCAGCTAGATGGCTGGGAACAAAGTCACACCTGTCATTGGTATCCAGAGGGCCCCAAACTTGTTCAGTCAAGCAAGCAAAAGACTCAGGAGTTGTTTGAGCACGGAGAACAGACAGCAGCGCTTTGGGGGGTGGGGGGTGCTCCTTTAGTTACATTATCCTTTATCCCACTGCTCAATAGGGCCCCTTGACCATCTCTTGTCCTTTTTCTCAGCAGCCAAAGAAATGACCTCCATGATGTTATTTTTAGGGTGTCAGGAACTGTTCCCCCAATAGCCAGGGTGATGCCCAACCTTTCCAAACCAGGGCCCAAGTTCATATTCCATGGCTAGAGACAAGGCTTAAAAACACAGATCTCCTGGAGAGGGAACCTGGTTGGACTCAAGCCCTTATTATCTAGGTGCTAACGGGGAAGAGTATGAATGTACAAAAGTAGAGAGGACACTGCAGAGAAAGAAAAGGAACAAAAAGTGACCTTGGAACTGCCCAGATAGATGTTTCTTCACCCTTTGCCTAAGATAGGCTGTTCCCCCATCTTGTCACCCACTTGCATCTCCCGTCCTCTTTTCTAAACTCCCAAGTGGCCCTTCTGAGGGGATATTGTTCTGAGTTGCGGGGGAGGATAAGGGATGTGGTGTGGATTAGCAGAGGAGAGCCATCTAGGGGAAGATGGGGGCAGTGGGAGAGAAGGGCATGAAGGGGGTGGCCAGGAAAGAGTGGGAGGGATGAATGGCGGAAGGTGGGATATGGCAAAAAACCGCAAAGCTGGAAGGTGAGAGCGCTTTCTGCTGAACGTTGAAAAGCTACGGGATTAAAGACAAGGGATGGATGCCAATCCAAAATGGCCCCAGAATGTAGCAGAGTGCTGCAAGCTTTGGCTCGGCAAAGAGACTTTGCTATGTTGGGGTGGGAGGAGGGGTAGAATGGGAGAATCTATGCAGGATCTTGCTCCCATGTGATGATTAAACACTATAGAGATATTTGATGCTAGCAGTGGCAGCCAGCTATCTTTTGTGGGTTTTCCTACAACAAACCTATTAATCTGATTGCTCTCTCTGGTCCCAAAAGGAAACAGGACCAAGGCAATCCCTTGTCAAGGGGCACAGGGCGAGCTAATGGCAGTTGAGTGGTGTCACTTGGCACACCAGCCCTGTACTCCGATAGCCGGGACAGCTCATAGCAAGTGTCCTGGGCATTCAGTTCACTCGGCCCCATAGCCTAATGTCAGAGCGTGGAGTCTGGAGGTTCACTGCTGGGGTTTGAAGCCTGGCTCTGCCACTTCCAGCTGGGTACGCTTGGCCACGTTCCTCCACTACGAGTCTGTGTTCTGTTCCGGGCTTGTAAGATGCGCCACACTCCTGTGTTCTAGGAATATCACTGTGAAGTAAATGACATAAAGCACATTGTTACCTGTTGTTATTATGTAGCATTGTTATTCGTTAGTATGGTTGTTAGTGTTGCTGTTATTCAGGGAAGGGCAAACATCTGATTATTTCAGCAATCCCTCCTGCGCGATTTTTACCTTCCACACTACCTTCAGGGCTATTGGTTTTAATTATTCTCTCAAAACACCCTGTGGGATAAACATGGGAGGCAGAATATTCTGGTTAACAGAGGAGGAAACTGAGGCTCAAGGTCACATCATCTGTAGGTCGCAGAGGTCAGACGTGAACCAGAGTTCTTTTCATAAGCCAGAGGTTTTTGGCTCCATGGCACCTTACCGGCTCCTTCTCCCAGAGATCTCATTCCCCCAGCCACGGGCAAGGCAGTCCCTGAAGCCTCCCTCCGTGGGAGACTCTGCCTTGTCCTGGGAGTTGCCGACAAATCTCATGAGGCTCTTCATAAAAAATGCAAGGATCGTTTACCCTTGGCTGTTTGCTGATGGCCAGAGTGTCTTGCTCTGCTCTGCACCTGTGTCCTCTGCACCTGGGAGCACACCTGGAGCTGGCTGGCCAGAGTGAGGGGTCCCCCTGGGAGCATGGAATGGAGCAGGGTGGGCCGCCTCAGCGAGGCCTGAGCCCAGCCCAGCTTGGAGCAGCCAAGCACAGACAAGGTGGAATCATGGGATGTCAGGGCACCTGCAGGGAACCTCCCTCCCGGGCGTGAGGCTCCTTCAGACGGGAAGCTGTTTCCTCCTCATCAGTCCAGCCTCCTCTTCCACCCCGGCCTCATCTCCCCCCCGCCACCCTCCCCGCGCTGCCTCCTGTGGGCCAGCAGATCCCTCCTCCCCAACCGGTTCTTTTCCTCCAACATCACACTTCTCAAGGCTCTTCATGGCTCCCACAACACCTGAAGTTCTCGGTATCTCCCCACTCCACCTCCTGGGGAGCCTCTACTCGGGCTGCAAGTCTCAATGTAAACATCACTTCCCCAAAGTAATTGTCTCCTCGCCCTCCTGGCTCCTAGCATCCTGCACTTTCCCATCATGCATTTGTCACAGTTCTGACCATGCACAGGCGCGATTTGTGCCATATTTGTGTCAGTCTGGCCCCCTGCCCCTGGACTGTGAGTTGCACGGGGCCCCTGGGGCCCCACTGCCTGGTACATGGCGAGGCTCAATAAATACTACATGGAAGTATTAAATATTAAATAATACTGCATGCAAATGCTTTGGACAGTGGAAAGTTGCTTTGCAAATGAGTTTTCATCTTGATTTTATTGCTATCTATGGGGCGACCAAACAATAAAAGAGCTGTCTACAGCAGCTGAGGCTTCCAGAAGAATCGGGCAAAACAGTTTATAAGGAGACATCTCAGCTGCACAATCTTTTCACTGTGGCTGTTCTTAAAGAAGGGAGGTAGGCGAGTGAGCCTGAGGAGGTAGCCTGTACCCAGTCTCAGTAAGCAACCCGTATTTGGTTTGTCAGTGATGATCTGAAATCTGGGAAAAGAAGCAAAAGAGATGAACGCCGGAGGGAATGGTGTGCAGTCCCTCTCGGGGTTTATTTTTGCTGAAGCTAGGCTGTTCCCACCGTGTCGATGATGGCCAAGGGAATGTGCACTCACCAGGATTCTACCAGCAAAATCCCTTCTCTGATCCCACTTTCTCTCAGTTGTGCCAGACTCTCTCCAACACCCCTAGGAAGTCTACTCACTGTCTCTGCACCTCTGCTCAGCTGCCCCCGGCCTCACCTCTGCACCCTTGCCACAGTCCTGAGTGCTGCCCTGCCATAGTCTGGCGGCCCAGCCTGGCCTGCAGAGCTTGCGTCATTCCACGTAAACACCCTGCTCGTGTCCCGGGGAGCTGGCCGTGTTTCCACCAGCAGGTCACACTCTCCAGGGGCACGCACCTTTATGGATCACTTCTGCCAAGCCTCTTACATTTTCCACTGTCGAGTTCCTAGCCCCATTCCCCGCCCCCGCCCCGTCTCCTCGCTGGTTCATCAACTGTTTCCTTAGCACCTACCGCAGGCCACGACCTGTACAGGGCAGAGGGCATATGGGGGACCCAGGCACTGGGCTCTTGCCCTTGGGATTCCCAGTCCAGTGGGAAGGGAGACTCACAGAGAGGTAGAACCCCAAGAGACAGCTGCTGGAAGCATATACCTTGTGCTCCGGGAGCTCAGAGTAGGAGAAGTTCACTCCGAGGGGGGCAGGCTGACATTTGGGCACGTGTAGGGTTGTTCCGGGAACACAATGACGATAGCGTCATCAGCAGATGGGCCACGTGTGCCTGGGATGGGGTGACTCAGGGATGATCGCCCCAGTCTGCAGTGTGGGGTGCGGTTTATGGAGAGCAGTTGGACAGAAGTGGGAAGACAGATGGGGTCTGATGTGAGGCTGTGCGAGGTGCTTGGGTTTAGTCTCTGGGCAGTGGAGAGCTGTTGAAAAGTATTTGGAACCAGGAGACTAAAATGATCAGACATATTTTAGAAATATTGGAAGCAGAAAGAGGATGGATGGGGGCGGGGCACAGGGAGTTGCAGGGAGAGCAACTAGGAGCTGCTGCGACTTCCTTCCTTTGTTCACTCTAAGTGGACTCTGTGAGGGGTGCCACGGGGCCCTCCGCCCCCAAGAAGCACTAGTGAAAGGCCCTCGCACCCTGCCACCACAGCGGGGGCAACAGCGGAAGGTGGCAGGGCACAGAATCCGGACACACAGGGACATCCGGAACCTAAACTCAGGCAGTATGGACAAGGAAAGGCGGTGGATTGTAATATTTCTCAGACAGGGTCTTACTTCCCTCCCTTATCACCTTCACCCGGTCACGGCCCTTGCTGTACTTCCCCGGGAGGTGGCCTCCTTCCGAGGCCTTGGCAGTGGCTGGAAAGACAGCACGTCCAGGCTGAGAGAGCGTCCTGAACACAGGCACAGGGGATGAACGGTCACCAAGATTTTTCCAGTCTCCAGCAGCCCAGGAGAGATCAGAGCGGATCTGCGGTCCTCGGAGCCTGGGTGAGCATAGTGTTGAAGCTGGCGCTTAGTTCCTTCCTGCGGTTATGTCGGAGAGAGACTGAGCACATCGATCCACGAGTCAAAGAGCTCACTGTCGAAGTCAGTGTTTTTTTCTGCTTTTTGCTTTGTTTCAAAGAAATATACTTGCCCTATAAAACTAAACAGAGGGCGGGTGTAGGGGGCTAGGTGTTGGCCCACGACCCTCCTCCTCCATTCGGATGAGCAGAACTGGCTCAATCCTGCTGAAACCTGCGTTGTATTTCTCTTCAGACTTCTGAGGCCCGGCCTCTTGCGTTGTCCCAAGACTCTGTGTCTGCCTACACTTGGGACTCTAATTTGCAATTTAGGTGGTTGAAACAGATTCAGAACTAAAACCAATTTACATTGCTGCTTGGAAAAAGAAAATGATTCTGTCATTGGTAAAATAAAGCTTTGCTTTAAAAGCAACCTTCTTCCCATCCTGAAGGTTCTCCCTGGATGGTAGGGGTTCTGTACCCTCCTACCAGCCGGGGTGAGCAGTCGCCTCCCTGAGCTTACTCCAAGCGAGAGGGACCCGTGCTGAAGGAGGCCGCTCCTCCAGCCCACCTTGCCTGGATTCGGCCACCTCTTTGTACTGTCCAGCCTTTACCTTCCCCCTCATGTTCTGGAGGGCAGCTTTGCCCATGACGCATCTCCAGTCAACTGCTTTCCCTCTCCATTGAGCCCCAATTTGCCCTGGCCCCTGGACATTGGGATGAAGGCGATACCTATCAAGTGGCCTTCCTCCTAGGAGGTGGCTTGGAGGCTGGGTCTACGTATGAGCCTGGTGGTGGCTGAGACCTTCTCCAGGCAGCCCCCGGCCCAGACCCGTTGACGGCCCTCTCATTCCCGGCACACGAGAGCTCTGGATCACAACAAGGAGACAGAACCTGGTTTGTGCTATTTCCTTTTAAAACCCAGTGAATCCTGAAGTTCGTTTATCTGAAGTGTGCAGGGGAAGGGAGCAGCAAAGGAATGCGTGAGCGCGTCACTGAGCAGCTCATTGCTGACTGCACACTCCCACTGCGTTGGCCGCAGTGCCGGCCCTGGTCGGGTTTCCAGCCGACTGCACCGTGCAGGTAAAATCCAGTTCGCGCCCCAGGACTCCCTGTACCTGGGAGAGTTGTGGAGTTCTTGGCTGCCGACCAGGATGACATTTGTCCTGCTAATGCATGGTGTTGTGTGGGTCATGCTACCGCTGTTGTCGAGGTTCCTGCATTTTCTGCGCTGAGGACTTTATCGATGTGTGTGTCTAAGGCTCCCAGGTCATGAGGTTGGTCTGCGTGTGCCCGGTGCTAACAGCAGCCGAGCAACAGAGAAGGAAGGCAGGCGGCTGCCTCTGGGAGTGGACGTGGGTCCCTCTTTCTCCCCTTTCCTCCTCCCATTGCTCTGTCCTCTTTCCTCCTCCCTGACCTCCTTCTCTTTTTGTCTCCCTAGTTTCTCCTCTTCAACCCTGTTCCCCCAACTGGGGCCCACACCTTGCCTTGAAGCATCAGGGTTCCGAGCGCTCGGTTTCTCACGCGTGTATGCTCATGTATATGAGCATTGGACCGTCCACATCCCCGTGACTATCCATTGCCTTGGTTATACCTGAAGGGACAGAGGTGTCTCTGGCTCCTGGCCTTGGGGGCCCAGCTGTCCTCGGACTAAAATGAAACCGGAACTTTCCTTACGCGTCACACACTGGCTCGCTGCTATGGAGGCCCCACGCCGTGCTGGGCACCGGCCCGGCACATCCTCAGCGGGGACACGGACCAATTCACAGTCCCCTCCTCCTTCCAGCCTCCGGGGCGGCCTGGCTGCCAGCTCTGCTGTCACGGAAGGGAGAGGATTCTAGTTTGGAGAGTTGACCGCGGCTGCCACATGGTCCACATGGGACTTTGTTTCCCTGATATACCGTAATTACTTAATTTGAGGGGGAAGAGCTGCTACTTGCTTGCGAGCTGTTCCTTGCTGTGCATAGGTCTCCGCCAGCTAGGGCAGGACCCCCGTCCTCATTCGGTGGAGGGAGGCCGGGCAATCCATCACAAGGTCATCCTGAGGCCCAAGAGGGGCCTGGAAGAACCTGCTCCCAAAACCTGCTTCTGGAGCACTTTACAAGGCTCTCTGACTGGTCTTGGAAGAGTCATTTCCCTTTCCTGGGCCTCAGTTTTGGAGCGTTGGTTCTTACTGCAATCAGTAGGGACTGACCGGGCATGGATCCACACCCTAAGGTGAGGAAGGCCACCTTTATTCAGATGACATGAAAAGCAGCTAAGGATGCACATTCCAGCTGGTGGGAAGCCCGGGGTCACCATCAGGGCTCCTGTTCTTTGCCTTGTTTTAAGAGCCCGGGCTGGGGAGGGGCAGGTTCATGGGCCGCCCCCCACCCGCTTCTGGGCTTCCTCCTCCTCTGCTGCCTTTGTTTCTTTCTTTTCCATCCTTCCTGCTCTCTCCTCCAGGCTGTGGGGCCTTCGGTCTTCTTCTCCAGGGAGAAGGCTGATCACTACCCGTCCTCCCCTTTCCATGTCCAGTGGGGTTTGATGGCCTCCCATGGGATCCTGAGCATCAAGACATGAGGGGTTTATCTGTGTGTGGAATCCCTTACAGGCTTGCAGGGGATTCACTGTTCCTCGGAGACCAGTGACACTCCCTGGGGTCCCTCCTGAAGCAAGCACCCCACAGCCCATGTTTCTTCTCCAGTAGGTCCTGTTGCTACGGTGGGATCTCTGTGGCATGTGGGTCGGACTCTGAGGGTCTAATCACCTTTAAGGGCAGGAGGTATTCACAAGGAGAGCAGAAGAGAGGGCATTGGACACTTGGCAACAGAGTTCAGTAAGTTAGACTAGAGCGAACGACGTTGCCTAATGAACTTGGTGAGGCACTTGGTGAGTGTCTTAGTCAGTTCGGGCTATTCTACCGTAGGCTGGGTGGCTTATAAATCACAGAAATTTATTTCTCATGGTTCTGGAGGCTGGAAGTTCAAGATCAGGGTGCCAGCATGTGAGATTCTGATAAGGACCTCGGACATCTCACTGTGTCCTCCCATGGTGGGAGGGACAAGAGAGCTCTCTGGGGTCTCTTTCATAAGGACCCTAATACCAGTCATGAGGGCTCCATCCTTATGACGAAATCACCTCCTGAAGGCCCCACCTCCTAATACCATCACATTGGGGATGAGGATTTCAACATCTGGATTGGCGGGGCGGGGGGGGACACGCATATATTCAGTCCATTTCTGTGATTCATTGTAGATTCATTGCCAGACACTCACTCCATTCTGGGCTGGGTGTTGCAGTGTGTGCTGGGTCATAAGAGAAGATAGGAATAATTCAGCCTAAAGTTCCCCGCTACCTGCCTCTGCCAAAAAAACCCCAAAAAAACCAAAAACCACCACCAAGACTTAAAACACATGGTCGGCTAGTATTTCTTCCCATGTGTGTTGTTCCCACTTCACAGACTTGAAACTCCTCCTGGATCGCTCACAGGCAGCCGCAGGACTAGAACTCGGGTCCCGTGACTTTCCTCCTTGGCTGTGACAGCCCAGTGTGTTCCGGGGATTGTTGTGGTCACCTGAGCTGTCAAAATACCGCTCCTGTCACTTGTGAACAGGGAGATGCAATCGCTAGGAGAAGGAACTTTTTTCCTGCTCTTTTACAAATGATTTCTTTGTACCTCCAAGCACAAGCCCTGTAAATGATTAGCCTCCATGGGAATAGTAGGAGGTGGCGTGTGCGCACATTCTCTGGATAGTGGGTCGGGACTGGGAGAGAAGTGGGGCTTGGGAAAGGAAGTCAAGGACTGTCAGATTTAAAGGGACTGGAATGCAGGATTCGAATCAGACAAGACTTGTGAAATTCTCATGTCTGCTTGGCGTCTCTCATGGGGAGGGAGGAGTGAGTATTACAAATTTGCATTTGTGAATGATGGTCTGGAGCATGGGACTTCTCAGGATGCATGTGTGCTGCCCAGATGTTATGATTTGTTAGAGTAGGTTAGGAGTTAGGCACTGGGGCTATAGTGATGCAGTGGGTAGAGTCCCTGCCCTCACCAAGCTCCCTGTCAAACACAGAAGACAAGCGATTAAAGCAGAAACAGAACGGGAGAAAAGTGTCGGCAGGAGGGAACAAGGGGACACAGCCTGACGGATAAGCTAGGCTAGGGAGGGAAAAGAGCATCAGGGAAGGCTTCCTGGATGAAGGGGCATTTAAACTTAGACCCAGAGGATGAGTCAGAATTAGCCAGAAGAGAGGGATCAAGGTCGAGCATTGGCAGCATGAGATCAGAGAGAGCCATGCATGCTGTGGATGCACATAGGCTCTGCTCCGAGAGCCAGCTCCCGGCAATTGGCAGAGGCTCTTGGGGGGTTGCTGGTTTCCCTGGCTCATCAGGAAGAGAAGGTGGTCACTGATTGCCAACATCTGCCATAGGTGCAAAATGGGTTGATAGTAATACAGATGATACAAATTTGCCATTCCTGGTCTAAAAGCAACGTAACTTAATGCTGAATCCTTTAGCTACAAACCAGGGATCTTTCAGCATCCTGCCATGGGCCCACCTTGCAGGAGGGAGTAGGTAGTCCCATGTCTGGGCCCAAAAGTTTGGTAGGAAAGGTGAGGTCTGAACAAGGAGTTCCTCAAGGACCGGCAGCTTTGTGCTTTCCCACGATGGCTTATTAAATCTTGCCTCACAGAGAGTTATCTCCAAATTCAGGGAAGGCACAGTGGCCTGGGGGCACCGGGCAGTGGGTGCTAGAGCAAATGCAGAAGAAATTAAAGATGCAGACACCACTTTTGAGAAGCTTAGCCCCCGGCTGGGATGTGTGCCCTTTAGAACAGTCCAAACAAAGCAAGCCCCAAATAGGGCCTCACCTTATTTAGCCACTGAAGTCGTAACTGCCCTGATTTAGATTTTGAGAGAAGTCTTCAGCTATCCCAGGTTTCTTTCCTTAAAACAAACACACAAAAAAACAGCTAAGAAGTGTCCCCTTGAATCTACAAAGGCCAAGTGTAGGAATCGTCTAAAACCAGACGGATTAAACGGTGGCGCGCGCACACACACACTTGGGATCCATCCTAGAGTCAGACCCCCAGCCTCCGCAGCCAGTGCCACCCCCGTGGTGACCAGCACCCACACTTCTCACGCGGGGCCCCACATTGCCCCCCTCCCCAGCTTTGCGCTGCCGTGGGCGTGGCGCTCCAGGGAGGCTGCCAGAATTTCTCTCTGTGCTCTGTCAGTATCGTTGGGAGGCCTGCAAAGTCTTTGTTCTCCCTGGCTGGTTATGTAATTTTCAAGAGAAAAGGCAGAGCAAAGACCGAACTGTATGCTCCTGCGCTTTGCATTTGGGGGAGGAGGTGACAAGCGCAAGGTCTGACGTTCCCTCTGCAAACTTTTCTCTTCCAGCCCTCAGTAGCTCTCCTCTTGCTCCCTCTCAAACACATGAAGACGAAACAGGTTCCCCTCCAGTTTCTTACTCGGCGTCCCCACCCGTGTGTTCTCGAGGGAACCAAATACGGGCAGCAAGCCAGGGTGGGTGGCATCACCGCCTCGAAGGAACATTCAGACCTTTGCACATCCCAGGGGAGGATGCTCACCGGGGCCTGCTCCCCTGCCTGAGACATTTATAGTGATGTGTTTGGCTTGGCTGGGCAGCTCTCCTGCTGGCTGGGGTGCAAAGGGGCATCCCAGGCCCTCGGCGGGCGGTGGTATTGGGCACAGGAGAGGCACGGGATCGGAAATGCGGCCTGCGTTGGCATCACGGGCCACAACGTTTACAGCAACTGTCTGCCCATGCACCTGGGCTTCCACAGAGGAAAGGCCTCCCGGGCAGCTCACTTCTCATAAACTCCTCCGGCTGCCTCACCTCCTGGAGGGGGGGGGAGTGGGACTTTATGTCAAAACCCAGGAGGCCCGGGTGAGTTGTTTCTCCTCATTCCAGGGAGCATCACCGCTGCCGCCGCCGCCGCCGCCGCCGCCGAGAGTAAGACCCATCTATGCTCAAAATCAGAGATAACCCAGTGCTAACTGCCTCAGGATCGGCCCTTGCTTCCTTGGTGAAGTTACACCTTCTAGTCACTGTGCTCTTTTGGGGTCCATGTGGCATCCTGCTTGAACCCCCACCTTTATCTCCCCACTCTCCCTGGAGGGATTCAAAACGCTTTCTGATCTGGGTTTCAGGGACCTATTTTTAATTTCTCTTTCCGTTCAGATTATATTTTGTCATAACCAGAATCTTCCTGCAAGCATGTAGGCGCTCCTGTATGCAATAGCACTAACGTCGCTTTCTCCCACAACTGCATCCCAAGACACAGTGGTGTTTCTTCTTGGGAAGGAAAACTTCTCCTGAGCACCCTTCCCCGCAGCAGGATTTCCTTTCAGACTTACTCTCCGGAACTGGATCGAATAGCCACCTGTTACCAAAGGGGGAGTGCGTTACCACGACTTTGACTCAAGGCCCTCAGCAGGGATGGGTGTGGGATAGTCCCTTGCCTTGTGGGGTTTTGCAAATGTGTGAGGCTGTCACCGGAACCAGAAATGCTACTGGCATTTAGTGAGTAGAGACAGGGTTGCTAAACTTGACCACAGTGCACCGTACAGCTCCATAAAACAAAGAACTCTTCTGCCCTGATGCTAGGAATGACTGCTTTAGACCAGTGGTTCTCAGCCAGGGGTGAGGGCCTGCCTCCTCCACCGGTGACCATTCGTTTTCAGTGTTTGAAGACCTTTTGGTTGTCCCAACTCGGGGGTGCTCTGGCATCTAGTGGGTCGAGACTGGGGGATGCTACTGAACATCAGTGTGCGTCAGCCCCACAGCTGAGAATGACCTGGCTCACAATGTCAATCACGTTGAGGCCGAGAAGCCCTGGTTTAGAAGAGTCGTGGGTTATCCCTGACCGGGCTCAGCTGCTCGATGGCTGACCCAGTCCCGGTTTCTGTTCATCTGGAGGAAGTCAGCACAAGGACCTTGTGAGTCAGGTAGCTGGGAGAACGCTCAGCTCCGTTCACGTCTGGGATGGCTGGTCTCTGCAGCCCGGGCTCGGGCTTACCTGAGGCTTACGTTAGAGAAGAGGTCAAGAACTGGTTGGAAGGCAGCTTGATGGTTGTTTAAACTTGCAGTTTTTTGTTTTTGTTCTTTTCTTAACTCTCATTTTAATGTCTTGTTTCTCAGTTTCTATTTCCATAAAGTGGGCTATGCACCGCGGTCTCCACACTGGGGCTGAACACAGCCTGACAAGGTGGCTGCCTTTGAGGAGTACCACAGGTGCTCCCGTCCCCAGATTTGCCCTTCCTTGGGCCTGGGAAGCCACCTGGGGCCTTAGGTGGTTCGTGGTGAGAATCATTCACTTGGGCTCAGATCACGTGTTACGTTGCTGAGATGTGTAGCCTCTGGAGACATCGCCTGCTAGTGGGGTGACTTTGGGCAAGTCACTTCCCTCTGGGGGCTTCATGGGAGCATGACACAAACCGAAATCCTCAGGCACAGCTCCTGGCCCATGGTGACCCCTCAGCCTATCTTCATCATGTCGCCTTCTCCGCCTTTCCAGAAAGCCTCTGTTAAAAGGCAAGTGGTGTGTAGGAGTGAGGCACTTCAACAGTACCAGAGAATCACAGAGACAGAAGGTAGCCTGTGGGCCCTGAGGCCAGGAACCCTGCAAATGACCTTAACTGCCCAGGGTAGCTCCCTGGGAGGGCAGGCAGGCCTGGGGTAGGGCCACCGTGAGGGGCAACAGGAGGACTGAGTCCAGGAGGGAGGAGACCATGCAGGGGGAGCCGGAAAGATCTGAGTTACAGCACACTTCAGTGCCACCTCAGGAACAAGCTAGAGAATGTTCCTACACAGTCTGGAATAAGGGTTGGCCGCCCGCAGCCCCCTCACCAAATTCAGTCTCCCACCTATTTTTGTAAATAAAATTGTTTTCAATGCAGCCGTGCAAACCTTCGTTCGGGAATTGTCTGTGGCTGCTTTTCTGCTGCAAGGCAGGCTTGGAGTAGTTGTAACAGACGGTATGTCCCGCAAAGCCTTAGATATTTATCCTCTGGCCCTTTACAGAAAAAATTTGCTGATCTCTGGTCTAGAGGACTTTATTCACATGGACTGTAGTGATTAGGGTCATGAACCTTAGAGTCAGACAGACTTGACTATAATGTGAATGGTGCCACCTAGAATTTTGCAGTGTGCAGCCTGTTCAACTGTGAACATCAGCCTTGCCTAAAAAGGATTTCCTGCAAGTTTTTGGGTACTCAGGGGAAAAAAGAAAGCTCTGTCTGTGAAATATCAGCACCTCATCGGGGGCCATCGTTCCTGCCGAAAGTTGACAGCAGCATGAGGTTTGGGAGGATCTGAACAGGAAGAGTGGAGTCTAAATTTAGACTTTCCAAAGCTGCTTTATAAACCAGATCCCCAGGAAACCCAGCAAGGGACAGTTGGCACACACCATCTCGTCTCTGGTTTGCCTCCACATGTTAAAAGGCTGGATGCATGAGAGGATAATTAATTGGCCTCAAACAAAGTTTTGCAGGAGAGTCCATGGGAGATCAGTGGAGAGATGAAGCTCCATTGCTAGGTGTCCTGGGGGTCAATACTTCTACTCCTGCATTTTATTACGACATTCACCACGAATCACGGGAGCCCGGGCTGCCCTTGCAGGAGGTACATGTGTTCTTCTTGCTCATTGTCATTCGAGCACAGCTGAACCCATGACCTTTCCTTCCTTCAAGGTGAATGCCCACTCCCTGGTTTGAAGTCACACCTGATTCAGAGCAGCCCTGAGCCACCAAATTCAAATGGAGAATGGCTGTGCTTTGCTCTGAGAAGTTGCCAGAATCACTCCTCTGCCCAGGTGGGCACATCTGCAGATGCGGGGCGGCGGCAGGGCCTGCTCTCCAGGGCCCCTGGGCCCACGCCCCCTGCTGTGTCATGCAAACAAGGAACCACTAATCCGAGACATCTTAGGTACTAGGTGTTTTGTAATCAGTCCACCTGTGGAGAAAGGCAAAAGGTTTACCGTGGAAATTATAGAGGAATTCTAGAAACTGAGAAAGTAAAGAGGGCTGAGAAGGGGTGAGTAACAGGAGACTCACATGGGAACAGAGAAACGGTCATTCGCGGGCTGCCTGGGTGGTGCTGGAATTCTAGGGGAAGCAGCATCGAAGCAGAAGGTGCTACCAAGAGGGCTGACGTGTGTCTGGGTGGTTGGGGCTTGTCGCGAGAAGAGCCCTCTTGAACAAGTTGTACTGAGGCAGCAGACATAGGGAGGGGAGGCTGATGTGCAGGAAATGTGGGCATGACCACTCGGTAGACACAATGAACAAATGTTCCTTGGACTGCAGTCACCCCCATTGTCTAAGTGCTGCTTTGGGCCAGGACCTGAGGAGCTTGAAGTCTAGGCGGGAGATGGACATGTATAAACGGTTAAATAACAACCCAGATTCGTATACGGTGAATGTCACAGACAGCATACACACGGACACTGCAGGAGCGTAGAGCAGCCAGAATGTCACCGGGGACACTCCGGGAACGGGAACTCTGGAGTGGATGTGAGATGCCATCTGGATTCTGAGTGATGGGCGGGATTTCAACGAGTGGGGAGGAAGCAGGAGGACATTTCAGGAACCGGGAAGGCGCAAGCAAAGAAGGCAGGCAGGAATTGCAAGAGTGTATTTAGAGGCCCAGGAGGAAGGCCAAGTGGCTGGAATCAAGTCTTCCCAAGGTGACGTGGTACCTGCCCGCGGGAGCCGATAGCGCGTCGGGGAGAGTGCTTGCACACACATGCGTGCAAGCAAGGGCACGGGGAGACAGCCCCTCCCCCATGTGAGAGGAAGAGGAAGGAGTTTTAAAAATAAATAAAGCACCTCTTAATTATTCACAGATTATCTGCATTGCAGCTGATCTGGAACAAATCCTGCTCTCATTTGCCGGTGATGTCATCTCCCTGCTTAGGTGCGCAGTCCTGTCTGTTTACAACCCAGTGGGAGCTGGCAAGGGAAGAAGGCTTACGCATCTCTTCTCATAAAGCAAAATATATAATTGCCTGTTTGCTGCGCCCTTGGGAACTGGACCAGGCATATGGATAGAGAGTGAAAGAAGCTCCAGTTTGGTTTCTGTTACCTGATGCGCAGTGAGAGTCAGAGGAGGACGGAATGGGGCACTGGGGTGGCTCTTCGGTTCCCCTGAATTAGGTATCCAGGTGGATATCACTAGCATGGCCACAGAGTGTGGTGCAGAGGGTGGTCCCAGCGCTGTTTTCTAATTGGCAAGGAATCCTCAGAGTGAATGGTATTCATTTCTCAATTCATCAAATGTTTATTGACCCTGTCTATGTAGGAAGCACTGAGCTGGTGTCCTCTGAACCTCAGTGCCCTCATCTGCAAAGTGGGGACTTGGACCAGAATCATTCTCTCTCAGCAAAAGTACTGGCATTTGGGGGTGGGTGTCAGTTATTCACTGATAGAACTGCTTGGCAGGATGGTTAGCCAATCTAGCCCTGCCTCTTCAAGGCCAGTAGTGACTCCTAGTCAGATTAGCCAGGGAGGGTGCTTGGGTGGCACAGTGGTTAAGTGTCTGCCTTCGGCTCAAGTCATGGTCCCGGAGCCCTGGGATCGAGCCCCGCATCGGGCTCCCTGCTCCGCAGGAAGCCTGCTTCTCCCTCTCCCACTCCCCCTGCTTGTGTTCCCTCTCTAGCTGTGTCTCTCTCTGTCAAATAAATAAAACCTTTAAAAACAAAAAAATTAGCCGGGGAGGGCAGCACCATCCCCAGTTAAGGACCACTAGACTTGTTTGCTATGATTGCTTCCTATTCTGAAATTCAGTAAGACCAAGGTTATTTTGCTGCTGGGACCAATAAAAACATGAAGAGTAGAATTGCTGAAGATCTTGACAAAACATTAGAATAGTAGGTACATCTTATTCAAGTGCAAGGGAATTTTTAACAAAGTCATCAATAGCTGACATCTGCTGAGCATTTACTATATTCCAGACCCTTGGCAAATCTCTTTCATAAGTTTTTAGAGGGGATCTGAGCATTCACTATTTCAGATCATCTCTGTCCCCTGATTTGCCCCCTTAATTTCAGACATTGAGTTAACTGTTGTTTTGCCTCATTTATCATTTGCAGAGTTGTGCAAAATTCAGATATGAAGGCATCCCTACAGAGGACCCAACAGGATGATGAGAATTAAGAAATAGCCCTGCTAGATTCACTCCTTTGGGCAGGGTACAGTGTTTGTTCTCTGAGTGTCCACAGACTTAATAAACTTATAAAACCTGCCACTCCCTTAAAAGCTATGGCATTGCCTTCACTCCAGAGGTCTGATTTTACATTGTTTGTTTTGCAGTGTTTTGCAATGTTTTTTTCGCCCCTCTTAGGTCCTATGCCTGTAATTTGAGTCAGCAGCCACCAGGGGGCAGTCAGGCTAGGATTTGAGCCATTGCTTTGAAGAGCTACGTCCCCATCATCAAAGAGAATACAGTTCACCACGCCAGTCCTGGTGTCTTGCTAAGAACTCTGTGCCCTGCTTTGCTGGGTGGCACAGAGGTTAAGTGTCTGCCTTCGGCTCAAATAAAATTTATAGGGTGGCAATAAAATTTCCTTATTTAGTACATGTGCTTATGCTGCCTCTGTGGAAAGCAAGAGATACACATGTAATTAAATATAAGCATTTGGCAAATTCTCTCAAAATATCCAAAGACATTTGCAAAAGAGGGAAGCAAAGGGGTCCGAGTAGAAACACAAAATTATCGATCCTTTATTTTCTGTCTGCAGCTACTTTTTACTCTCAACCTTCCCAGCTAGTACTGATGTATGTGTTTAGAGTTAATTTCTCAAAAGTCAGAGTGGATCATCCCCACCCACAATTTGGGTGTGTGAACCTTTGGGGAGCAGGCATTTACATAAAAGGCATACCGTTTGACGATCTTATCAAATCAATCCATCTTCTCTCTCTTCCAGGGGAGTGCTGCACACAGCAGGAGGGGCGGCTGGGCAGTGCAGAGCCTGGAATTCCCTGAGCAAGCAGTGTTTCAGCTGGCTGGACAGATCAAATAACACTTGGGCTGGTTAACAAAGGACACGCAAGTGGGAAGGTGTTGGAAGCTGGAGTGTGGAAATTTACCCAACGTTATTCCTTTGACAGAAAAGGGGACATGGTCTGAAAGATGCCGCATTCCTGCAGCCTGTCTGAGTCCAGCAGCACACAGTCTTGTGCAAGGTGGTGTGGAGGAGGGGGTGACAGAGGACGTTGCCCCATCTGAAGCCTCTGGAGGATCCTGGCTTGGCAGCTGAGTGCCCCTCAGCGTTGGGACTTGAGGTGTAACTTGGTGTAGAGCCCAAGAAAGGTGGTTGGGTTTCTCTGGCTTTCTTCACCAATGCTCACCAGCCTGGTTTGGGTTGCAGAATCTAAGGGGAGCTGGTAGAAAGCGGAGCTGGCAGAAGTAGAAAGAAGCCCCTGGAAGCCTCCAGAATCCATTGCTGGGATCACTTCATCCTGCTCAGGACACAGAGAATAGCTACCAAGCTGCTGGATGCTGTGACAGAACTGAGCTCTGGACCATCGTAAGTCAAGGAGCACAGCTCAGCAACAGCTCTGCATTTCAGCCGGAAGGAACGTCTGTTAACAAAAGATTCAAAGAGGAGAGTTTCTGCATCTTTTACCTTGAGGTCCATATGGTAGAACACTTTACACTCACATAGATAATGAGACTGGTATTTCTCTCCAAGACGCTACCTTTGAAAAAAGCATGAGCCATTCTAAGCTTCGAGGAGAGTTCAGGGTCCAGAGGCGTTGGCGGACAGCCCTCCCGACGCAGGTTAAGAAAACAGTCTGAGCCTTCGCCTTCCACAGTTCAGCAAGCGTGGACATACGCCACTCCTTTCTCCAGAAAGCTGGTGGCAGTGACCTCACCACGAGAAAAAGCAGCCCCCAGCTCTGGGACTCGACAGAATGAGGTGTGCTGGGGAAGCCGCTACCCAGGACGTGGCCGCCATTGACTGCCCCTCCATCGCCCGGGCAGACCCTGACCACTGAGCCGACAATGGCTGAGAAGGGTGACTGCGTCGCCAGCGTCTATGGGTATGACCTTGGTGGGCGCTTTGTTGACTTCCAACCCCTGGGCTTCGGTGTCAATGGGCTGGTGCTGTCGGCCATGGACAGCAGGGCCTGCCGGAAGGTGGCTGTGAAGAAGATCATCCTGAGCGACGCCCGCAGCATGAAGCACGCGCTCCGGGAGATCAAGATCATCCGGCGCCTGGACCATGACAACATCGTGAAGGTGTACGAGGTGCTGGGACCCAAGGGCACTGACCTGCAGGGCGAGCTGTTCAAGTTCAGCGTGGCCTACATTGTCCAGGAGCACATGGAGACCGACCTGGCGCGTCTGCTGGAGCAGGGCACGCTGACGGAGGAACACGCAAAGCTGTTCATGTACCAGCTGCTCCGCGGGCTCAAGTACATCCACTCCGCCAATGTGCTGCACAGGGACCTGAAGCCCGCCAACATCTTCATCAGCACAGAGGACCTCGTGCTCAAGATCGGGGATTTCGGGTTGGCAAGGATTGTTGACCAGCATTATTCACACAAGGTATGTCTGGCTGGAATGGCTGGTATGGGTGGTCCACAGAACCCTCAAGAATGCTCGCGGTCATTCAAGAGGGTATTCCTAGCTCCACTGGAGTCAGGGGACTGGGGTCCGTACCTGGGGGAGGCTGGAGGGTGCGTGCTAGAAAGATCACTGGCCTGAAAAGCAGTTGTTGGCCAGGCAGGGGGTAGGAGCGGTGGCCTGATTCTTAGGCTTGGCTCCACCCCAAGGCCACAACCAAGAATTCCTAGCTGCACAAGATGGGGTTGGAGTAGGTGATCTTGAAGATTTCTTCCAGCTCTAAACTCTATGGCTTTTAAAACTGTGGTTGGTGAATTTGCCTCGAGCATCCTCTTATCTCTGCCATCCACCTAATACCACCTCTCCCCACTGTCTGCTCAGGACTCCGGGTGAGGCTGCCCAGCACACCAGCCTTATGCTCTAGTTGAGCTTGCCTCCTCCTCCCACTGTGTCCCGTTCTCTCTGTCTATGGACGGAGGGCACGAACAGTGAATCTGATAAACTAATCCTCAGTTTACACTGTTTAGCTAATGGCTCGGCTCTCCCAGGTCCCATGATGCTCTGGCCTCTCGGTGTCATACTAACACTACAGGTGTCTGGACAGTCCTGAGACCCCACGTGTCAGGGCTAAATGCCCTACCAGCTGCAGAGATCAGAGCTGACCCAGCCACACTGATGGAGATACTGACACTTGTTCTCAAGGCCCCAGACCTCTTCTTAACTAATGCACTGCTCCCTTCAGGACCTGGGAATCCTTTGAAGTTCTCTTCCGCCACCCCCACCCCTTGTTCCTGCCACTTTAGGGGAGCCTCTGAGCACCTCAGCCCGAGCACACGTCACCAGGCATCCTTCAACAGAGCTGTGGGGTGGGTGTGACTTCCAGCCTTCTGCCAAAACCTTTGAGCCATGAATTTTTATTAGAGTGAAAACATTCCCTAGGAAGTAGGTCAGCCAAAGTGGCTGAGGTGGGTCATGAAAGGGGAGGGTGGCTCTGACCTTGAGCATGCTTCAGCTTTCTCTCTGAGGCCCCAGTCCTCTGCTGTCCCTTGCCACCTTATTTGCCCACAGCCAGAAGGTCACAGACTCATAGAAAGGCGCTGACCCGTCTGGTGCAGCCCCAGTGAGAGCGCACCCAGGGGAGGGGACAGCAGGGCTCCCTGGCCCACCCTCACTGCCTGGAGCTTGGGCTCCAGCCCAGATGTCAGACCCCAAATCAGCCCAACTGGCTCTAGCTCCTTAGTACCGCCTTCACCCCCCTCCTGCAGCCAGGCCATCTGTCAAGATGGATGGTTGACTTTGTAGGCAAGAGTATCCATGGTAAAAATAATAATAATAATAATAATAATAATAATAATGCCTTTCTGTCTTCCTAATACCCTTTGCCATTTGTACCTTCACTTTCTTCTAAGAAGCAATGACTCCAAACAATCGAACTGAAGGTTTTAACCCAAATCAATTCTTATTTGGTAAAAGGACCGGAGAATCCATGACACTTACTTCTGGGATGCACAAGACCACTTTCTGAATTGGAATAATCCAGTCCATTCGGGAGTAAAAATAGGACCCCCCCCTTGATGAAAGGCTCTGATTAAGTGACGTGTTCTAGGGAAAGTGCTCTGAACAGCACGCAGGAGACCTTCTCTAAAGTCAGGAAGGGTGATTTGTTGGGGTGAAGATTGGCTGCCCTAACAATTCTTAGAAGGTGTGTGGTGTGAGGAAGTGAGGAGGCAGGGGTCCAGGCTCCCTTCTGACAGTGCTGGCCAGGGACGTGGGCAGTCACTTGCCCTCTGAGAGCCTTGGTTTCCCCATCTTTGACAGGGATGGTGGTAGATGCCGTCTGCCCACTGGCTTGTGGTTACAAATCAAAATGGAGCATGAATGTAAAGCCCCCTTGGAAAGTAGTAGGGAGCCCATCCACTTATGTAATGAGTGTCTGCTGAGCACCTTGGGCCCCAGCCCGGGTTCCCTGGCCACTGACTGTAAGTGGCTGCTCTCCTATCCCTCGGGGTGGGAAGACACCTCTCTGGTTGGGACTCTCATGTTCCTGATGCAGAAGAATTTAGGTGTTCTGACTTACTCTTCTTAGAGTCTCTTCAATAAAATAAGCTGTGGGAAGTTAAAAATAAAATCACTGGGGCCAGTTGTGAGCCCAGTCGGCGTTCGCGTGAGGCCTTCTCGCGTCCTAATGCAAGGTCTTTCTAGGCACCATCGCCTTCTGGAAGGCTTGCTGTTCCCCAGTTGGAATTAGTCTTTCCTTCTTCTGAATTCCCCTGTTGGTTCTTCCCCAGCCCATAACCTGAATCTTTTAGCATCTACCATTCTCTGCTATGCCTTATGGGTATTTTTGTCTGCATCTTCTGTGCTCCCTTAAGCTGAGAGGCCCCTGGTTCTTGAGGGCATGTCGTGTTCATCTCATCTTCCCCAGGGAGTCTGATCACTGTGCCTGAAACATGGCCCAGTTGATCTTGTTGTGACTGTCTTGAACAGATGGGCGAATAGTCATTTACCAGCACATTACAGATAGGAAGCTAGTTGGGTTCATTGATCTCATGTGGTTAGAGGGTTTGACTCTCAGAAAGAGAGCACATAATTCTTCCAGCTGGTGGGTTGGTTCGGGTCAGATGTGTGCATCTGCTCTCCCCTTTGTGTGTGGAGGGTGATGTCTACGTGGGAGCTGCTCTAAACCTGACCCCTCCTGAAGTTTTGTGGATCCTGTACTCACCTTGAAGAAGATCGTGCTCACCTGGGCCATGGCCAGCACCTATGTGTGGGTTATAAAATGGCACTCCTTTTTTTTCATGCTGATTGAGCCCAGTGCCAGGGATAGACTTTGTGCCCTGACTGGTGGCTGGACTTGGCCCCTTGGCTGAGCACCACCCACCCGGGTCTCACTGTCCTCATTGTGACTTCCTCCTGGGTAGATAGTGAGCCTCCTTCGCTTCCACATCTCCTCATCTACAACAGGGCCTGCCAGAGGGTAGTGTCCACTGAGTTCACCTCAGCATCACCTTGTCCATCCCCTTCACTTCACAGATGACAAAACCAGGGCCTAGGAAGGGGAGGAGACCCACTCAAGATCTCACGATGAGTGGCCACCACACACGGTTCAACTCCACGCCCACTGGCTTTCCTGTGCCTCTCTTCTCGGTTGTCTTCTGTCAAACACTGTCATTGTTCCCATTCTGCTGATTTCACAGGATTCTTGTTAGTCACGTGGAGGATGTTTGATCAAAGTGCTTTCAAAGATGTACGAAGGGCAAAATCAGTAACAGAACTATTTGCCCAGTAGATGCCATAATAATATCGCTCAGACATTCAGGTATCGATTTGCCCTCCCCTGAAATACAGAACCAGCTCCTGACAGGGCCAGAGGTGAGTCATGAGGCCCCACCTGAAGGGTGGCTTCCCAGCCTCCGCTCCTGGGATGAACCCTTCCTGCCCACCTCCTCGGCCAGCCCGCTAAGGAGTTCCTTGTTGTTTGAGTCAAGAAGAGGCTGCTGAGGGGTCAGAGCTTGTTTTCCTTTGAATTTGTCCTATTAGGAACTAGAGGATCTCCGAAGAGGGGGGAAAAATGTTGTTTAAGACTTGGCTGAGTCCTGCGTAAATTCTAAGTGGTGTCAGGAGCCCCTGAGAGCCCAAGGTACGCTGACAGCCAGATTAGCTGCGTGAACACACTCTCCTCGTGGAGGGGCCCGCCGTGGCTGAGGGGAGGAGCCCCCTCTCCTCGCTGGGGCTGCCAGCAGGCTTGCCTTTTCTCTGGGGTAGCAGGCAGAAGACACCAGGAAAGAGAGCAAGAGCCAGAGACCCAGCAGAATTTGGACAGCCAACGGCTCTTGTGTTTTGGTGGATCCCTTGAGAAAGTCTAAGTTTGTTCGGCTGGCCTGGCTTTGGTCCCTTGACCCCTTTCTGTTTCAGAGCCCTCTGTCTTCATACCGCATTCCCTATCAGGATGCATTCACACTTTACCTACCTATCTCATGAAGATGCCTTAGAAATTAATAGGGCAGTGATTGATTCTCAAAGTGCTGGAGCAGAGCGTCAATTTCACCCCAGGGCCTTGTTAGAGATGCAGAGTCTCTGGTTCCATCTCAGGCCTGCCCGATCAGAAACTCAGGGTGGGGCCCAGCAAGCTGGGTCTTAACAAGCCTCCAGGTGAATCTGATACTGGTCAACTTTCTAGAACCACTGATCTGAAGACACGGAACAGCTTGTCTATGGACAGAATGCTGATGCTCCTGACATGTTTGCTTGTGCTTGCAGCCGTGGTTCTCAGCCTTCAGCACCGTGAAGAAGGCTAAGAACGCCCAGATAGCGGGGTTGTGTTTGAAGCAGCTACTTTAACTAACTGGGGTTGTTCATGGCGGGGATGTCGTGCCAGGGAATGGGGAAGGTTGTTTTCGGCAGGATGACTTTTTAGGGTCTCCATCACATCACATGGGAAGCTGCCTGGCCTGTTCACCAGGTTTGGTAGAAAGCCACACAAACCAGGGACCTCCACCAGAAGGAGCACTGGTTCTGTTTAGGTGTGATTTTCACAATAGTCAGGTGATAGGAACACAATTTTAGAAAACATGTACTTTTCATTCTGGTGTAAACTACTTGAACTGAGGTAATTTCACGACAGACACTGGCTTCACAGATCAGTGAGACGGAGTGTTGATTGAGGGCTCGGCAGATTACCATAGTTCGTTAGGGCTTGTGGTTCCAGGTCCCAGAGGAGGCAGAAAGGTGCATGATGTTGAACACACACAGCCAGCTTCCGAAGGCTCTGCACGGAGCTTCGGTCGGCAGTGTTTATGCTGGTTTAATCATGTTCATCAACCTCCCTTCCTCCTCTCCTGGCCACTGCCTTCCCTTGATGTCTTCTTGTCTGTCTAGGCCAATATAACCTCCCCCTGTCTACCTGGGCAGACACACAGAAAGCCCCCCTAAAGCCCAGATTCCCTTGAAACAGAACCTCAGAGGAGGAATGCTCATTTCTGTGCCTAAAATAGGGTCTTTGCTACCGATCAAGAGAATGGCCATTTGGTGTTCTGTCGGCTTGTATTTTGAACGATCGCCATATTGCAGATGCAGGGAATGAGGTGCAGGTCCCTAGGTGCAGGGAGTGAGGAAGGGCTTGCCCAGGATCCCGGAATAGGACCGGGGTCCACGGTGCTGGCACTGGGAGAGGCCCAGCCAGACCCGGAGGCCAGGGTTTCATGAGAAAATGGGCTCATGGAAGGACAACCTGCTGAAGGCCCAGCTAGAAGTTCTTAAGCTGCTAAGCGTGTTATTCCAAATCAGTGGAGCTGAAAAGATTTATTTAAAAGGCTATGAAATATCCCTTTTTAGAAGGGAAAAACATGACCTAGGGGATTAGAACAGAGGTTATCCTAGAGAGTCAAGTGTCCCTGAATACTCAGGCCCACTTGGAAAGCTAATTTTGTTGACTTTCAGAGCCTCCCTCCCCCTTCCCACTGCAGCCCCACCCCAGGAGCAGGGTCTTCACTCTGTCCCTGGGCGTCTTGGGGTCCTCTTCTGCACCCTCCCAGAACATCACACCTGGGCCTCCCTCCCTGGGAAGCAACCCCACTTAGCTCCAGGGGCGATATGAAAAATCTTTAACAACTGGCATGGCCCACGCACCGCCAATCAGAAAGGAAGCCAGTCAGAGGCCTAAGGCGGGGTCCTGGAGGTGCCCTGCTTGCCAGGAATTGACCCTTTATGGCCAGATCATAGAGAGATCTAAGAGTCGCTGGGAATGAGGCCAAGGTGAGGAGTGAGGGAATCAGGGGCTTGGAGCAATGCCTATTTCCCAACCAGTTTACAGCATTTCATTATTCTACCACTGGCCTCGCTGCCCCAGTGCATCCCAGCTGTGCTTGCTGCCTTCCTCGCCATATCAAAGCTCACCCTTTCTCGTGTGCCTGCTGGTCTGCCTCTTCACGAAGGGGGGGGGCGGGGGGGGCGGGCGGCGGTGAACTGTTGATTAAAAGCGTAAAGCGATCAGGAGCTTCCTCCTTATTTTCAACACCAGCCTCCTTGCTCACCTGGTGCTCACCCACAGGAAGTCTGCATCCTGCCAGAGATGCTGGAGAGGGGCTAGAGTTTCATGTCCTACAGGCTTGCTGCTGACAAGTTCTTTCTTTATCTAGAAAGTGTCTTTATTTTGCTCTCATGTTTAAAGTTTGTTTTCTCTGGATATGAAATTCCGAATCTACGATATTTTTGTCGTTCAGTACTTAAAAATTCCATCGCCTATTTCCTGCCCTATTATTTCTGAAGAGAAGGTCTTCATTCACATCATTTCCCCTGTATGGAATGTGGGGTTTTTTCCTCTGCTATCAAGATTTTTTCTTGATCTTTAACTTCCAGCAGCTTGACTGGGATATGCCCAGGTGTGGTTTTCTTGGTGCTTATTTTTGGGGCGATTCATTGAGCTTCTTGGATCTGTAGGTTTATTTGGGAAATTTTTTTTTTTTTTTTTTTTTTTTTTTTAAATTTTTTTTTTTT
>NC_058416.1:23552376-23786863 GCF_002201575.2 Neomonachus schauinslandi | reverse complement strand
TTTTTTTTAAAGATTTTATTTATTTATTTGAGACAGAGAGAATGAGATACAGAGAGCATGAGAGGGAGGAGGGTCAGAGGGAGAAGCAGACTCCCTGCCGAGCAGGGAGCCCGATGCGGGACTCGATCCAGGGACTCCAGGATCATGACCTGAGCCGAAGGCAGTCGCTTAACCAACTGAGCCACCCAGGCGCCCTATTTGGGAAATTTCAACAGTTTGTTTTTTTTTCCCGCTCCACTTTTTCTCTCTTCTCTGGGTTCTGATTACATGTATGTTACTCAGCTTGGTATTGCTCCAAAAGATAGTACAGTCCTTTTTCTGTCTTTTTTGAAGAATGGGTAAGTTCTGTGGTTCTGTCTTCAACTTCACTAATCCTTTCTTCTGCCATCTCTTATTTGTAATTAAGCTCGTTTGGTGAGTTTTCCATTTTAGATAATATGCTTTTCCATTCCAGAATTGGAATTTGGAACCAATTCCATTTGGTTCCTTTTTATAGTTTCCCTTTATGTGCTGAGATTCCCTATCTTCATCCATTGAGATCATTTTTTTCTTCTTTCAACCCATGAAATATTTAAAATAGCTGCTTTAAAGTCTTCACCAATTCCAAATCTGGGACATCTCCAGATTGTTTTATATTGACTCCTTTTTTTCTTCTGAATTTGGGTCACATTTTCTTTCTTCTCTACATTTCTGGTAATTTTTGCTTGTTTGTGGACATTGCAGTTGATACTCTGAAAGGGGGCCTGAATTATATTGTCTTCCTTTAATGAGTTCAAAACCCAATTTTGGTTTTTGTTTTGGCAGTCCGTTAATTTACGGATGGTTCTCCTTAATTTTGTTAAGGCTTGGTTTTAGGCTTTGATAGGGCAGGACTAAAGTAACCCTTACTCTAGATCATGGTCCTTACTCCCAGGACCTGCCCTTATTGTCTCGTTGGAATGCCTGGTGCTTCCCCTCTGGCTAGACTGGAATTCCTGTGGACCCAGTGGTAGGTCTCTACAACCTCTAATTATTCTTGCTCTGCTCTCAGTTCCGAAGTAGCTGCTCTGCCAGCCCACGCCAGAGTCTCACCCTGTGTATGTGCAACACAGCACTCAGCCAGAGATCTGTGCAAGCCCCAGCCCCACAACACACTTCTGGGCCCCCACCCTACTGAAGAAACTTCCTCTCCAGTATCTTGCCCTGCCAGCTCTATTTGCTTCAGCAGCCCCAAACTCCAGTTCCTACTTCCCCAGATCAGTAGGACAACCATGTTCCACTTTGCCCCACCTCCCTGTGCCGTGGTTGGGAAATCTACCCAGGCAGAGTGCCAGGGCGAATATGAAATTCACCTTATGTGTTTCCTTCTCTTGTCTCAGCCCATTGTCCAATGCCTGAAAACATCAGCTGTGTATGTCTGTCCAGTTTTATCACTGCTTAAGATAGGAGGGCAAACCCAGTGCAGCTGCTCCATCCTTACCGGAAGCAGCCAGCCCTCGCATTTAAGGGTGCAATGCTCTGTGTGGCAGATCATCCTTTATGCTAGATTGGAAGCACCTTGCAGGAAGTGTTGGTGACTTACTTATCTCTACATCCTAGTAGCATGCTTAATGAATATTATTCAGTGGAATCAAGTGGAGAGCCTGGGGGCTAAGTGTTGAATACTGCACTGCTCCTCCTTGCCTTTACACCTGAGTGGATGTGCAGGTGGAGGAACTCCCTTTCACACAGTATCTTCAGTCCTGGTGGGGAGGATCCCAGCTGCTCCAGGCCTCGCTCCAGGCCTCACCCCAGTCCCTCCACTTGGGTACTCCCGGGGTGTAAGTGTCTCAGGAACACAATACTGTCTTATTCTATAGGCAGATATTCCTGTGTATATACTGAAGAAGAATGACTGGAAAATTGAGTCAAATCCTTTTCAGTTTTCACCTGAAGTGTAGTTTCTTGAATCAGCCTTTGCTGTGGTTGCCTATCGAAAAGACAGTGGTATAGAAATAGGACACTGGGCAGAGGGGAGAGCATATTGCTAGGATTACCCTGACTTCCTTGGCGACCTTCTACATCAGTATTACGCTTCTTTGAGCCTCATCTCTAGCTTCTGCCACCCCACCCACCCTGTGCTGTAACATCACCGACTTGTCACCATTCACTGGATAATCCCATACTCAGTGACAGTTCTGATCCCATACAATGTTCCCTCTGCTCCCACATGAACTCCTACTATCCTTGCAGACTCAGCTCAAAAGCCCCACCTCGGCAAAGCTTTGCCCAGCTCCCCGTGGGAGAGTTAATCACACCTTCCTCCAGTATTCCTTCGCATACTCTGGTGATTATCTGTTCACATGCCTCTTCCCCGATAGACATTGGGGCCCTTAGGAAAGAGTATGTATCTCATTCATCTCTGTATTCCTAACACCTAGCACAGTATCTGACCCAGAATACGTGCACATTACATGCTTATTGACTAATGAAGAGGCTAAGCCTCTACCTTTCCACTGAATCGAGTACGGTCCTCAAGAGTGTCTCAGAATAAAGCATTTCTCTTCTTCAGGGCAGCTTTCAAATATTTGAAGTCATCCATCATGCCCCTCTAAACTCTGCAGCCTAGAAGCCCTTTGTTTTCATACAATCATATCCAGGTACTGTTCTGAGTGCTTGACAGGTGTTAACCTGGTTAGTCCTTATAACAGCCTAATAATATAATAATAATAATAATAGTAATAATAATAATAGTGGTGCTGCTATTGTCCCCATTGTACAGATGAAGACACTGAGGCACAGAGAGTAACTTGTCCAAGGTTGCCAACTGTAAATGGCGGAGTTAGGTGTCAAAGCCTAGCAGTGGCTTAGGAGACATTGCTGTAGCCACTGAGCTACCCTGCCTCGTTGGCTGTTTACATGATAATGTTGCCAGAGCTCACCCTACCCTCGCTGTCTTTTCATTGACCTCCCCCTACTTGTCATACCCTTTCTTAAATTGTATCTTTCAGAGCAGATACTGTGTGATTTAACCAGCAGAGTCGGTGAGAGTGTGACATCTCTGCTCCATAAGTGATTTACTGTTCCTGCTGCCCGTGGCTTTTTTTTTTTGGCAGCCACGTCAACTACTGTCCCATACTGAGCTTGTTGCCAACTAAGTTCAGCTAAGCCCAGTATTCTCTGTTTTACATTTATACAGTTGATTTTCATCTTGTTGGCTTCAGGCAAATATTCCAACCTGATGAGAGCTTTTTGGATCTTTGTTTTATCACAGAATTTTATCCCTTACAACATCGTAACTGATAAACCTGTCTTCTAGGACTTCACCTGTATCACTGATTTTATATTATTTATTTATTTTAAGATTTTATTTATTTGACAGAGACACAGCGAGAGAGGGAACACAAGCAGGGGGAGTGGGAGAGGGAGAAGCAGGCTTCCCACAGAGCAGGGAGCCCGATGCGGGGCTCCATCCCAGGACCCTGGGATCATGACCTGAGCCGAAGGCAGGCACCTAACGACTGAGCCACCCAGGAGCCCGCCCCTGTATCACTGATTTTAAAATGTGTAAAGGGATTAGGTGAAACGCTTCGACTCATGGCCTCTAGACACTTCTCTCCAGGGTGACACTTAACCCTAAGCTAACATTCTTTGGATTTAGTCATCCAACCAGTTGTGAGTTTACATCGTTGTATAGTTATCTGATCTGTGTTTCTTCACTGTCCACAAAGATGTCCTAAGAGATTTAGCTAAGTGCCTTGTTGGAATTCAGGGACATTGTCTACAGAATCCTCTCCTTCCACCTCAATACAATTTTAAACTCATCCTAAAGTAAAAAATCCAAATTCAAACTGCATGACCAGCTGTGACACTTTGATTCCTAGATACATAGAACTCAGATGTTGGCAAACACCACCTTTTTACTTAGAGAGAATCTCATACGTGAACATCTAAACTTAAAATCGTATGGGAGGTTAGGGCATGGTTAAGTGAACTGGCTTATCCACTATATAGCATGGGATACAACTATTTTCAGTGGTGTTTTTAAAAGAGTTTACAATAGCATAGAAAATGTTTATGTCATAATGATTAGGTTTACAAAGCAAGATACAGGATTGTATAGATGGTGATCATAACAGTTGGAAACACAGAGAAAGAAAGAAAACACATTAAAATTGGCTAGAGTTTGGGGCACCTGGGTGGTTCAGTCGGTTAAGCGTCTGCCTTCGGCTCAGGTCATGATCCCAGGATCCTGGGATCGAGCCCCATATCAGGCTCCCTGCTCAGCTGGGAAGCCTGCTTCTCCCTCTCCCTCTGCCCCTGCTTGTAGAATCTCTCTGTATCAAATAAATAAAATCTTTAAATAAATAAATAAATAAAATAAAATTGGCTAGAGGTTAAAAACTCCAAAATGTTAATAAGGGTTAGACACGACAAATAAAAAGAAGGGGATTTTCCCTCCTTCTATTTATTTTTCTATAGTTCCCAAAAATGTGCAGCAGGAACATGCGTGGTTTTATCACAGTAACCTTTTCAGGTGGGAGTTTGGGGAAATTTGTCGCAAGAGTCCGTTTACCAAGAACATGTTTATTACAAAAGGGTGGTAAGCCCAGATCACTCCGTCCGTGAGAGAGAAGGGCGAAGCCCACCAGCATCTGGCCCAGGAGTGTGCACACGCTGACCCTGACATGTCCCATGTGTCTTACCTCCTCTCCCAGATGGCAGTCCCAGATGCAGACCATGGGACAGGCTCTTAGGATGCACCATGCCCCTGGGAAGCAGGACGACCCTCCTCATTGGTACCGGGTGACCCAGAGCGAGTCACCTAACCTGCCGCGGGCTGGCCCCGTCCCCTCATTGTACTGGATCCTGCTTCCCGGGGCTTTGTGTGCAGTGCGTAACGCACTAGGTCAGGCCTCTGGAAGCACTCAGTAAATATTAGCTCTTCTTCACTGTGATTATTAATCATGATTGGAGAGGGTTTCTGTGTTCTCAGACACTGGAAATTCTAACGCTAATAATAAATATTATTGAGGCCGGTGACCATGCTTTAGTTTCTCACCTAAGATACAAATTGAAGGAGTGAAGAAGAGTGTGAACAAGTCAGAAAACCTTTATGGGAATCAGTTGTCAAAATGGATTGATGACGAAGCACTGCGCTTGGAGGAGGGTGTTTAACCCAAAAGGAGACCAGGCTGCTAAATGTTGGCACTTTTGCAATTTAACCGAAGACTGATTCTAGTACCGAGGTTATACACTAGGGTTGATGCTCAAAATATTTAACTCTCGGTAAGCTTGGGGACCAACCAATGGGAATAGACATCGGTGATGGCCCTTCAGAATGGATCCCAGCAATGAGCACCTGTCACTCCTACCCTGCCACCCTTCCCCTGCGAAGGCTAGAGAGGAGGGCCTGGCCTCCCCAGAGGTACTCATTTAGATGTCCGCCACCAAATGCCCATCCATGCGAGCAGAGCAGCAACCACGAGGCCCATCCTGACACAGCTCTTTTGGGAAGAGGCAAGACTCTGTCCCACAGCTGCCCTGATGCTCATTCTTGCTTCCTTCCCCTCTCTTCCGTGATGTCCTGTTTGCCTCTACTGTCCATCACACACCTGACAAGGTCCCCTTGTTGTCTGAGGCAGCAGGAAAGGAGGAGCCATTCCTTGTTCTGCCTGCTGCACCATGCGGGCCTCTCCTGTGTCACCAGATGACCTGGACAGCAGGTTTCCAGAGGGTGGGAGACCCTAGGGTATGGTCATGAAGATTGTATTGCACTATCTTCTATGCAGAACGATGACCATCTGCAGAACCCCGTGTCCTTCTGGCAGTGAGCTCAATTAAGCAGCTGTGAAATGCGGGACTCATCTTCTTGGGGATGAATTTTTCCCATTTCCCATTTCCCATTTCCCTAGTGGTCCTCTGTAGGCCTTTTGTCTTAGCTCTGTTCTGTGGTCACCAGCTGCCCTCAACCCTGACCCCGACCAATTTGCAAATGCTAATTCAAGAGCATGAATAGCTGATGGCTCCTGTGGCTGGGGGATCAATATCATCGTATCTACCCTGAAATTTTTCCTGGAATTCACAGTAAAGTACTCTGGGAGTTCTTTCCCACCAGTGGTAACTCTGGATCCTCATACCAACCCTCTGAGGGAGGCAGGTCAGGTTAATTATTGTCCTCACTTGATAGCTGAGAACTAGGGGACCCCTGGGGCTCATCTAACACCTGCTGCTAATAAGAAGCAGAGCCTGGGTCAGACCTGCCTCCAGGGACCTGGACAGCAGCTAATGCAACTGGACTTGGCTCCAGAATTCAAGCACCCCTAGGTACTTTCTGTGATGAGAAGAGGGAAGAGTCATGAAATGGGGACACTTGCTTCTGCTTTCTCCATGAAGAAAGTTGGGGAACAGAGCAGTTTTGTGATCTTCCCTGGGGCCCACAGTGAGCAAAGGTGGGGCCTGGACAGGAAATTGCAGTCCCTGTGTCCTGGACCCTTCCTTCTCTCTGTGGGGCCCCACACAGTCTCCCACCTTCCCATGTCCACCTGCCGTCCTCCCCAGCACTCCTGCACCACTCTTTCCTTCCATCTTTCCCCACTGGAAACTTAATGGGGCCACGGCCTGTCTCACTGCCCCAGCACGCAGCTATTTGGGAAAAGGCTACCCGCTAGGGCGCTCCTTGCAGTAGAACAGTGATTTATATTGGCATGTAAACTAACTTTATCGAGACATAATCAACATACTATACAATACACCCATTTGAAATGTACATTTCACTGGCTTTTAGTATATTCACAGAGTTGTGCATCTATCACCATAATCAATTTTATTTTATTTTTTTAAGATTTTATTTATTTGCGAGAAAGAGAACATGCATGAGTGTGGGGGAGGGACAGAGGAGGAGAGAGAGAGAGAACCTCAAGCAGCCTCCACGCTGAGCACAGAACCCTAAACAGGGCTCAGTCCCACAACCCTGAGATCATGACCTGAGCTGAAACCGAGAGTCGGACACTCAACCAACTGAGCCACCCAAGTGCCCCCAGAATCAATTTTAAAACATCTTCATTACCCCCAGAAAAACCCTCAACCCCCTGAGTCATCACCCCCCAAGGTCTCTATCCCCCCCTTCTCCAATCCTAGGCAACCAAGAAGTCTGCTTTCTTTATTGGGTTGCCAATTCCAGGCATTTTATATAAATAGGATCATGTGGTATGTGGTCCTCTGTGACTGGCTTAGTATATTTTCACGCTTCATTCATGTGGTAGCGGGTCTCACTTCTTCCATTTCTATTTATTGCCAAATGACATGCCAGTGTTGGATACACTGCATTTTGTGTATCTGTTCCTCGGCTGATGGACGTTGGGGTTGTTTCCACTTTTCAGCTATCATGAATGATGCTGCTGTGAATGTTCATGGACCAGCTTTTGTGGGTCCATAGGTTTCCATTTCTCTTGGATATAAACCTAGGAATGGGATTATTGAGTCCTGTAGTACTGTTGGAAGAACTACCAGAATGTTTTCAAACTGGCGGCACCATTTTACATTCTCACTAGCAACAAGGGTTCAGTTTCTCCAAATCCTCAGTAACACTTCTCAGTTTCTGTTTTGTTTGTTTTTATCCTGGCCATCCCAGTGGTTTTGATTTCCATTTCCCTGGTGGCTAATGATGTTGAGCATTTTTTCATGTGCTTATTGGCCATTTATAGATCTTCTTTGGGGAACTGTCTGTTCAGATCCCTTGCCCATTTTTAATTGGGTTATTTGGGATTTTTTTTTTTTTAATTGGAGAATTGTAAAAGTTCTTTATGTATTCTAGATATAAGTCTCTTATCAGCTAAATAATTTGCAAAAAAAATTTCTGTCATTCCGTGGGTTATCTCGCTTTTTTGGAGTTGTCCTTTGAAGCACACGTTTTTTATTTTGATGATACCCTGTTTATGTTTTCTTGTGTTGTTTTTGCAGTTAGGGTCTAATCCAAGGTTATGAAGATTTACACCTATGATTTCTGAAAGTTTTATAGTTTCAGGTCTTACTCTTTGGGTCTTTGATCTGTGTTGAAGTCATTGCTGTAGATGGTGTGAGAGAGAGGTCCAGCTTCATTCATGTCTCTCCTTACGTCAGTACAACACTAAACTGATGACTGAAGTTTTGTAGGAAGTTTTGGAATCAGGAGGTGGGTCTTCCAACATTCTTCTTTTTCAAGATGGTTTTGGCTCTTTGGGTCATGAAGCAGAATGAAGTGCTGATACACATGCTATACCATGGATGAATCTTGGAACCATTATGCCAAGTGAAAGTAGCCAGTCACAAAAGGCCACCTGTTATATGATTCTGTTTCTGTAAGCTGGACAAGATAGACAAATTCATAGAGACAGAAAGTAAATTAGTGGTGCCAGGGGCTGGGAGTTGGAGAAGAGTAGAGTGTGATTTCCAACGAGTATGAGGTTTTGTGTTGGGGTGATGAAAACGTTCTGGAATTAGTAATGATAGTCTTACAAATTTGCCAATACACTAAAAACCACTGAGTGGTACATTTTAAGATGGTAAATTTTATGGTATATGAACTATATCTCAAAAAAATTTTTTAAGAAGTGGATAGCCTGAATATCCCTATCTCTACTTAAAATATGAATGTGTAGTTAAAAACCTTTCCACAAACAAAACTTCAGGCCCAAATAGATTCATAGGGGAATTCTACCAAATATTTAAGGAAGAAATAGTACCAATTTTACAAATTCTTTCAAAAAATTGGAAAGAAGGGACTACTTCCCAACTTATTCTAAGCATTGCAGTGATAGCAAAGCCTGAAAAACATTACAAGAAAAGAAAACATATCTCCCATTAAGATATATGCAAAATGTCTAAACGAAATTTTAGTACATTGAATTTAAGAATATATATGAAGAAAAACGCATATTGTTTTATCTCAGGAATGCAAATTTGGCTTAATATTTGAAAATCAATGTTATAACCATTTTGGAAAATGATTTGGCAGTGTCTTTAAAAGTTAAATTTACATCTACCATATGATCCAGACTTTCCACTTCGATATATTTACCCAAAAGACATGAAAGTATATGTCCATGCAAAGACTTGTGTATAAATGTTCATAGCAGCTTTCTTTTTCATCGAGGAAAAATTGGAAGCTACCCAAATGTCTATCAACATTCAGATGAACCAACTGTGGTATATCCATACAATGGAATTACTATACTTGCAATAACAGGGAATGAACCATTTGCAACAATATGAGATGGATCTCAAAACAATTATGCCAAGTGAAAGAAGCCAGACCAAAGTGAATGAATGAATGAAAGAATAATGAGTTACTGTAAGATTCCATGTCTATAGATTTCTAGAAAATGTAATCTACAGTAATAGCAAACAGATAAGTGGTTGCCTAGGGATGGAGAGGGGCAAAGAGGCATGGAAACTTCTAGGGGTGACACATGCGTTCATTACTTTGGTGATGATTTCACAGTTGCATATGTATGTCAAAACGTATCAAAACTGTACACTTTAAATATGTGCAGTTGTGTGTCACTTACACCTCAATAAAGCTGTTTTAAAAGAAAAATGTATATTCAATCAACAAATATTTGAATGCCAACTAGGACCTAGCTTCTGAGGACACAAGACTGAAACTCAGACGAGGTCCCTGACTTCAGGGAGTTTATATTTAAGTGGGAAGCTTACATAGACTAGATATTTTTCACAGTCCCAGAGTTTGCCCACAAAACTCCTTCGGCCCCAGATGGAGAGTTCCCTCCCTCCCGGACGTGCAGGCCAAGCGGCCCCACAGCTGGATGCAGGGCTGCGTGGAAATGAAGCAAGCACAGCCACAGAGCAGTGGCAGGATTCTCTCCTCTCTCTCTGGACGTCCCCCTTGAGTGACAGACTCCCCATCCACGTTCCCACCCTGTCCAACAGGAAGTGGGTCAGGCGTGCTGGCCCCACTCATCTGAGTGGAGCAGACAGCGGTACGAATGGCTGCTGAGCCCGTGAGGTCTACAGTTGCAGACAGAGGGGGCCACGTAAAGATGGGGAGTCAGGGGTGGAGAGGCCGTGGAGCAAGCCTGTCCGACTGCTGGAGAGCTCTCTGGTCGGTGTTTCCAGTCCTTAGGAGGCTTGACTCTACTCTCACCCCTTATCTGCATCAAATACTCCTGGAGAAGGAGCCCATTTTTTTTGCTTGAACTCCGTTGAGTGTCTTCTGTTATTGCAACTAAGAAGAGCTTTTTTTTTTTTTTTAAGATTTTATTTATTTATTTGAGAGCGAGAGAATGAGAGACAGAGAGCATGAGAAGGAGGAGGGTCAGAGGGAGAAGCAGACTCCCTGCTGAGCAGGGAGCCCGATGTGGGACTTGATCCCGGGACTCCAGGATCATGACCTGAGCCGAAGGCAGTCGCTTAACCATCTGAGCCACCCAGGCACCCGCAACTAAGAAGAGCTTTACTCCCTTCATTTCCTCGAGTGGATGGGGAAGGGGCGAGACCTTCTACCCTGGGCATCACTGATGTGATGGTGTGGACTGGACCAGCCCATTAGAGGGGCTCCCGCTGTCCTCAGATGAAGGCAGGTCTGGGGGAACCCCTCCCCCCCACCCACACCCACACACGGACTCTTGAGAAGCCATTGGCAGGAAGGCACTGGGATGAAGTTGGAAAGGATGGGGGCTGTTGCAGGGATTAGAAAGGAGGGTCAAGGAAGACCTGTGCAGATTGGGGCCAAAGGTCCAGCAGCAATGAGTGTGTGAGGCTTGGCACCCAAGAGGACGCACGGGCCCCAGCTTTGCTCGCCTGCCGTTCCCCGCTCTCCTTCTCTTGTCTCCGCCCCGGCATGCCTTCCTGTTGCTGGGCCTCCTTGCTCAGGGCATTCACAGTGGGCATTCCACAGCCTACTAGGAACCACAGGCTAAAGATGTTGCTTGTTTGGGAACAAAACGCTGGCCTGAGGTTCGGACGATGTGATTTCTAGCCTCCGTGCCACTCCCAACTCCCCAAGGGACCAGGAGCGAATATCACTGCTCTGTGCCTTGGTTTCCCCATCTGGAAACGAAAACAATGGTCGCCTGCTTTTCCTCTCTCCCAGGGAAACTGAAGCAGGATTCGAAGTTAAGGCAATTTCAAAGACCAGCGGTGTCGGAGGCCTGGGTCCCAGCCCTGCCTCCCACACAATACCTGTGCAGCCTTGTGCAAGTCAGCCTGCCCTGGGAGGCTCAGCTTCCTCGCTGTGAAATGAAAGAGAATATGGGCTCACACCCCCCACAGACGACTCTGGGGAAAATCAGAGTTCAAAGACAAGAACACACTCAGAGATAGGATTGCGCCACGCATGTGGGAGGAGGCGCCATGACCATGTAAAACCAGCCGTGGGATACTTACTGAGCCACTCAAGGACTCCCATCCCAGTGTCTTCTTCTGTGGTCCATCTTGAGACAGAGACCCCAAAGTTCCAGATGTGTGCGATTAGAGCAGTGTTCATCCCTGAACTTCTGGTCTTGGCCCTGTACCCTCAGCAATCCCCAGGAAGGCTGGTCGGGTCACCCTCAGACTGTGTTTGGGAGAAGCAGCGTGGTTTAACGACTGTCATCTCCTTGAGTGGTAATGACACTTGATGCATCCAGCTCCCCCGGAGGGTTCTGGTGTTTCAGTGATGTGTATCTGCTGCCTTCGAGGTGAGTCCTGTGGTGGGAGCGGCATGTTGGTGCTGGATGACTTTCTATCTCCTGGAATGGGGCTTGCTGCAGGGAGCAAAATCCCAATTCGGGGGACCTGTCCGCTAACTAGAGCAGCTCGGTTCCCAGAGACACACAACGTCAGGGCCGTTTAAGAACTTAGAAAACAGCTCATCTCGCTCCCCAGAGGGGCCTCCCCAAAAGTGACTTGCCTGAGGTGATACTAAGGTCTCGATTTGACTTTGAGAAGCAAACGGATGAGAGAAAACAAAAACAAGTCTCACCAGGAATTCCCTTGCTCTTTGGTTTTTCACTTCACATTGGTTCCTAGTCTGAACGTTGCGTAGATGGGATGCCGCATTCTCTACACTTCTGTCTGCAGCCTGGCACCATAATGTACTAAAACTCAGGAAGACCCGAAAGCTAATGAAGTCATTCAGTCATCAGAAATTGAATTCTGTTCTCTGGGTGCTGTGTACCAAGGCAGAAAATTGAATGGGGACATTTTAGAGATCTTTCCAGCCACAGGGGTTGAAACAAAAAGTCTTTTCTACTTAACCCCCCATTAGCCAGAATACCGAGCCACCTCCTAAATAGCACCGAAACCCGTCCACATTATGTTCTTTGCAACATTCTGCTTCATTGTGAACAGTGGATTTTCTTCTTTTTTTTTTTTTTTTTTTAAAGATTTTATTTATTTATTTGACAGAGAGAGAGATAGTGAGAGCAGGAACACAAGCAGGGGGAGTGGGAGAGTGAGAAGCAGGCTTCCCGCCGAGCAGGGAGCCCGATGTGGGACTCGATCCCAGGACCCCGGGATCATGACCTGAGCCGAAGGCAGACGCTCAACGACTGAGCCACCCAGGCGCCCAGTGGATTTTCTTCTTAAATGTAACTCCTGATGGAAGCAAACCAAAGCTGTCCGACTCTGCTTGTTGGATAGCTAAATAAGGCCGTGTTTGTTGACACTACCAAACCATCTCCCGGTCTCCCCTCTCTGCATCCTTTCCTCTCATTAGAGCTTCTGTCCACAGTTTGCTGTCCCCCATCCTCTTTCCTGTCCTCCCTCATCCCCACAGGAGCACCACTAGGTGCTTCTTTCTTCTCTCAGACTCCTCCATGGATCTCAAAAAGAAAGCCGCGTCAGTCACTTACACTTGAGTAGAAATGTAGCACAAAGCCATACAGCCTGGTAGCATTTATATGTTGAGTTTTACTCTTCGCTGTGGAAGGGAAAGGGATTTCCAGGCATCAGCCAGCAGATGGAGGCCAGAAATCATACCACCTCTCGGTTCTCTGCCTGTAGCCCATCCTTGGTCTCCTCACCCAGAGCCTCAGCGCAGAGCCTCCCCCAGTCCTGGGTGGCCTCCCCTCTACCCTCTGGAGGAAGTTCCTTGTTCCCCAGGGACTACACGGTGCGTGTGAGCTCTGTGGTGCAGGCCCCTGCAGCTTTTGTAGGAGAGAATCTGGACATTGGGGGTTCAGCAGGGCCTTGAATTCACTCTCTGTCATGCCCAGAGGAAGAACTCCACAGAGTAGCAGTCAGGCTATAAGCCCTGATCCTGTTCCTTAAAAATTGTGGGACCTTGAGCAAGTGATTTATCCTCTAAGCTCCATTTTCTTACCTGTAAGAAGGAAATAACAGAACCCATTTCACAGCGTTGTTCTAAGAACTGGATAAAATAAAGAAGGCAAAGTGCTTAGCACAGTGCTCAGCAGGGAGGAAGTCCTCAGTAGACAGTGAGCTTCTTCCTGGATGGAGCAGAGCCAGGCACATGGGAGGAAAGAGAGCAAAGGACCACAGCCAGCTAGAACCTGGGGTAGGACAACTTGGGGCCAGGACACCTGTTTCTATGAACTCAGCTTCGAGCCGGTGGTCTCCTCTGGTGTCCGTGGTGGGGGAGCACCGAGTAGGGCTGGCCGGCGCCCCCCGAGTGCAGGATGAATTTTGGACTCATGAGCAAGGACAGCAGTCCTGCTGTTTTGCAGCCTCATTCATCTGAGCCTGAGGCAAGATGGAAGGTAAAGCGATTCTAACCTGCTGAACAGATGGTGCCTAGCCCATACGCGGCGTGTCTCCATTCCACCTGAGCCAGCGTAACCTCACTTTCCACACGATTCCAATACACTTCATTATCTGGTTGTCAAATCCCCAGCAGATTAGAGGCAGCAAACTAGGGACTAGACAGGAACCTGAGAGCAGAGAGAAGTGACAGCTGATAGTCTGACAAGTAAGAAAACAGACAAAATATAAAGGCAGACATCCGAATTAATGGAAAATCACAGAAGTGGGGCTCTGGAAAGGGGTTTCTGCCTCCCTTTGATGTCCGAGAGCTGTAGCGTGTGAGGACTCAGAATCGGGCTGTTCAAAATCCTGACCCTGGGGCGCCTGGGTGGCTCAGTCGTTAAGCGTCTGCCTTCGGCTCAGGTCATGATCCCAGGGTCCTGGGATCGAGCCCCGCATCGGGCTCCCTGCTCAGAGGGAAGCCTGCTTCTCCCTCTCCCATTCCCCTGCTTGTGTTCCCTCTCTCGCTGTGTCTCTCTCTGTCAAATAAATAAATAAAATCTTTAAAAAAAAAATAAATAAACAAAATCCTGACCCTGCAGAAGGGTGTTCAATCATATCTATTTTTAGAAGCCAGTTGTACGTATGATGTGAATGTCGATAGAAACTTGGGTGGGCGGGCCCTTTCCAGTGTGCGTAGACTACCCACGCATTTGCTGCGCATTTGATTCCCATGGTAATCCTGTGGTATAGATAGGGCTATATCTCCCATTTTGCAGATGAGGAAAACTAAGACTGAGGGTGGCTAAGATTGCCCAGGCTTCCGTAACTAGTAAGTGGTAAATCTGGCTTCATTCTAAGACTTTGACTTGACGTCCAGTGCTCTTTCCCACACAGACACTGTCAAACTGTGTTCCTTGGAGCCTGGGGGTTCTTCCCCAGGGGCTGCCTCAGGGATGTGGGGGAGGCCCACAAGCAAGTCCGGGACCTCCCACCTCTGATTCAACAAGAGGTGCTTGGTATTTAGCTGCAAGAGACTCTGGATGGGGAAACATCAAAAAGGTCCTGCTGCTTGGAAGAAAACAAGAGAATGAGAGAAAAAGAGTGCTTTGAAGCTCTTGAAAATGGTGCCCTTAATATTTGGGGACCATCTCTATCCAAAACGATTAAAATCAAAAGAAAGTCATTGGCCTGTATGCATATAGGGCACACCTTCTGCTCTCCAGCAAACTCAGCCAGTCTGAATGACTTCCCCCAAGGGCGTCCCAGTCTTGCGGGACTCAGGTTCCCTGAGAGCTGCCCCAGGTGGGCTCAACCATTGACCTTAGATGGGCATTTCTTGGCTTCCCTTCTCCACAGCCATGTCCCCACGCAGGCAGAGTCCTCAGGCCACCCAGGGCCATCAGTGCTTTTACAGCCCCTGTCCCCATGGTGTCCTCACTATCCACCAGAGCCCTGTTGTCAGCTCTTCAAAGTGGGCTCCCGTCTGCATGTATCTCCCCAGCTGTGAACACTTAATACTCACTGAATAAGTGACAGGTGTCCTTCCGCATTTTAACAGCGGCCCCCTGCACACCCAGAATATTACCCCACATTATTTATTCTGAAGGTGGGAAATCAGGCATGACACCGGACTTCTGTTATTTGCATAGAGAGGGCTTCAGTGACACCATGTAGGTGTCATATAGTTCATATAGTTCACCCAGGAAGATCTGGCGTCATTGCCAACCTCCGGCTCTGCTCCCTCACTCTGCACCCACCCCACCCTCACTGAGAGACGGGAAAGAATGTGAAAGGGGCATCCAGGGGTTAATCACTGACGTACCACCACCGTCATCAGCAGACGTTGGAAGTGGAAAGTCTGCTGGGTATGGTAGAAGGACAATTAGGCCTTCACTTCAGCTGGTCGCTCCAAGAAACCGATCCGAACTGAACGTGCTTGAAAAACAGCACTCTGTATTATGCTGCAGCGGATGATCGAACCGGAAAGGCAGAACAGAGACAAACATCTTAGCAAAGCAGACAGGGTGGCATGGAATACCCAGTACGAAGTGAGTGACGCAGATGGGTCTTTAGTGAAAACTCTCCTTTCCCTCTCCCCCTTTCTGGCCTCATTTTCCTTCTAAGTTAGAGGTCGTTTGGAAAGAGTACATCTTGAGGACGTGGGCATGAAGGTAGCCTTACTGGTCGTCGGGATCTAGGTAGGAAGTGAGGAGGCATTGCAGGGGACGGCAACAGCAAGGGAAGGGTGGTGGACATCTCACGCAGAGCAGAGCCTGACCCCCCGGGGAGCAGGGAGTAGAAGGCTGTGAGTGTGAGAATGGGGGCAGAACAGTTAGACCCCGTGAGGAGTTTGGGCATAACAAACAAAGGGGCACCATTGAAACCTCTTTCAAAATAGAGCTGAGGGTGCCTGGGTGGCTCCTTCAATTAAGTGGCCAACTCTTGATTTTGGCTCAGGGTCGTGGGATGGAGCCCCGCAGGGTGGAGCCCCGCTTAAGATTCTCTCTCGCTCTCCCTCTGGCCCTCCCCAACCCCTACTCTCTCGCTCTAAAAAAACAAAATAGAGGGCGCCTGGGTGGCCCAGTTGGTTAAGCGACTGCCTTCGGCTCAGGTCATGATCTGGGAGTCCCTGGATCGAGTCCCACATCGGGCTCCCTGCTCGGCAGGGAGTCTGCTTCTCCCTCTGACCCTAACCCTTCTCATGTGCTCTCTCTCATTCTCTCAAATAAATAAATAAAATCTTTAAAAAAACAAAAACAAAATAGAGCTGAGAAAGGAAGGACAGGGTGGCACTATGCAGAGCAGGGTGCTTCGCACATGTTTTCTGTTTCATCCCAACAGCCCCCTTAGGGAGTGTTCTCCTCGGTGAGATTAAGAAAATCGCTGTAAGTCACCAGCACGTAAGCTGCCGGCCCAGGACTTGAACTCACGTTCCCAGCCCAGATATGCAGCCTGTGAGGCATCTTTGACCAGCAGGGGAGTGCAGGCTGCAGTGAGACCAGAACCAGGTCCTCCCGCTAAGAAACCCCCCAGATGCTTCCATGCACCGTGTACCCCCAGCACCTGAGAGTCAGGGAGCCCACACAGAAGACACACCCAGAAGGATCTGTGAGGAATTTGATTTTTGCTATTTAAAAAAGACAAAATCATCATTGTGGGGAGAAAATTAAGCCCTAGTTGTGCTTTGTATTCGTTTGCTAGAGCTGCTGTAACAAAGCACCATGCCCTGAGAGCCTTATGGAGCAGAAACCTGTTGTCTCACAGTTCTGGGCGCCACACGTCCGAGATCAGGGTGTTGCCAGGGTCAGTTCGGTCAGTTCCTCCAGGCGCTGGGAGGGAGGGTCCAGTCCATGCCTGACCCTAGCTTCCGGTGCTTTGCAGGCAGTCTTTGGCATTTCTTGGCTCATAGAAGCTACACTCCCATCTGTACCTTCGTCTTCACATGGCTTCCTCCCCACGTGCATGTCTTGTGTCCCAGCCCTCTAATCACATAGCCAGACCCATCCTGAAACTATCCACAGGCCCACAATGAGGAACAAAGGCCCTCCTGACACTCAGGACATTCCAGAGGATTTAGAGGCTTCCTCGCAGGAACCGGGGATAAAGACCAGCCAAATTCTTTATTATATAACAGTAGCTAGAAGTGAATCTAACAGAAGGATGCCGACTGCCCCTTCACAGACTCCCTCTGTAAATGCCCTGGAACACTATACAGCTGTGAAAATGAGGAAACTATAGCTTCACACATCAACTGGTGTTGTACTACAGTTTTGAAAACCAAACGCACTCACAGTGCTTTGTCGTAAATACTGAAGCGAAGATCACCCCCCTCTGTGTAACCATTTGCCAAGGGTTGCAGGACCCGCCGGGTGGGGTGCTGGAAAATTGTATAGAGGGTGGACTTTACCTTTGGGGCCCACTCCCACCCCCTGCTCCCCTTCCCCTCCTCAGAGCCCTACCTCCTCTAAGTGTCTAGGGCTCTTGCAATCTCTTACCTCCCTTAGCTCTCCAAAAAGCTTCCAGCTGCATTGCTGAGTGTGAAGAATAAAATCCCTGCATACTCTTTTGGGGGGAGGCAAGGAATTTGCTTTTCTAGCTATTCCTCTAAAAGTGAAACAAAGGGTTTGGGCTCTTGGTAAAGGAATTTAAGGCAGCCAGGTGGCAAGGGGAGATCAGAGACCTTTTCTGGTGGCCAAAGATCATACCAACTTGTTTTGTAAGGAGGGAAAGAAACATCCTTCAAAACCACGCTAGCTTCCACTGTAACCATTCCGTCTTCACAGCCGCTCCGGGGTGACCAGCCCTCTAGACAATCTGCCTCAGGCTATGAGAAGACAGGCCCTGCCATATTTACCTCAGGGAAGGTTCCTACACTATGCACCTGCTTTTCTATCTTGAAAAGCCTGACAACATGCCTCCCTGTCCTCCCCAGCCCCTGCCTCTTCTTTGGCCCTTTGTCCTCCCGGTGAGAGCTGAATTCACCACAGAGTTCAGGAAGGTCCTCTCGCAATGTGTTCACATGGTTATATATTTTTGTAATATTTGCAAGCTGAGCTGCTTTGGCAGCCATCAGCTAAGAAGTGGTCTATTTCCATTCTGACTTGCCCTCTACCATGTCTTCCCTCATGTTGGGGGGGCGCCTGGGTGGCTCAGTTGTTAAGCATCTGCCTCCAGCTCAGGTCATGATCTCAGGGTCCTGGAATCGAGTCCCACATTGGGCTCCCTGCTCAGCGGGAAGCCTGCTTCTCCCTCTCCCACTGCCCCCCTGCTTCCTATGTTCCCTCTCTCGCTGTGTCTCTGTCTGTCAAATAAATAAATAAAATCTTAAAAAAAAAAAAAAGAGGAGGTTGGGCTAGGGATACATTTAGTTTGGGTTTAGTGGGATATATTTACATGGTTTGCAGTTACTTCTATATACCGTTCAGTTATTGCCAGTCATCCGGTGTAGGAGTAGCTCCCAGGAATCCTTCTATGGCCACTGAATCAAGTCATAGGGTATCATCACACGAAAGAAGCCGAGCTCACCTACAGCTCGTAACATGTGGCCACACCTAGCCCATCCTGGTTGACAACAGCCTGGTCAGTGAGTGCCAGTGGGGCTGGCTGTGTGTGAGGCACACAGCGTATACGAAGGAGTGCTTAGCAGCGTTTTCCCCAAAGTTGACAATAATCCTAAAAATTTACATGACCTTACCCAACTAGTTTTGGAGGTGAGAGAAATTTATAAAATACCAATCATCCTGAAATAACAACCATAGTAAAGACTGAGTTAGCTTCTCAATTATCTTTCAAAGACTGAGTTCATCTTTAAATTCTGACTGTGAAAAATTATGTTACGAAGTTGCCGTGGAAGAGAAGATCAGAGATTAGGCAGTACCTTCTCGTGTTTGCTACCTGCAGTTTGCCAAGCAGCTCATTAGGGAAAATGTTATTTTTGTGAATTGTGTGATGTTTGTGGTACTTGTCAGCTTTTTATAGTTTTTAATTTGCTGCCGTTTTCTGATTTAAAAATATTCACACACTCAGACTTAATTTTGTGTTCATAATTTTGTATTTTTAAGAGGCCCCCAGAACCTACCCCGACCCCCTTTTTGCTTCATTCTTCACACAGTGAGGCCCCATCCCCTCCCTCCCCATCCCAATGCCCAGGGTTGAGTGTCCTTGGCTTCTTAAAGATGGTCTTTGGGGGCACCTGGGTGGCTCAGTCGTTAAGCATCTGCCTTCGGCTCAGGTCATGATCCCGGGGTCCTGGGATCGAGCCCCGCATCGGGCTCTCTGCTCGGCCGGGAGCCTGCTTCTCCTTCTCCCACTCCCCCTGCTTGTGTTCCCTCTCTAGCTGTCTCTCTCTCTCTGTCAAATAAATAAAATAAAATCTTTAAAAAAAAAAAAAAGGTGGTCTTTGTAGTCCAACCAGAAAACTCACTGCACAGAATTGGCTTGTAAGCTCCCTGAGGACAGTCCCCCAACTCAGAGTGCCTCACACACAGCCAGCCCCACTGGAAAAACTGAAGAAATGCCTGTCAACAAAGCCTCTGAAATGGGACCGGAACTCCTGGAACAGGTGACCCCCGTGCGGTCCCTCGGGGTGCGGGGGCATTTCAGAAGTGGGACATGTCTGGGGCCCTGCAAGTTTTTTTGGAAGAGAACTGTTTCTGCAGAGAGAGGATGTGATCCTTGATTAATCATGTGATCCAGGCAGCCCAGCGACGAAGGAGAGAAGGCCCTTCTTGAGGTCAGGGTCAGAGTTACTGAGCCCAGAGCTGGGTTTGGACGCTGACAGGACCAACAGTGGGGGGGGGCGGTTGGAGTTGGTGTCAGGGCCTTTCCGTCACCCTCTTCTCTGTCCCCACAGTCCTTCTCCATCCCTTGCATCCTGTGCTTCTTCCCTGGTGGTTGGGGGAAGGGGACAATGGCACCCAGCAGCCTGCCCTCCCCACCCTTGAGGCCAGAGCCTCTGTGAATTCAGAGCAGCCAACATTTCTGATTGCTTTTGTAACATGTAGTCAACCTGTGCCTTCGGCCTCCTCCACCTGCAGACCCCAGCCCCAGCAGGTGCAATCGGTCCCTGCCTTCAGGGGCCCAGAGATGAGTGAGGGGTGCGGTGTGAGTTTCCATCCACACAGAGCGCATTCAGCGGGAGCCATGATGGCACGAATCCTTGCTAGTGTAACAGAAGACAATGGCTAACAGGTCAGTGTTTCCTCTCCCAGGTAAATCTGTGAACAAGGAGCTTGCCCAGTATTTCCCAAGGTGTATCCAGAGAAAGCTTGGTCCCCAAGACACACCTAGAATATAATGCTTATGTGGACAAAGAGGTGTGCCAGGTGGTACATCCTGAACCCCATCTAGGAGATCCTGAGACTCTATAAATAAACTTCTTGGTTGTTGCCCACCTGCCTCAAAGGTTTGTCTGTTCACACGCTGTTAGCTCCTCCCATCAGCATCTTTGGGATGTGAGCCCATTTGGGGAAACCCTGCCTTAACTCAAAGTAGTGACTCCATAGGGGAGACTTTCCAACCCCAGACCAGGGAGGTAGCCAAGTTCAGAAGTAGCAGGGCTTTTCTGGCTCATTCTCCCCCCATTCTGCAGGCAGCTACTTCCTTTCCTATGAACAGGCTGGGCCCTGTCAGGGGCCTTCCCATGGCAAGAGCCCTGCCCTGACCAGTGGCAACTTCCCCAGGCTCCTGCCCCTCGAAGGCCCCTGAGAGAGGGATTTCTAACCCCTTCAGGTGAACTGCCTGGGCCCAACAGCCGTCCCCGCGCATAGCCATCTGTGTAATCACGCCACCCCAGGACTCCAAGATCTGCCCCTCCCTTCTAAGATCCACCTGACCCTGCTTCCGCAGAAAAAAGCAAGATCACGACAACGTAGCTCTCACTTTTCGTAGCCTCGATTCCGTCTTAGTTATCGTTTTTTTTTTTTTTAAGATTTTATTTATTTATTTGACAGAGTGAGACACAGCGAGAGAGGGAACACAAGCAGGAGGAGTGGGAGAAGGAGAAGCAGGCTTCCCACTGAGAAGGTACCCCAATGCGGGGCTCGATCCCAGGACCCTGGGATCATGACCTGAGCCGAAGGCAGACGCTTAACGACTGAGCCACCCAGGCGCCCCCATCTTAGTTATCTTTAACAAAGGTGGTGGTGTATACCCCAAAGCCTTCTGAGAAAGGGGAGCCCAAGAAGGTTCTTCTGAGCATGCCCTGCAAGCTGAATGGGGGAGATGCCTTATCCTCTGGGAAGGGATGGTGCGTGAGCAGCTGTGCTGGGAAGGGCAGAAATGGGGACAGAACTGTCTGCTGTGGGACTTGATGTTGGTCCTGTGTCGTTGAGCTCCCTGCCATAGAGCAGGGACAGTGACAGCGCCCACCCCCACCCGGTGAGACTGTCATGATAATCAAATGGAAGAACCTGGAGGGCTCAGGGTGGTGCCTGCCGCGTGGAAGGCTCTGGCGCAGACGCCCGATGATTGTACACGTCACTCCGGAGTGCCCTGGGGGCAGGGACATCCTCTTTCTTTTTGAGAGTGGAGATGGAAGGGTTGCAATAAAGCGCTGAGTCTGACCTTTACTTTGGCCCCCCGAGCAGGATTCGCAGCCCAAAGGGCCCCGCTACCGGGCTGCAGCAGCAAGATAATGTCAGATAGAATCTACAGCCACAGCCCACACCTGAGGGAGCCCCTGGATTTCGGAGGGCTGGACTTGAACATGGCTGCTACTCTTGCCCTGTGATTTTAATGGGGCCAACAAACTTCAAAATAATTTATTGGCTAGCGGTCATTTCCAGAAATTCCGCTATGGGCATATCAGCCATTCCCTTGGCTTGCATTCATTCCATTAATTCACCACATTTTTTTTTTTTTAAGATTTTATTTATTCATTTGAGACAGAGAGAATGAGAGACAGAGAGCACGAGAAGGAAGAGGGCAGAGGGAGAAGCAGACCCCCTGCCGAGCAGGGAGCCTGATGCGGGACTCGATCCCGGGACTCCAGGATCATGACCTGAGCCGAAGGCAGTCGCTTAACCAACTGAGCCACCCAGGCGCCCTCCATTAATTCACCACATTTAAAGTGAGCACCTCCCCCGAGGAATGCAGGTGGAGATGGAATGTCTGGCCCCTGCCTTCAGGATCTCCCCTACTACAGAGTTGTGAATTTAGAGATGAAAGGGTCCAGGAGCACAAAGGCTTGCCCAGTAAGCCAGGCAGAGGCGGGAGGGGCTGTGGTAATATCCCCAGCTATGAAAGGAAAAAATAAATATTTATCTTACAGGGTTGTCAGGAGGTCTTGCATCATAGGTGCTCCACAGATGTTCCTTCCCTGCCCTGCTCAAAGACTCTCAGTTCTCAGTGATTTATACCTGGATGTTCATGAGAGATCTCAGAGGAGGGTTTGCGAGGGGAGGGGAGAAGGTTGAGCGTGCTGCCCTCATTTGGCGATTTGGGGCTCAGAGGTGAACGTCTTTGATGTTCCCCACATGGCCACAAGGATCACTAATGTCCCCTTATCACAGAGGCCTTCCCGGACCACCCACCCAATCCCTCACTCTGTCTCCTTCCCCTGCTTTCTTTTTATTCTTGCACCATCTCCATTGGACATATTATACATATGTTTGTTCACCTGTCTTTCCGGCTAACAAGTACAGTCCACGATGACAGGGACTTTGTTTTGTTCCACTGCTGGGACTGAATCTCAGCACTGCCTATTTTTAGCCACTCTGGCCTTGTTCAAGTTGTTCACCACTCTATACTTTTCTCATAGAGTCATTTTGATAATGAAATGCGCTAATAATAAAGCAGCACTTGGCACAGTGCCTGGCATATCATAAGTTTTCAATAAATGGCAGCCATTATTATGATTGGTTGCTTTCCAGTGAAGTTTTACTTCCCACGGGTCAGCCGTCCGGAGGAGACCTCTGTGGCTACTCAAGGATTCATCTCATCCTGAGTGGAGCTAGAAATAGAAGCTGCACTAATTGGGGAACCTCGAAAATACTGCTTACCTTTCAAAGCAGTTGAACTAACATCTGTAGGACACTGCTTCTCAAGTGTGGCTCTAAAGTGGGATCACCTGGGGAGTTTTAAAAAGTACTGATGCTCTGGTCCTACCCCCTGGAGATTCTGACATAATTGGTATGGCAGGTGGCCTGAGAATCGGGTTTTCTCTTAAGTTCTCTAGGTGCTTCTAATGTGTAGCAGGTTTGAAAGCAGCTGCCCCAGGGTGCCACCAGATTTCCCCTCGAAGGTAAACAAGACGAATATCTAATTAGGACCTGGCAGTTAAGGCATCTTCCTGAAGGGAGTTTTTGTTCCCAGACCAACCCATTAAAAATGAGTCACTTGGGCCCAGCAGGGCCCCTCATTTAAAGGTTGCTGTTGTGGTACAGCATCCTAAGACTCTAGCGCCCCACAGAGGAACGCTTGGGGGCCAGGAGCACAAACAGATGGGGAAACTGAGGCTGAAGCAGCCAAACAAGCCTTCCCTCCATCCACTTGTCTAACCAGCTCACCGGCCCATGCTGGTGAGGATGGGGGAATAGAGCTGGTGACCCTGGTACATCTCCAAACAAACAAAACGTTTTGTCATGTCTGTGAACTGTGGTAGAATTCAGAGTTCATGCTTTGGACCCTGTGCGGATAATGTCCAAAGCTCTTTTTTTTTTTTAATGTTATGTTAGTCACCGTACAGTACATCATTAGTTTTTGATATAGTGTTCCATGACATCCAAAGCTTTTTTCTGCGGTGTAAGCTCTAATTTTATTAGAAGACAACCACATTTCAAGAAAGCGCTTTTTAGGGGCGCCTGGGTGGCTCAGTCGTTAAGCGTCTGCCTTCGGCTCAGGTCATGATCCCAGGGTCCTGGGATCGAGCCCCGCATCGGGCTCCCTGCTCAGCAGGAAGCCTGCTTCTCCTTCTCCAACTCCCCCTGCTTGTGTTCCCTCTCTCGCTGTGTCTCTCTTTGTCAAATAAATAAATAAAATATTTTAAAAAAAAGAAAGCGCTTTTTAAAAAGAAGCCCACCCCATTGCTCCCACTCTCCTGCTGTTTAAAAGTAAGAGGCAAGGAGCGCCTAGGTGGCTCAGTCGGTTAAGCATCCGACTCTTGGTTTCGGCTCAGGTCATGATCTTGGGGATGTGGGATCGGAGCCCCGTGTCGGGCTCTGGGCTTTTCAGGGAGTCTGCTTCAAATTCTTTCCCTCTACTTCTGCTCCTCCCCCTGCTCACTCTCTCTCTCTCTCTCAATCTCTCTCTAAAATAAATAAATAAAATCTTTTTAAAAAATCAATAAATAAAAAATAAAAGTAAGAGGAAGTACATTGTGCTGAGTGAAAAAAACAGTCGCAAAAGGACCTGATTTTACTGGTACGGGTCAGATTCACAGAGACAGAAAGTAGAAGGGTGAGGCCGGGGGCCGGGGACTTGTTTAATGGGGACAGACTCCATTTTGTGAACTAGATGCAGGTGATCGTTGGACAACAATGTGAATGTACTCAGTGCCGCTGAATTGTACGCTTGAAAGTGGTTAAGATGGAGAATTTTATGTAAACGTATTTTGCCACAATTGGAAATAAATTATTCTTTTTTGGGGGGGGAGACGTACAAGGGTGGGGATAAATTATTCTTCAAAAAGCGATTCTATTGGGGTGCCTGGCTGGCTCAGTCGGTAGAGCACGCGACTCTCGATCTCAGGGTCGTGAGTTCAAGCTCCACGTTGGGCGTGGAGCCCACTTTAAAAAAAAAAAAAAGGCAATTCAATTCTGTCATTTTTTTTTTTTTTTGAAATATAAAGAGAAGTAACCACATGGCGTCTGCAGGCCTATACGAACTTAACTGGGCTTTGGTTGATTTCCATGGAAACCTAGGAAGAGATTGTGCATTTCACTGGCCAGGATCCCCCCTGTGCACAGAGTAGGGAAGGAGCAGCCTGGATGAAAGTGGACAGCAGATCAGCACTGAGGGCATCTTGAAGTTAAGGACAGCTCATTGCAGCTGACTGAACAGTACTTTCTTCACGCATGTGTACTGTAGCTGCATAAGCAGAATGTACCCGGTGGCTTACCAGGGATTGTCCTGTGCACTGGGCTTTTAAGACTGTGTGTTTCTTTCCTCAGCTTGAGAGATTCCCTGCTGCATATTTTCATGGAAATGAGTTTAATAGAATGAGTTTGGAGTCAGCAATAAGAAAGGCTATTTGGCTGTGGTGTTATTTTTTTTATTTTTTAAAGATTTTATTTATTTATTTGACAGAGAGAGACACAGCGAGAGAGGGAATACAAGCAGGGGGAATGGGAGAGGGAGAAGCCGGCTTCCCACGGAGCAGGGAGCCCGATGTGGGGCTCGATCCCAGGACCCTGGGATCATGACCTGAGCCGAAGGCAGACGCTTAACGACTGAGCCACCCAGGCGCCCGGTGTTATTTCTTTTTAAAAAGGCTTCTAACATGCCTGATAGGGATATTGGCACAAATAAAAATTATACCTTAGGAGGGAAAAGACTGGAGGAGGAAGGCCGCACGTCTTTGCTTAGAGGGGCCTCTGGGAGGGTGTTGTTTTTCTAAATGATCTTTTGATGAGTGTCTCTAATACAAAGAATTAACCCCTATTATAGGTCAGCCTGCTGCTCTGATGGAGAATCTGCCGGGCCTGGGAGTGAGGCAGATCGTTAGTCCTTAGGGCCAGGCATGATATGCAAGATAAGCTAGGGCCTTGCTGGCCCAGGTGCAGCCCTCTGACCTGCAGCATCACGTTGTCCACCTGATGACCTGAGTGTGCATTTAATCGGTCCAGGTCCCCGAGTATTCGGGTGCACACCAAAGTCTGAGAAGCGGTGCTCTGGACACCCACCGGGGGGGTGGTGTTGGCTCATCTCTTCACGAGGTTCTCCATGTTGTGCTTGGATGCCTCTGCCTGTTAGGAGCCCAGTCCTCCCCTGGACAGCCCTGATGGCTTTAGAGGCTTTTCTGATGCTGTGCCTGGATGCCTCTGCCTGTTAGGAGCCTAGTCCTCCCCTGGACAGCCCTGATGGCTTTAGAGGCTTTTCTGATGTGAAAGGCAGCCGCGCTGCATATTCAGTTGGAAGGCGCTCCAGCCACACAGCCTGGGGTGGAATCCCAGCTTGCCACTGACAGCCGGTGTGACCCTGGAGAGATTGCTTACCCCCTCTGTGCCTCCAGATTCCTCCCTGTAAAATGGCTATAATGAGAGTCCCTGCCTCACAGGGTTATTGTGAGGATGAAGTGAGTTCATCCATAAGCAGAGCAGTTTGAGGAGCTCAGTAAATGTTAGCTGTTATTATCCTATTACATAGATTTCTGTCTCCTGCTTTGGCTCACATCTGTCCCCAGAGCCTCAGAGAACAAGCTTAACTCCTCATCCGTATGACAGCCTTGCAAACGTCTAAAGGCAGCTCTCGGGACACCTGGGTGGCTCAGTCAGTTGAGCATCTGACTTTTGATTTTGGCTCAGGTCAGGATCTCAGGGTCGTGAGATTGAGCCCCGTGTCCGGCTCTGCACTCAGCATGGAGTCTGCTTGAGATTCTCTCTCTCCCTCTCTCTTTGCCCCTCCCCTAGCTCGTGCACTCTCGGTCTCTCTCTCTCTCTCAAATAAATAAAAACTTAAAGGCGGCTCTCATGCCATCCACCCCCTTTATGTTCTCCAGGCTAAAGGTCCCCAGTCGTTCCCATTCCTTGTGTGACATCTCTTTGATTTCCACAGCATGCCCACCAGAAGGTCTTTTGGGAACTTGCCCATCTACAAGAATCACAGCATCCATGCAACAACCCGCATTGACCCCTAAGGCTAAAAATTTTACTTCTCCGTAGCCTGATTTCTTTTTCCCTTGACCTAGTTTCTTCCAGATCAGACAGGGGTGCCTCTGTGTGCTGCAAGGAAGTGTGGTGCCCAGGGGCCTTCCCAAGGCCTTCCTGAGCCCCAGGATCCCCTGCTCTCCGGAGAGCAGCATCCTGCTGGCAGCCAGACTTGCAAGCCTCTCCAGGCGGCAAGGGACAGGGACTACAGAGCCTGTAGCTACATAGCTCCATAAACACCCTGCCGGGTAGTAAGAATCCACAAGAGCCCTACCAGAGGATGCAGACCTGCCCAGGGCAGATGGGAAAGACAGAGCAGCCTCTCACAGCCTCCGCTGGAACTCCTGTCCTACCCACGACCCCTCCTTCCTCAATCCGCAACCCTCCATGGCTGCCTTGGTTCTTCCTGGTGTTCTCAAACTGGGTGGGGGCACACAGGCTCCCTGGGGAGCTCATTCAAGATGGAGACCGATGACTCAAAGTCAGTAGCTTTGGGCAATCTGTACCTCTCACCAGCACTTCTGATTCTCGTTGCTAGGGGCCTGCTAACTTTCAGAACAAAGGTCATTTTCCTCAGCCCCTTTGTCCACATGCCCAGATGTCTCTCTGTCCCCTGAGCACATTCTAGGTCTTCCCACCCTCTGCCTTGACTCACACTGGTGCCCGTTGGCACCACAGCTATCTAAGATGTCTCCATCCATCAAGACCAGCTCAAACCTCATCTCCACGAAGCCTTCACTGACCCACCCGCTAACAAAACCTGCCCCTCTGCATTCTGAGCATGCTTCTTCCTCGCTGCTTACCAGGACTCTCTGTTTGGTGTGCGTGGTGGTGGAGATCCAGCAATGGACAGTTTAGAGCATGGACTCTGAAGACAGATACCTTAGGCCACATCCCCGTCATATGACCTTCGGCAGGTGGTTACTACTCTGTGGAGAGCCTGCATCGAGGGGCTGCTGGGAGGACCGCAGAATGAATGCGTGTAAAATGCTAACACGGGGGCGGGCGCCTGGGGGGTGCAGTCTGTTAAGTGTCCGATTCTTGGTTTCAGCTCAGGTCATGATGGCACGGTCGTGAGATCGAGCCCTGCGGGCTCTGTGCTGAGCGCAGTCTGCTCAAGATCCCTCTCCCTCTCCCTCTGCCCCTCCCTCCCACTCTCTCTCTCAAATAAATAAATAGATCTTAAAAAAAGAAAAAAAGGTAAAATGCTAACACAGTGCTCAGCATGGAGCAAGTCCCACGTAAATGTTGACCGAGATCATTTCCTTATCCTTCTGACAATCATATTGAATATTTCATCTCTTTAACTACATTATATGCTCTTTGAAGACGGGGATGGTTTTAATCATCATCTTCATTTCCACTGCACAGGGACAACACATGCCAGAGACTTCCGGTAGAGAAGGTGAGACTATCAGAGTCCCCCACCATCCTGGCCTGGGAGTGGGGGGCAGCCCTCGGCAGCCATTCAATGTGAGGGGAGAAACCAGCCTTCGCACCTTGTCACACACACACCCCCCACCACACAGCTACAGTTGACTGGGCTTTTATTCTTCAGAGAATGTGTCCCCATTTAAATTCTCCCCATCCCGGGGTGCCTGGGTGGCTCAGTCGTTAAGCGTCTGCCTTGGGCTCAGGTCATGGTCCCAGGGTCCTGGGATCGAGCCCCGCATCGGGCTCCCTGCTCAGCGGGAAGCCTGCTTCTCCCTCTCCCACTCTCCCTGCTTGTGTTCCCTCTTTCACTGTGTCTCTCTCTCTGTCAAATAAATAAATAAATAAATAAATTCATTCTCCCCATCCCTGTGAGGGGCCAGAAGGGTGAAGTAGAAGGCATATTGGAACATGCCTTTCCCCCCAACCTTCTGTCTCCCAGACACAAGGGATCAGGCTCGGGGGGCTGGTGGAGGCGGACAGAGCAAGTGGCACAGACCTGGAGCCCCCCCTCCACCCATGCTGGCCGCGGATTGGAGCCCACGCTTCTGCTTCGAGTTTGAGCAAGGCTGTTCTGAATTCCTGGCAGGCAGCTAGGACTGAGTGCAGTGTCCCTGCTCCCTCTGCCCAGAGGGTGCTCAGAGCGTTAATTATACCTCCCTTCTGGATCTGTTGGGGGTCCCTAATTACCCTCCTCAGAGGGCAGCGGCTGCTAGATGATTTCCCAAACACCTATGGTGCTTTTAAAATCAAAGCCTCCTGTTGGCTGTACCGGACCCTAAAAGGAAGCAAAATGGGCTGGCTGGAGCCATCGCTGAAGAAAGCCCAAAGGCCCCCAAGACAGGGTCTAGACAGGAAATCCTGGCCAGCTGCCTCCCAGGAGCACCTCCAGAATTGGCTTCTCACCAGGAACACCAGGGGACAGGGTGGTAGGAGGAAAGGGACCCTTGGGAAAGGGCAGCTCCAATCTTGCCTCTTATGTGCTGAGAGGGGGCCATGGAGAATCGTGGCAGTGCTGGTTTCCTGTCTCCTCAGAGCAGTGATCCCTTATGACTCGCACAATGGTGCACCACACGGAGACCAGGTCTGACGACTGAGGACACGTCCCTCCATATCCAAATGGAGCTGAAACCATTTCCCCCACTGCAGGCTCTGACGGAAAAGCCATTTAAAGATATCTGTTAAGCCCATCTAATTACTGATTTGTGAGCCCTTCTGATAAAACTGAGTCTCTACTCCTGGGTATTCTTTAAATATACATTTTTTTTTATTTTATTCTAGAAAGTTCTGACTTTCGCCCCATCCACTCCACTGAAACTTTCTTGAATTCAGATCACCAGTATCATGTTACGGGCCCCAGAGCCTCTCTTGCTTGGACACCCAGGGCTCATCTCAGCTGAGGGCAGGACCCCTGCCACCACCTCCTTCCCCATGTCTGCTCTCCCTCCCCCCCACCCCTGCCAGGAAGGGAGCCTCCTCTTTGTTCTCATCCCCCCTTCTCCAGGGCTCCTCTTCCTCCAGAACCTGACAGAAGACACTGCAACTTCCCAAATTCTCCTCTGCCCTGTGGCTTCTGAAACACATCAGTATGTCCTCTGTTTTCAAAAGGGCTTGAGGGACAAGTGACCATAAGGAAGCAGCAGGTTCTCGGTTTTCATTCCAAAGTAAGAAAGTGGGTGAACTTTCTCAGCTGCTGTCGTGGCCTGGCCCTCATTTCTGGCCCCGGGGGCAGCCTTGCCCATGCAAACATCTTTCTTTTACTTTCCAGGCAGGTGTTTCAGAAGGAAGCCTCCCTGTGTCCCCATTTCAGTCCTAGGTGCTGCAGCTAGGCAGGTGTTAATGACAGGAAATTCCATCCCATAAAAGACTGCTCGTTTACATATCAGAGAAAACCCCCTTCTGTTGCCTCCCCTCTGGGTGACTCTGCTTTTGTCTTCCTCTGGCAGTCTCAGCCTCTGACTGGAAAATCAATCAAGCCATTCCTTATTTATGACCCGCCCACCCAGAAGTGAACTTCTACGGTTTGGCTTGTGTCTGCAATTTCTTTAAGGTTTTTTGTTTTTTTTTTAAGATCTTATTGATTTAGAGAGAGAGAGAGTGTGTGTGTGTGTGTGAGTGGGGGTAGGGGCAGAGGGAGGAGAGAATCTCAAGCAGACTCCCCACTGAGTGCGGAGCCCAATGAGGAGCTCAATTCTACGACCCTGAGATCATGACCTGAGCTGAAATCGAGTCAGACGCTTAACCGACTGAGCCACCCAGGCGCCCCTAAGATTTTATTTTTTAAATAATCTCTACACTCGACATGGGGCTTGAAGTCACAACCCCGAGATCCAGAGTCGCCATGTTCCACCGACTGAGACAGTCCCATAGAGGAAAGGGTACTGCTGTCATAATGCAGAGCTCGGAAGGTTTAAAACACTTAATATGTATTTGGTAAACAGATAGATTCTGGATTAATTGATCAAAAGCTGCCGGGTATTTGGGCTTCTTAACTTTTCATCTGCCTGGGTCTGTGATAGTGCTTAAGTCAGTAAAGAGGGCAATTCAAATGCTAAATGGGGAGTTACATCAGTGGATATCAAGACCATCCCTAGAATCTCCCACTGCCTCCCTTCAGTCTGAATTGTCTCACCTTGACCTCCCAAATGGGTCTACCTTCTCTATTTAGAGAGACTGTTCCAGGTCATCCAAATGGACACCTCCCAGGTTACACTGTTGGGGCAACTTCCCGAATTACATAGAGAACAATTTCCGAGTTGCCTGGCTTTATTTTACATTCTGTGCTAAACCACTTACATCCCCACCAAATCTTATAGGGAGGGATTCCGTCCCAGACCACAAATCCTTGAGCAGTGGCTGAAATCAGCTAGGACATCTATGCCCCCAAAAAGACACTGTGGAGCTCCCAGAATCCTCTGGGCCAACCAGAGCTGCATCCACTCTGCCATTTAGGGCTGTTTCCATACGCCCTTCACCTGCACCTGTTATGAAGCTGGCCTTCTGCATTTTCAGCAGGGGCTTGGCGTCTCTGGCATCGTAGCCACGTTAATTCTAATTCTTAGCACCAAAGTAATTGGCTTGATTTCAAATGTATGGCTATTGCTGAGATTCAGCCGCTGGATCAATGAAATTCCAAGTTCTCATCACTACTCTGTTGATAGTGGTAATGAACTTGAGTTTGGCTCCTATGTATCGAGCTTTTGACTAGATGAGGGAAAATTTGTTTTGCATAGTTACGTCAAGTTGGGGTGGGAAAGGCTTCCTTCCAAAATAGTGGTATCTTGCCTCCTTATCCACAGAGGAGAACCGCTGGGCTTCAGGGAAGGCTCCAGAGTGAAAGGATCCCGGATGGCGTGCTGTCTTCGGGTGGAAAGAAACAAGGCACCTGGGGGAGAGGGCATCTCTGCACATGGCTGACCAGCGGAACTGGGGTTTTGTCTTCCAGGGTTATCTGTCAGAAGGGCTGGTAACCAAGTGGTACCGCTCACCGCGCCTGCTCCTCTCCCCGAACAACTACACCAAAGCCATCGACATGTGGGCCGCCGGCTGCATCCTGGCCGAGATGCTCACGGGGAGGATGCTCTTTGCTGGTAAGTCACTAACCATGCCACCTTCCTTCTCCTCTGGTGTCGTTCTATAAAAAGGGAGAACTGATTGAAAGAAAAAAAACCCCACAAACAAACCAAAAAACCATGCTAACCACAAAACATCCTAGTCTTTCTCTTTAAAATGACCTGTATGGCTTTATGGACTTACTTGGAGGCCCCTTATCATTTCTGGCAAAATACTGGAAAGGCTAAAAATAGCCTTTTGAGGGCAGAACCTTTAAAATCAAGTAACTTGGGCGCCTGGGTGGCTCAGATGGTTAAGCGTCTGCCTTCGGCTCAGGTCATGATCCCAGGGTCCTGGGATCGAGTCCCACATCGGGCTCCCGGCTCGGCGGGGAGCCTGCTTCTCCCTCTGACCCTCTCCCCTCTCATGCTGTTTCTCACTCGCTCGCTCTCTAAAAAATAAATAAATAAAATCTTAAAAAAAATAAAATAAATTAAAAAAATAAAATCAAGTAACTACTTCTGTTCAGACACCTTGAGATTGACTGCTGGAAACATCCATCCTACATTTTCAGCCCCTTCCTCTTCTCTCCCTGCCACTGTGAGCGGTCAGTCTGGAGTGTTCATTTGGCGGGGGGACCCCACAAGGGGCCCCCAGAGTCCCTGAACTGACCCTCCATGAGCCCACTCGGAGGGGGAGGCTGAAGGGACCACTTCCGCGCAGAGCCTGAGCCGTAGACCCCTGCTGGGGCAGCATCCGCTCGGTGCTCCACCGGGTGTCGTTGGGGGACACGGAGGAGCCCCAGCATAGGCCGCAGGCTTCTGGCAGATTGGAATCCTGTAGGCATCGGTGGCATGGGGAGGGCACTCTGAGCAGCTAGATGAATCTGGGGACTTCTCAAAGATAGAAAGTCTTCGTTAAGGATTTAAACTGGTAGAAGTAAGTGGAAAGGCTACTCAAGCAAAAAGGGAAAATGGAAGCAATGGGAGTAAGAACAGCCTGTGTGGGTCGAGGGGGACAGCGAGGGGAGAGACCTGACCCCCACCAGCAGCGCCAGAGCGCTGAGAGAGCGTCAGGGCGGCAAAGACGAGTTGCGTTTCTGAGACTCATAAAGACTGAAGCTTCTTAGGGCCGAGCATCCGGCCTGATGCCTGGCAGGGAGAAGTTGCTCAGTAAGTCATTATTTACTGAGGGAATGAAGGAGCAAAGGAGAACAAACGCCTGACTCCATCCTGTCCCAGCACACTTCTTCCACGGACCTGGCATAGCCTGTCTGGCTGACTCAGTCTGCATCAGACGGGTCCATTCCAGAGGCAGAGACATTTCATAAAGCCAAGCCCCAGAGATGGCAAGTAACCTGCTTGTAGTCATACAGCAAGTGAGTGGCCGAGTGAGGACCAGAACCCAGGTCCCCTGGCACCCAGTGCTGCTCCCAACGGCCGGCGCCGCCCCTCCCCGGCCTCCCAGAACCACACTGGGGCTTCCGTCACCCCAGCCACTTGGGCAACACACTTAACCATCTGGTGTTTGGCTCCCCAGGGGCTCACGAGCTGGAGCAGATGCAGCTCATCCTAGAGACCATCCCTGTGATCCGGGAGGAGGACAAAGATGAGCTGCTCAGGGTGATGCCTTCCTTCGTCAGCAGCAGCTGGGAGGTGAAGAGGCCGCTGCGCAAGCTGCTCCCCGAAGTGAACAGCGAAGGTACCTCGGCCTGCAGCATGGCCAGCCTCCGGGAGGCTGCGCTCTGGCTTCGTTCGCCCTGGGGGGCCGGGCGGGTGGTCTCCTTCTGGAACGACCAAGCCTAGTTCCAGACAGAGAGGCCAAGGCCACGCCACTGTGGCGGAAATTTGCCCTAGCTACTTCCAGACCGAGCGTCATTGGCTCCCGGAGTTCGGCCATCAGGCAACTCTCCAGGCCGTGCTTGGTGGTCTTCCAGAGTCTACCCCCGTCTTTGCTTCCTTTTCCTTCTCGTCTTTCTCACTTGCCTTCCTGCCTCTCCTCCTTCATCTCCCTCTCCCTTGTTCCCCTTGATGATGTGGTGCAGAGAACATGAGTTTTACCAGCTTGAGACCCAGACCCAGACTCAATTCCCAGGTGCATCGGGAGTAGCTGTTTGGCCTTGAGCAAGTTTCCTAACCTCTCTGCATCTCAGTTTCCTTAACTGTAAAAGGGGTACAGTAATTCATGTCACATGGGGACATCGTGACGGGTAAGTAAAACAGAATGTGTAAAGCCCCAGGCAGAGGACAGTTGCTCCATCATCTTAAATGTTAACATTAGGGGCGCCTGGGTGGCTCAGTCATTTAAGCATCTGCCTTCGGCTCAGGTCATGATCTCAGGGTCCTGAGATCGAGCCCCACATTGGGCTCCCTGCTCGGCCGGGAGCCAGCTTCTCCCACTCCCTCTGCCCCTCCCCCCACTCGTGCTTGTTCTCTCTCTCAAATAAACAAAATCTTTAAATAAAACTTCAGCATTATCACTGGGCCTCATACCTACCAGAGGCTTCCCTACCTATGTTAGGTAGGATACAGGTTCAGCCAGTTGGAGGAGACACCCAAATTCTTAGTGGCTTAAATAAGATTTATTTCTTATTTAAGAAAAAAGAAGTTAAGAAGCGTATTTCTCTCTTCTATAATAATCACAAAGCAGATAGTCCAGGGCCAAGACAGTGAGCCTGCTGTACAAAGTCATCCAGGGGCCCAGGCCCCTTCCATCTTGTTCAACCATCCTTGGGTACTGCCCTTGCTACCTGGAGGAAGGTGGGGAAGGAGGGCAGGTCCGCTTGCCCTTAAGGTCATGAGCCGGAATTTGGACACCTCCCTTCCACTCTTGTTTTATTGACCAGAACTTAGTCCCGTGGCCCCAGCTCACTGCAGTGGAGGTGGTGAAATAGGTATTTATTCCCCACCACTTGGTGTCCATTATTACGAATGAGACCATCAAGAAACCAAGAACTTGGACCACCAGTGTCTTCTAACAGTGTCCTTGGCCATGATCCCCACTCAATCATAAGCTGCCTCAGTTTTCTCTTCATTAAAGGGGAGGAGAGATCATTTCATTCACCACAAATTAAGACTCAGCCCATCTATATTTGTGTCCTAGGGCCCTGTAGAAATCCCACCATGAGACAAGAGGTGCATTCACCTCTCAGGAATTCTGGATCAGGGACGTGTCACCCCCTCCCCTCCCCCAAGCAACCACACACATAGCAGCCCCTCGGTGCCTTGGCTGTCAGAGTGGTGGGCTGTTTCTCAGCAAAATCAGTGTTGGTCCCGATAGGAGATAAAGCTCCTCACTGTCGTCAGCAGCATCCCCCGACGTGTATTAAGCCACCACAGTGCTAGAGATGGAAGTTCAGAGACAGGACGGTGCACTCGCTGGGACGATGGTGAGAACAAAGAGGTGAGGTGAGAACAAAGACTGAGGAACACATCCTAAGGGGCCAGCAAGAGCCCTGGGTATTTGGGGGAGAGGAAGGGAGCAGAGAGGGACAGAGAAGCTGGCCAGGGGGACATGGTGAGGCCCGGATCAGCAGGACGAGTCACAGACCTGTTGGTAGGAAGTGAGGCTGGAGAGGTGAGAAAGGCCGAGAGGCCAGTGAGTTTGGACTTGATCCTGTAGCTGAACAGGTGTTCACTAAAGCCAGGCTTGCTCCACTCTCCCGATGTACCAAAACTCAACTCCAACCAAAACTCTCTTGCTGGCCTCTGGCCTTGAAAAGAGGTCTCCAGCTGACCTCTGGCTTTAGGAGAATGAGGGGTCCCAGGAATTAAAATATCGGTGGGGGGAGGGCACCAAGCCCACCCACCCAGGAGAGCCGGCTGGTGACCTGCGGTCCCTCCTTCTGCTGTACATCAGAGGCCCCACAGGCCTGGGAAGAGGCAGAATGTCTCTCTGGCTGTAGCCCCCAGAGGCTCAAAGGGCAGCCTGAGTGACTGTCCCTCAGCAGCTGACACAGCCGCCGGAGCAGGACGAGGGAGACAGGCCCCGAGACCATCATATCGAGGCCTCACTTCTGAGGTCCATTTAATCTACGAAGTAAATGTGTCACAAGTAACAAATCTGATGAGGAAACCTAATACGGAAACAAGTAAAAGGAGTGCTCTGGGTGAAGCAGGGTCGGGGACCTCAGGGCCCACCTGCCTCTCAGTCTCCAGAGATGCCCCTGAGGATCCTTCCAGAACCCTGGGGGCTTGGGGAAGTCCCGTTTGAGTTCACTGGGCCACAGGAAGGTGACAGGATGGTACGGAAGTCTCATTATATTAGAAATGCCTTCAGAACATGTGGGGAGGTTGAGCCCAGAGAAGAGGAGTTGGGGATTGGGGAGGGTATGGTGGTTTCTGTATTGAGAAAAACAAAGCTAGTGCCATGGCAGATAAATCTGGAACCTCCAGGTGACCCTGCTAGCAGTGTATGCACGGCTCACCTCCAGTCCGGACAGAGTGGGGGAGCCTGGGGCTCTCCCAGGACCCAGCTTGTCAGAGAAGTGTCTGCCATCTTCAACACACAGCTTTCAAGGTCCCCCTTGGACACCCACTTCTGGCCGAAGCCAGGGGAAGAGAGGGCAGAGACTCTTGCAGGAGGCTTTTATGCATCCAGCCTGGAAGTGGGGTCCACACATCACTTCCTCCCCTGCTCGCCAGGCCCCAGTCACACAGCACATCGAACTGCAGGGCGCACTGGGAGATGCAGGCCAGTGTGTGCCAGGCAGAGGGGCCTTGCACAGGACCTGGCTGCTTGCTGCGCCCTTGAAACCTGAGGGGACCGATCTTGGGGAAGAGAGAACATGCCGACATGGGGGACTCGCAAAGGGCAGAGCTAGGCCCGGGGGTAGAGGTTAAAGAGGGTAGATTTAGGTTAGAGACAAGAAGGGATTTTCTAATATTTGGGCTTCCGGAAGCGTCTGGCACCTGCTAGAAGACCAGCTGTCAGGAAGAGGAAAGAGGAGACTCGTTTTTACTAGAGTCAGTGGGGTAGACTTCGGGGTTGGCACTTTCCAACTTCAGGGTTCGCTGGGTCTTTGTTAAAAATAGTGATGCTGGTAATGATGCCTGCCCACGTTTAGAGCTTCAACTCTCTCCTGTCCTTGTCAGAAGGTCCAGAGTAATAGGCTGGGCCGAGGGAGGGCGGCAGCCCAAAGAGGGCAAGGCTTGCCCAGCCTGGAGCCAGACAGGGCCAAAGCGGGCTGTGCACTGCGGAGCCTGATTCTTCCCGGCCCTTCCCATCTGTGAGGCTCTTTCAGGTCTCCAGCCCTGACCCAGAGGCACCCCCTGAGCCTCGGCGCTCTCGGCGGTGATCAGAGCTCCTGCTGCTGTATGGATCCTTCGGTCTAGGCGTACAGAGCAGCACCACATCCTCCTGGGGGGCTGTGACCTTCTGAATCCGTCAATTTTCTGAATCACTGATGAATTTTCCTGCAAAGAGACCCAGGGCTGGTGTGAGGGGCAGGGTCGTGGTTGCGCCTTGAGGCTCTGGAGCTCTTGAGGCTCTCTCCCTTGCCACAGGGGAGGTAACACGATTAGCCAAGTCATGATTTAAGTGGAGCCTCCAGCACTGAGAGGTAATGCAAACCTCCAGGCTAGACCTTGCCCTGAGATAACCTAGCGCAGAGCCCACAAGGCAGATGGCTGCCCCTACCCCCGCTTGGGAGAAAGGACACCAGTTCCGTGCGCAGAGCTGATCTGTAGCCAGTGTGCACCCACACAGCCCGATTGGCTGCCGAAATTTCGATATACTTTCATGCAGGTTGGCAACCAGCCACCACACAAGGCTTCAGAGTGTCCCTTCCTGTCCCCAGGTTCCAGCTGCCTAGGACCTCCCCTTGATCTAGACCCTAGTCCCCAGGAGGGCTTCAGCTTGGTGGTTAAATATTTTAATATCAAGCCCACCTGCCCTTGTTTGTCAAACCTCCAGGAGCAACCTATGGTAGGAAGGCTGGACTCGGGAGCCCTGGGCTAACAGGCCGTGTCACACCTGCCTCACCTTTCAGTGACCTGCCTCACAGGCTCCTCCACCCACCCCAGCAGCCCGCAATCCGCAACAAGTGGGAGTGGGTGTAGAGACACCTCGGCTCCCCCCGACCCCACAAATGGAGTCACCTCTAGGTGTGTCCCATGCTGTCTTGTAGAGGATGCCTCCCCACCCCGCAGTGGGACCGAGCGCCAAGTGCCCACAGGAGGAACCTGCTCATGCGCACATCCCGTACTGGCTTCTTCCCCCCTCCCCTGCCTGTGCTTCCAGGGACGGTCACCACACAAACTATCTACAGCGCAGTCTGTGTCCCTGGAGAAATCCAGCGTAAGGCAGACTTTAGCCCCGCACCTGCTCTTAACCAACGGCAACTTGAGCAAGTCGCTTTACCCCGCTGGGCCTCTGTTTATTCATTTGTGAAGTCAAAAAAGCAGTATCTGGGGCGCCTGGGTGGCTCAGTCGTTGGGCGTCTGCCTTTGGCTCAGGTCCTGATCCCAGGGTCCTGGGATCGAGCCCCGCATCGGGCTCCCTGCTCAGTGGGGAGCCTGCTTCTCTCTCTCCCACTCCCCCTGCTTGTGTTCCCTCTCTTGCTGTGTCTCTCTCTGTCAAATAAATAAATAAAAATCTTTAAAAAAAAAAAAAAAGCAGTATCTGCTCTGAATTCATCACTGGATTGTGATGAGGGTCACAAGAAAGGAGAATGGCTAAAAACCTTTTTACAAATGGGAAAGTACAAAAAAATGTCTCTGCTAGGCAGGGCAGTGAATGACCTTCATGCCCTGTTTTGCTCCCCGCAGCCATCGACTTTCTAGAGAAGATCCTGACCTTTAACCCCATGGATCGCCTAACAGCCGAGATGGGGCTGCAGCACCCCTACATGAGCCCATACTCATGCCCCGAGGACGAGCCCACCTCACAGCACCCCTTCCGCATTGAAGATGAGATCGATGACATCCTGCTGATGGCTGCCAACCAGAGCCAGCTCTCCAACTGGGACAGGTGGGGTTCCAGGAGCCTCCAGCCCTGGAGTCTAGAATCCACGTTCTCATCCTCCCATTTCTGTTTTGCCTCTGATCCTCCATGACCTTTCCCTCTGTCTCCCAAGCTCCATATCCCATGGGGTGCTTTCCCCCATTAGCTTCCTGCCTTTCTCTCTTGTCCCCAGGCACTCCCACTAGATGAGCATGTGTGGGTAGGGGCCTTCCTTTGTGCGACCCAGCCACTACCCCTTTCCTCCCCGCCCTGAGTATACCAGAGCCAGGGCTCAATACAATGTTCAGCGACATTTAAGGAGTACCCATCACTGGAACGCACTTCTAGCAGACTGGGAATCTGCCCTAGAAAGGTAGACGGTGCCAGTGCACGACAAGGAGACAATGTGACATTTATTACCGCATAACACTTTCCCAGGGTCCTCATCGTTGGCACCTCCCAAGAGTGCCATTAAGGGGGGTGCCATTATTATTACTGCCCAGGGACACATGACAGAGCCACAGCTCAGAGAGGGTAGAGACTAGCACCTTGCCACACAGCTAATGCCTGCCTCGTGGGGGGCCTCCTTGATCTGCATCTATGTCAGATACTGCTGAGCAATCACAGGACTCTTGCCTGCTAAACCGGGCTGGGCCTCCGAATCCTTCCCCACACGGTGTGCCCAGAAGTCACTACCAGTGATTCAGTGTTGGGTAGAACCCACAATTTTTAACAATCTCTGTGTAGGCATGTTAGGATTTTTCGGGTCCCTTCCTATTCTGATGTTGAGATCAGGCAGCTAAACATTTGGGCATCACCATCTGCTAATCCGGGGAGGGAGAGCCGAGAGCGGCTCAGTTTAGAAATAGAAGTCAGGGGCTTAGCAGCTAGGACTCCGAGGGTGCCTAAGTGGGAGCCCCGCTGCTGTGGGAATGTGACAGCTAGTTACATAAGTGACAGATGAGCAAGTTCTCCTTTTCAGTCATTTTTTTTTTTTTTTTAAGATTTTATTTATTTATTTGACAGAGAGAGACACAGCGAGAGAGGGAACACAAGCAGGGGGAGTGGGAGAGGGAGAAGCAGGCTTCCCGCCGAGCGGGGAGCCCGATGCGGGGCTCGAACCCAGGACCCTGGGATCATGACCTGAGCCGAAGGCAGACGCTTAACGACTGAGCCACCCAGGCGCCCTTCCTTTTCAGTCATTTGACAGATGATAGGTTTCAGAGTGAGGAGGCACGGAGGGAGGGCCAGGGCAGCGCTGCTATTTTTGGACAGGTTTGTGGGTTTGTTGTTGTCAATTGTTGTTATCAAGAGTTGCCAGCAAATAGAGATTAATGAAGACTCTTCCTTCTGCTGCCCCCATGCTTTTCCCGCCCTTGACTGTGGTCCCTGCAGCCCCTCCCCCTCCGCTCCACGGCGCTTGAGGGCACAGAGTGCTGGCCCAGAGAGGCCCATCCCGTGCTTATCATGGCTGTGGTGCAGGGCTGGGGCCAGGAAAACTGTCGCAGGGTTTCTTTGGCCACTGCCCACCAACTCTGACCATTTCTAAACCTGACACAGTTCTGCTCCTGACTTTCCCATCACACCTGCATGAAGGAGATGGGCAGTCCATGGGCAGCCTCCCTCCTACAGGCCCTCCTGCTTTGGGCAAATGGCTTAACCTTGGATGAGCACCAGCATCCTTATCTGTAAGGCAGCGTGATCACCCTAACTCCACAGAGTCTCTGTGAAGACTTCAGAGAACCAATGTTTGGCGTTCGGTGTGTAGCAGCCAGGGATTAGGGTCTTTGCAAGTTCTTCCTCCTAGAAATCTCTCTGATTTCTAGGACCCTTGTGGGAGGAGGCGGTGTTCGCCTCTGGGGGTGACTCCAGCGCTCATGGGGTCACTGGGCAGTGGGCAGGCAGTCCTGGGGCCTCCCTGTGCCTCGCAAACCACATCGTGTGGACCGCTCTGGGCGCCTGCCCTTTCACAGCCAAACCTGCCTGTCCTAGGTGCATTGGCTTTTCCCGTGTGAGCACGAGGCATCCTGTACCACGAGCAGCTGGTCGTTGGCTCCCTCCACACGGTTCTGCATAGAGCACCTGGCACAGGGAGGAGAGGGCCCAGCTCGAGCTGATGGCCCGCACACCTGCCCTTCATTTGCTCTTGGCTGGCTGACTTTGCTCTCCCTGGCTGCAGGGCAGTTGACAGAAGGCAGAATTCCAAGGATCTCTGGCCTCTCCTGAGGGTGTCTAGAATCTTTCCACTTGCACTGCACTGATGCAGGGTGCTGGGGGGGGGGGGCATCTAACCAGACCCACTAAGGCAAGAGATCTTAGCATCACCTGGGGATGTGTTAAAACCGTGCTGATGCAGAGCCCCAGTCGAGACCTGCTGAATTAGGATGTGGGGTGATTCTAGTCTGAACCAGGCCTGAGAAGCACTCATAAGGGCCCTGCTACTCAAAGTGTGGTCCCCGGACCAGCAGTATCGGCGTCACCTGGGAGCTTGTTAGAAACACAGAATCTCTGGCCCCACCTCAGAGCTACTGGATCAAGAGCTGCAACTCAGCGAGGGCCCCAGGCGATTTGCGTGCAGGTCAGAGTTTGAGGAGCGCTGCACTGGTGGGATCCGTTTGAAAGGAGGTTCCAGGAGGACAGGGACTTTGTTGTTTTGTTCACTGCTGTGCCTGGCAATGCCAGCGCCTGGCACACAGTAAGGTGCTCAAGAAATAGCTGTAGGGCATTGAATGAGTACAGAAGAATACAAGGGTTAAGCCAAAAAAATCAGTCCCTCCACCGGAACCCCGGGGAGCGGGGGGCGGTCACAGGACCAGAGGGACAGGGAAGGAACGGAAAGGCAGTCTGTGCGTGGCAGACAGGGATGAGGGGGCTTGGCTCCCTCGGGGAAGGCACCTCACCCGCGGGTCCAGTCGCCCACCATTCCGTCTGTCTGCACCCTTGCAGGTACCCTGTGAGCCTCTCATCGGACCTGGAGTGGAGGCCGGACCGGTGCCAGGACACGAGCGAGGTGCAGCGCGACCCGCGCGCGGGCTCGGCGCCCCTGGCGGAGGACGTGCAGGTGGACCCGCGCAAGGACTCGCAGGGCAGCTCGGAGCGCTTCCTGGAGCGCTCGCACTCGTCCATGGAGCGCGCCTTCGAGGCCGACTACGGGCGCTCCTGCGACTACAAGGTGGGCTCGCCCTCCTACCTGGACAAGCTGCTGTGGCGCGACAGCAAGCCGCACCACTACTCAGAGCCCAAGCTCATCCTGGACCTGTCGCACTGGAAGCAGGCGGCCGGGGCGCCCCCGAGCTCCGCGGTGGCCGCCGACGCCGGGCCGCACGAGGACGAGCCGGCCAGCCTCTTCCTGGAGATCGCGCAGTGGGTCAAGAGCACGCAGGGCGGCCCCGAGCGCGCCAGCCCGCCCCCCGACAGCCCCGAGCGCCGCCTGTCTGCCTCTCCGCCCGGCCGCCCGGCCCCCATCGACGGGGGCGCCAGCCCCCAGTTCGACCTGGACGTGTTCATCTCCCGCGCCCTGAAGCTCTGCACCAAGCCCGAAGACCTGCCGGACAATAAACTGGGTGACCTCAACGGCGCGTGCATCCCCGAGCACCCCGGCGATCTCGTGCAGACCGAGGCCTTCTCCAAAGAAAGGTGGTGAGGGAGGGGGGGAGCTCCAGGCCCCCTGAGCGGAGGCCACCCAGGGAAGCCGGGCCTGGCAGGAAGGGGCTGGCCGCCCCCCACCCCGTACCTCCACCGCCCCTTCACCCCTCTCTGCTGCCTTGGGGTTAGCAAAACACAGGAAGGATCCGAGGAGGGAGCGGAATGTCCATTTCTTAAACTGCCTTAATAACTAGCCTTTAACCTCTGGGAGCAGGTCTGAACAGGAGCCTAGTTTGGGGGTTGATCACTTTCCCAGCGAAGAGGGGGCCCTTGCGTTTTACAGGTGGTGGGGTGCGAGGGAGCAAAGTGTCTTAGACAGCAGTCTGCAAGCCCTCCCACCTCTCCGGGTGCAGAGCAGTCTTGCCAGCGGGGTGTTGAAACCGTCTGGCCGAACTAGCCTCACTGACAGAGGAAGGACAGTGAGGCCCCCAGAAGCCAAGGGATGTGCTTACCAGCAGGGCGAGGCTTGAAGCCCAGTCTCCTGGGCCAGTGTCTGTCCGCTCTAAGCTGTCTTCCTCTGCTGGGGTCCCTGTGGCTTTCCAATCCGAAAACTCGGTCCAGGATGTTTCTTCCCTGCCCATCACCATCTGACCAATCCCATCTTTTATTCAGAGCAACGTTACTTATATTCCAAAATGGGAAACTGAGCCAGTTCTACCCCACTGACCAACCAGATGTTTTCTGGTTCCTCAAGTACTTCCGTAGTCCCACCTGCCACGCCCCTGTATTTGCCGCACCCCTGCGTGGTCTGAACACCTTGGCTCAGATCAGTTTGGGGTCTGTGGGTCCAAGAACTCATCTTCCAGGCCTGGGCACACACCTCCTCCAGAACTCCCTATGCACTTGCCTGACACATGCACGGATGCAAGGTCATGGCCCCAGTTCCCCAGGGGATCTCATACACAGGTGAGTTGGAAGACAGCAGTTCCAGTAACAGCTGCAGCCCAACACCCAGCCACATACACAGAACCCACCCGCAGATACATACAGAACTCCTCTCCTAGCCTACCTCGGGAACTAATGTTCTTGGCACGAATTGCTCATTTGGAGTCAACAAGGCCACAAGGTGCCCGCCACAGAGCAAATGTGTTAGGAGAGAAGATTTCACACGGGACCTATCGTGCTTCATGAATACTGACCTTGATTTTGATCATCCATTTAGCCCTGGCAAAGAGCGGTCCCTAAAGAAAGGCATGGAAAGCCAGTGGCCTTAGGGGCAAGGAACCCAGCAAGGTAGGAAGATGGGAAAGGCAGGGTGCCGACCACAAAAGTCCTCAGGAGTCAGGCACCAGCGTAGAGACCCCAGGACACAGGAAGGGCTTCCAAGCAGCCACGCCCCTCATAACTTCAGGCTGAGTTTGGAGCAGGTACACCGAAGGTGTCCTCGCCCACAGAGCCTGGGGTGATGGTGTGTGGGCACAGCAAGCCCTCTGCGGAAGCATTGTCCATCCCTTGGAATGCTCCGCCATTCCCACCACTGGTATTCTGCTCCCCCCTGCACCCCCAAAGATACCCACAGGAGGTCTAGCCAGTCTGTAAACAGAGGACTCCCCAGCGTTGGCCTTGGGCTGTGTTCATCCTCACCTTGACAGCACCTTAAACCTATCAGCTAACTAAGAGTTGTACATTGAAACCTGCAACACGTTAGAAACTTATATTTAAAAAGAATTAATCACACTGACCATAATTTTTAATGGAAAATATGTAAACATGAAGTGTTTGGGTTTCTTTTTCTTTTTTTCTTTTTTTTTTTTTAAAGAAAAGGAAATATACACTGCTCCTCATGTGCCATTTGTCCTCAGAGCGGCTTTACTTTTTTGGTAAAGGACCAAGCTGCTGACCTTGACCAGGAGTTCATATATAATTGTTATTATAGAGGAATTGTTATAACTACTCATGTTTTCAAAAGATCTATTAAACTTGATCAGGACGGGCCAAATAAAGTTTTATTGGAACACAGATTCCTTTATTCATTTAAGTATGCTCTCATTCATTTACATATTATGGGCAGCAGTCTTGGGCAGTGGTTGATTCATGGAGCCTGGCTGGCTTCTCCCTGCATCCCTGAAACCAGGGTTTTGAGGTGTTGCAGTCAGTTGGAGGGGAGGGGAGGGGAGTGGAGTATCTATATGGATTGGTAGTGAGGGAAGTGAGTCCAGAACCACCTGGGTCGGGTGTGGTGTCCATCCTATAAATTTCAAACCGTATCTCGGAGTTAACTCCAACCCTTCTGAGGAAGGCTGAGCCAAAGGTGGCACCATTCCCAAAGGGGCCAACGTCATGAGATTTGGGGGAGCCAGCATCCACAAATGCCTGCCCGAGCCACACTTCACAGGTGCCCAAGAGTCCCCTCAACTGAAGTTCACCCCTTTGTAAGACCCGTCAGGCGCCTCTGCGCCCCGTGCTCCAGGGTCAACTCTACATCCATTCATTCACATATTGTCTGATCCTGTCTCCTGTCTTCTACTCCCAACACTTCTGACACTGAGTTTTCCATGCCAGACAGTTCTCCAGTTCTCTGCACAGGCGTTGGACGTGGTGTTCCGCCCCTCCAGACAGCTTCTGCCCAGCGTGGGGCCTGATCTGTGCAGTAAGGAAAGTAGGATGGGGCACTGGCTTGGTTTCCTTCAGAGGCAAATCCTGAGACAAAAAATTAAGTGCAAGTAATTCGGGAGTGGGAGGAATGAGCTCAGACGACACTGCTAGAGCGATAGGGAAATGAGGGGGAAGGGAAGGAAGCGGTCAAGGTGCAAGTCACCACTGCGGGAAGGAGGAAGCGTGTGGAATGACAAGCTTGCGGCTAAGAGCAAACCTCTTCAACAATTGCCTCACTTTTGGTCTCCCAGAGCAGCTAGCAAATGAACCATAAATGGTTTACATCTCCATGTGAATTCACGGGCTCAATACTAAGAGTTGTAAATGACTGAGAAATGCCTTTGCAGAAACAAAGACACTGGGAGCCATGTTGAGTTGGTTCGTGCCATTGGCATGGTATCAAACATGGTTGTGGGGGTTCCAACATCCATCACCGTCTCAACTTGGTTCCCTCAAATCAGTCCCTGAGATGGGGGTTCCTCAGCAAGTGATTGATGGAAGGAATGCCCTAAGCAGAGGGGGAGGACAGGAAGCAGATCAGGGTTGGGGAAGAATGCTCAGCCAGCATGTGGCCCGGGTAACCGAGACCAGCTTCAGCCTGACGCCACAGAGAGCTTGGGAGCATGAATTGCACCAGGGAGTTGATCCCTCCTTGAGGAAAAGAGAACAGCCTTTGTGGCCCCATGTCAGCTAGTCACTGGTGGCCATGGGGTGGTGGAGGAACAGAGCGCATTCAGCCAAAGCCAGTTCTCCTAGGAGCAGCTGTGAGCCACTTGGCAGCCAAAACCCACAGCAGCTGGGCAATGGGTACACTCACCTCACCTGCTGAAGGGGATCTGGGCAGGGTACCGTCCGCATTGCAGGACAGTGTGCTAGGCGCTATGGGGGTAAAGAGGTAGAAGAAAGACCTGCCCCAGCAGATCTTAATGGTTTGGGTGGATAAACCGGGCAAATATATAAAACGTCCGAGGAGGAAATCAGAGACTGCCACAGTTACCCCCCTGGGGAGCCCTCCAGGGCCCAGTTCCAGCCCTTTCATTATTAATTTCCTGCCATTAACACTCCCCAAAGTCACTTCTCCACCACTGCTCCCCACCACAGAGTTCTCAGCCGAGTAACTCTTCGGAAGGGGGTCCCCAAGACCATCCTCCAGCTTCAATAATTCACTAGAAGGACTCACAGGACTCAGAAAAGCTGTCCCACTCACAGTTATGGTTTATTACAGTGAAAGAATACAGATCAAATCAGCCAAGGGAAAAGGGGGGCAGCCCAACTCCAGGAGAAACCAGGCACAAGATCTCAGGGGTCCCCTCCCTAGGAAGTCGCACGGGGACATGCTAATTCTCCCAGCAACAACCTGTGACAACCAGCGGGTATCACCCCAGCCTTGGCAGCCAGGATTTCCATTAAGGATCAGGTCAGTTGGGTAGGACCGTGTGACTAATACGAGCTACTGTGTGTCCAGCACCCCACTCCAGGTCAAACCGAGACAGTATGGCCTTGGCCTCAGCTGTACAAAAACACTCCTGTCAGGAGAATCCAAAGGCTCAGGAATCACTCCCAGAAGCCAGTCAAGGGCCAGTCCTTCTGAAGTTAGGCCTTCCTTCGGAATGTACAAGGTTTGAGAAACGGGGACCTGGGAAGTTAACCCTCTACTACATGGTGAATACATTTGTGACATTGGACGTATTTGTGCCTCCTGCAATTCTAAAGTCGTGTGAGAGTCTGTTTATGTCAACATTTACAGCCAAGCTGAAGCAACACAGCTATGTATCATGGAAATCTTAAGAATATGCAGCACTATTAAAATATAACAATAAAAACATGCATGCTGAGGCAGGTGTTAGGCAATCTAACACCTGAGATCCCTTTTCTTAGTAAACCATGGTCCGCTCACAAGAGCCAAGCCTGCTGACGGATCTGCAAGCTAACTAACCACTCATTCGGTCAGCGTGGTTATTACCACTGGGGTAATTGTGCCACAAGTGTGATGGACTGCTTTAGGAAGCACTCAATACCAGAACCCCACCCCCTCCCGAGACATACTGGAACGCTGAGCTGAGGTCTCCAGAGTTCTGCGGTGAAGAGAGAGGGCTCTGGCGGTGCAGCTTCCTGAGGAATGGCCACATGAAGCAAGAGGCAAGACTGGGAACTGAGGAGGTCAACAGTCAGGCTGAGCCACACCCAGCTCCAACCTTCAGAAGATGGTTTTAAGGGGGGATCCTCCAGGGGTGAGAAAGAAGGAAAAGATCCAGTCCTCGCATAGGGGCTCCTACTAGATATGATTAGAGGATATGATGGTTTCTTTAATGTTCCAACCTGATTAGACCAAGGTGCCCGGATATTTGGTCAAACATTATTCTAGATTTTTTTATGAGAGTGTTTTCAGATGAGATTAACATTTCAGGGGCGCCTGGGTGGCTCAGTCAGTTAAGCATCTGCCTTTGGTTCAGGTCATGATCTCAGGGTCCTGGGATCGAGTCTCACATTGGGCTCCCTGCTCTGCAGGAAGCCTGCTTCTCCCTCCCCTGCAGGAAGCCTGCTTCTCCCTCCCCCGCTCTCTCTGTCTCATGCACTCTCTCTCAAATAAATGAGTAAAATCTTTTTAAAAAAAAAAAGATGCAGAGATGCCTGTCAGTCTTTGCTGTTGCTTGAACTGAGGACAAGCCAACTTTGGAACTGTGGGGTGACCAGTGTAATCATGTGTTCCTAACCACAGGGGGGAAGAAGAAAACAGGAGACAGACAGAAGCTGCCCAAGTGCTGGTCAGGTTTCTCCCTGTCTCAATCCCTTGTAGGGACCCGACCGTACCTCCTGCCCCTGGTTCTCATCAGATCCCCCAAGACTGTAGAATAAGCCCCTTTGTGTGCATCTTCCCCGGGTGGACTCTCTTACTTGCAACTGAGAAGAGCTTGACTCGCCTGCCTTCGTCTGCCCCGGCCTTGCCTGCAGGAGCCGGCATTAAACCCCCATACCTGACCTGTGTGTAGGGGAGCCTTGTCCCCTCAGCATCCATTCATACTCTGGCATAACATCACAGTGGCTTCCTTCAAGCAGCGCTTAGAGAAAAGGGAGGGGGCTGAGTATTTTCGCGATGTGACGGGCTTTGGAAGGATGTATGTACATAAAGCCCACATTTGGGCCAGAGTTGGATGAAAACAAACTCAAGAGAGGAATGAATGCCAGGTGGGAGGGGAAGATGTGCAACCACCTCAGGGGGCCAACCTCATCTCCTCTGCTGACCCAACCTGGGCAGGGCCAAGGTCAATCAAGGCCAGGAGAGGTCCCTTTGGCTTAGCACACACACAGGGTCTGACATTCCTACTGGGAACAGACATTCAGAGACCAAGAACACCAAGATGTTGGTATAATTAAACTTCCATCAAAATCTGCGAGCAGGGGCGCCTGGGTGGCTCAGTCGGTTAAGCGACTGCCTTCGGCTCAGGTCATGATCCTGGAGTCCCGGGATTGAGTCCCGCATTGGGCTCCCTGCTCAGCGGGGAGTCTGCTTCTCCCTCTGACCCTCCCCCCTCTCATGCTCTCTCTCTATCTCATTCTCTCTCTCAAATAAATAAATAAAATCTTAAAAAAAAAAAAAAATCTGCGAGCAGGATAGTTTATCCAGCCAACAAATGTCCCCTGACCACAGGAAGGTTCCTGATTTCTCCACTATGATGGACTGCATATTTTTTATATTTAATATGACTGCATATTAAAATCATAATGTTTGATATCTTGTATTAAATAAAATGTATTAGGGCTAACTTCACCTGTCTCTTTTACTTTTTTTTTTTAAGATTTTATTTATTTATTTGAGAGAGAGAGAATGAGAGAGAGCGAGTACATGAAGGGGGAAGGGTCAGAGGGAGAAGCAGACTCCCCGCTGAGCAGGGAGCCCGATGCGGGACTCGATCCAGGGACTCTAGAATCATGACCCGAGCCGAAGGCAGTCACTTAACCAACTGAGCCACCCAGGCGCCCTCTCTTTTACTTTTTAAATGTGGCTGACTAATACAAACTTTTTAAGTTACATGGGTGCCCGGTATTCTACTTCTCCCCCCCACCTCCCCACCCCCACATTCTTTTTTTTTTTTAAGATTTTATTTATTTATTTGACAGAGAAAGACACAGCGAGAGAGGGAACACAAGCAGGGGGGAGTGGGAGAGGGAGAAGCAGGCTCCCCGCCGAGCAGGGAGCCCGATGCGGGACTCGATCCAGGGACTCCAGGATCATGACCTGAGCCGAAGGCAGTCGCTTAACCAACTGAGCCACCCAGGCGCCCTACCCCCCCACATTCTATAGGATAGCACAGTTCTAGAATGCTATGGGCTGATAATGGCCTTCATCTTTTTACAATAATATTTCACTTCAGTGAGGTCTTCATCTTCTCAAACTAAAGGAGTGGCCCTCACAGAACTCCAGGCCCCGTGGAGTCTTGTGGGCAGGTCACTTTCAGATCAAATCAGAGATGGTTTGCGAACCACTTAAACTGCCCTAAACAAAAAAGTAGTGTTTATTAAACAGAAACAATAGTGTCTCTCAAACTCTGAAGTCAAGAAGCAGAGGAGAAGCTCATGAAGGACTCGGCAGAAGCCCTTGGGGAGCCAGGAATCACGGTTCCTCTGTTCACGTCCTTTTGCAAAGAGTTTCATTATCTCATCTCTTGGCTCAATCACTTTCATTTCACTTGAAGCCCTGAACCTGAATGTCCTTCTGCCTCATCTGAGTTTAGCAAAATCAATCACTGAAGTCACCAAAACAGAGTGGAGGATCAAGATGAGCTGCTTTCCAGATTACAGGTAATTTATTTATCTCTAGTGGTGCCAGACACTGCATTCTACCTTTGGGTCCCGTGGTTCCAAGCTGTGATTTATGTATTAGACTTGACAATGAGATGAGTCTGCCTTGTGCATGCAGAAGACATTTCAGCCCGAATCTGAAAGTGGAGAATGGTGTGCCAAGGATGGTCCCTGCTTTAATGAAGGGCAAGCCCCCTCAATCACAGGGAGCTTAACTTCTGGCTTGCAGAATTGGGTCAAAAGGGATGGAACACTCTTATGATAACTCATCATTACAAAGCTCTGCATATATGGAGGATTGTACGAACAAAACCTCATCTCTTAAAACCTAATGGGACCTGGTCAGATAAAAAAGCAGCCAGGGCTAGACCTCTCATGAGAGTGGCAGATGTCGCCCAGGCGGAGTGAACAAAGCTCCCACAAGAGGCCTCCCCTGCCCTCCCACTCGAGTCTGTCCCAGAGCCCCGACATCTGTCCCATCACTGCATTTCATTATCACCTGCAACCACGTTACGTGGAAAGAACAACGTGTTGCCCTGGCCAGAGATCCTTCACCAGCTTACCTAGACTGAGAGTGAAGCCTGAAGAAAGGGGCAGAGAGCTTTCTGAGGCTGACTGAGGTGGGCAGTAAAAGTGTAAGCTTGCGACAGAATGTAGGGTAGCGGAATTACGCCACCCCAAAAGGTGCCACTTTGAGTGGAAGGCAATTAGGAAGCAGCAAACATAGGAAAGCACTCTCTACCTCTCCTCCTTTCCAGGGTATAAATGTCCCTTTTACCACAGACAGACTCTTCTCATCCCAGAGAAGGCACCGGAGGAATCTGCAAACAAACTACTTCATTTGTTTCCTCCCACACATTCGCCTCTCCGCCCTTGGAAGCCCGAGACCTCTAGCCTTTGTTCTGTCGTCTATTTACGGATGTATTGCTCTTCGTTGAAGATGCTGGTGGCGCTCACCACCACTTTGAGTTACTCTCAATTTTAGGTTTCCCCTGTGTGATGTCACTGCATGTATTAATAAACTGTTCCCTCTTGGTAAGCTGTCTTCTCGTTTGAGTCCCCACTGAAATCCTAAACGGGTAGAGGTCATATTTTGCCTCCCCTATGAGAACCTCTCTTCCAAGAAGGAGAGATGAAAACCAGGGGGAAGAATCCTGGACTGCTCAGGGAAGGAGAGAAGGAAGGGGGGGTGGATTTCTGTAGGGAGAGGTGGAGAAGGGCCCACTGGGGAAAGTGTTTCTTTTTCTGGACAGAGAATCTGAAATCCCTCGTCGGGTGAGGGAAAGTCAGGTAGAACCTCGCAGGAGGCAGACGATGTGGATGGGTAAAGATGGGGAAGGGGGGGCGCCTGGGTGGCTCAGTTGGTTAAGCGACTGCCTTCGGCTCAGGTCATGATCCTGGAGTCCCGGGATCGAGTCCCGCATCGGGCTCCCCGCTCAGCAGGGAGTCTGCTTCTCCCTCTGACCCTCCTCCCTGTCATGCTGTCTGTCTCTCATTCTCTCTCTCTCAAATAAATAAATAAAATCTTTAAAAAAAAAAAAGATGGGGAAGGATGGGATTCCGATGGGAAACCCCAGGCATTGTGGCGCCCCAGAGCTTGACCTTCCCTTTTCCGCAGCAGGAGCCTTCAGTAGCTCGGAGGTTGCCCCCCTGGGCCAGCCTGGTTACTATCTGAAGCCCTGCAGTGGATCTTTCCTTGGTAGCAAAGCCTGAGCGGATTTCTCCTAAAAATTACGTCGCCGCATTTCCCAGGCCCGGTAGCCTGAGAGCTAAGCTGGCCTTGTAGCATGAACCAAAGGACCGCATTCCTTTGTCTCCAGTCTAGCCTGGTCACGCAGGACTTCCAGCCTTCATCAGACTCTCCGCCAGTAGCTCCCGTGGTCACCAAGAGCCACACCTGCGAAGGCTGAGGCTCTGCAAGGCCATGTTTGCGATGGAGGCCTCGGGCCTAATGGCCAGCTACAGGGGCTGTGGTAACTGCAGGGAAGTTTCGGGAAGCCCCGTCAAAGGGAAGCCCCGTCAAAGCCTCTTCGGGGGCCTGCCTAAGGCACGCATACCTTCTGTAAGCACAGCCATTCTACCTTGGCCGCCTCCTCCTAACTGTGGCAAGGCTCCCTGCCCTTCGACTGAGGGAAGGAGAGGCGCTTGGTCCCCGGAGGCAAACGGACGGCTAGCAGGGCCTCCCCACCAGCCTCCCCCGCCCTGGGGCTCAAGCCGGAGTCTCTGTCGGCCAGGGAGAAACAGGTCACCCCTTTGGCTCCTCTTCTAGAAAGCAAGTCTGTCGGCTTAGGGAGGGGGGCAGGCCTGCTAGGGTTATAGGATTAGGCCCTGTGAAGCCGCTATTAAAGTTTCATGAACCTCAGCCTGGCTGGGAGGGCAGTCAGCCCGCACTCATCAGGGGCTCCAGCGTCCCCCTCTGCTTCTGAAAAGCAAGGCGGGATTCCGGCCTCCCTGCCCGGAGCCCTTCCTAGCCGACAACCCTCACTGTTAACACCTCTGGCTGCTTGCCGGGAAAGGCTCCGGATTGCTTTGTGCAACTGCTGTTTTCCTTTCTCTCTTCACAACCCCCAGTGGCGGCCACTGGCCAAAATCCATCACTTCTGTGTCTCCCCATCACTTACCCTCCCACCTGCCTCAGCCCGGCCTGGGGGAGACATTTTGTTTGCACAAACCCGCAGGATGACAGAACGGCCATCAATATTCATGGTCTGGAATCCCAGGAACGGGCTCTTCGTGGGGGGGAGGATTCCTGAGTAGGCTGGGCTAACAGATCAGAATGGGGCTCGGAATTCTCTGCCCTCAAGTGCGGACTCAGCCCTATCTTCTGTCATACGGGTCTCAGCGCTGCCGGAAAATCCTGGCTAGTGCCCCGATGTGGCCACGTTGCCCAAGAGCGCCAGGTCTTCCACTGTCTGTGGTAACAGGTCAGCGACAAGAGAAAGGACCGAAGAGGACTACCACGGGGATGAACTCACGCAGGCTAAAGGGATTTCCATTTAAGGGGATTTGTTTAGGAGGTAACTAGCCCTGGCATAACCCCGTGAGACAGTTCCACCTTCCTCCCTGGGCCGCCGATTTGCAATGGAATGTGTCATTCTTGGACCAAAGGCCAGAGCGATGGTAATAGAAGCGAGACCTCCAGAGACCACCCAGCGCTCCAGCATCTCACCCTCCCCAAGGCCACCACTCATGCTACTACGGCCACCATGGCGGGGCCAGCCCCCGACCTCCCCTGGAAAGCACCCTACTTCTTTTTAATTGTGTTTGTGTGACTTGTAGAACTACAGAGGCTTAATGGGAACCCAACAAGGGATGAATTAAAAACCATCAGACTAGGATTTGGTGACAAACCCTTGCTTGTTAGAGGCCTTGATTTTAACAGCTGTATTTCCAGTTCAGGGTTGTTGTGAAAATAATGAGTATGAGTAAGTGTTGTTGTGTGTAAAGACTATAAAGCAGTAAGTTTTAAAAAAAAAATTATATATAGATCGACCTCTGTAAACCTCTTCAGATGAAAGCTAAATATATTCACTTTGGAGGTTGAGATAATGGGCAGAGGAAGATTGTGCTCTTCTTTTTTTTTTTTAAGATTATTTGAGAGAGAGAGAAAGAGAGAGAGAGAGCACAAGCAGGGGTGGAGGAGGAGCAGAGGGAGAAGCAGACTCCCCGCTGGGCAGGGAGCCTGACGTGGGGATCCACGTGGGGCTCGATCCCAGGACCCCGAAACCATGACCCGAGCTGAAGGCAGATACCCAACCGACTGAGCCACCCAGGTGCCCCAGATTGTGTTCTTCTTCTTTTTTTTTTTTTTTTAAAGATTTTATTCATTTATTTGAGAGAGTGAGAGAGAGAGAGAGAGCACATGAGAGGGGGGAAGGTCAGAGGGAGAAGCAGACTCCCCGCCGAGCAGGGAGCCCGATGCGGGACTCGATCCCAGGACTCCAGGATCATGACCTGAGCCGAAGGCAGTCGCTTAACCAACTGAGCCACCCAGGCGCCCAGATTGTGTTCTTCTAAGTGAAAATCATCTGCAGGTGTCCACAGACAGTGAGTTGGGTGCCTCCGGCTGCAGACCAAGCATCTGACAACAGGGAGCGGAAACCAAGCCGTTGCCTGTCACCCTCCACATCACGACATGCAGCCGTTGGGGAAGAAAAACTTTTTTTCTCCCCACTTATGTTCTGTATTTGGGGTCTGTGAATTAAACTGACAAAAGACAGATTAACGAGAGGACAAGGTTTATTTGTATACACATGGGAGCTGACAGAAGTAGCTGGCTCATTAAATGAAGTTAAGAGATTATGCACGAACTCAGTAGGAGAGAGGGTGGGGAAGAAAAGGCTTTTAGGAAAAAATAAATGGGTTTTTAGGAGAACACTCAAGAGATAAAGTTTGTGATAGCATTTTTTCTATACAATTATGAGTGAACTTTCTGTTTCCTTCAGGGCCTTAAAACCACCCTGAAGAAGGGCTTTGAGGTAGATTTTATTCACATTCTCCCTTCTGGGAGAAGGTCTGGCCTGAAGAAGGAATTTATCACAGCCTTATTTCCCAGATATTTTTGCTTTTAGAGTCAGATAAGGGAAGCTCTGAGAAGGTTTCTTTCTGCATCTTTTGATTCTCAATTGCCTTCAGCTCAAAATAATCTTTATGCCCAAGTGGTATATTTTGTGGGAGGCATATTCTTATCTCTTTCACAACTGAGAGGGGAAAGTGTTCGGCAAACCACCCAGGATGAAGCAGCCCCACAGAGCAGTCACTCTAGATTTCCACTGGGAGTACCTTTCCCCCATGGTGCACTCACCTGCCCAGGGCACCCTTGACCTTCTAGCAACACTGCCCCGCACGCCTCCACCCCACCCCCCCTTAGCTCCCTCTGTTGGGAGAAGAGAGGGCGAAGTGGAAGACACAATGACCACTCTTAAGGGAACCACCTGCCTCTACCTTTGCTGCTGTTTTGTTCCTAGCCAGCCTGGGGCGATGGGGGGATGGGGGAACTATGAAGGAAAGGTAAGCGATTTTAATTAGGGCTTTGCAATGCAAGCCCTAACACAGTGAGCAAAGGGAATAATGTCTGAAATAGTCAGAGGAGGTGTATTATTCTTAGATATCTCAAAAAGCTAAGTGGTTGCTGGAAAACAGCCACTAAACCAGTGTTAAAGGGAAGGGGTGGGGGTGGTGTGAAGGGCAAGGCCAATTCTCAGGCCAGAGCCCGGAGATGGCCTCGGCCACGGTGGGAGGGATGTGAGAGCAGGAATGGGAGCCCTGGCTGAGACTGAGAGGGGCGCTGGTCCACATTTGTGGAATCTGAGCAGCCCGGACAAGGGAAGCAAGGGCTGGTTGAGATGTGGGACCAGATGAAGAGCCAGGCTGAAAGCCAAGGGGCTGGTCAGGACAGAGGGAAGGAGAGTGGATTCCCTTCCCGGTGAGGTGGACTGCAGGGAAGCGGAAATATGAGGGAAGAAGGCTTGGGGTACCTGCGTGCGTAGTAGCAAGCCGACTTCCAGGCTAGGAGACAGAGGAGTTCTGGGTCCTTCCCCTGCCTACCTGCATCAGGGGGAATATGGACCCTGCTCTGTCCACATGGCACAGTTAAGACGGTCTCACAAGATGATGGGTCCAGAAGTGCAACACACTATGCGGTCCTGTACACACACGTAACTGTTTAATGGGAAGGATTCCTTAAAAAGGAGGAATTCAGGTGGACACACACCTGGATGGATGCCTCTGGCAACTGCAAGACGTTTCTTCTGAGCAAGCTTCTACGGCAACAGGGGCCCCAGACAAGACTGGACATGGTTAATGCAACAACAGGCTTGATAAAGTGCCCACTGGGCACAGGGCTTTGCACAATGAGCAAAGCGCCCACTGGGGATGCAGCATGAACAGAGCCGACCCACTCCTGCCCGAAAGGAGCTCGCAGCACGGCAAGGGGAGTGGGAAACCTATCCCCCATGGCTATTCCTATGCTTCGAGCATCACCCGTCTGACTCAGGCGAATGGCCCAAGCCAGCCCTTCATTTGGGGATTCTGATGCCTTCCATCTGCCATGCTTGGTAAGCTGTGCACCCCAAATTAGGTCAAATGCCTGGTGATGGAATTACCAGGAAGTACAAGTAGTGCCTGGGGGTGTAGGGAGAAGTAGAGGGGTAAGCAGCAGGCAAGGGAGGGAGAGTTGAGGAGAAAGCAGCCAGCAGCTGCGGCGAAGGAGAGGATAATGAGATCTGACTCGACTGAGCGAAGACAAAGCATCCTGTCCATGTCTGCTGAGCACCTGCTCCAGGCTGGAGGGGGCAGTGAACAGTCCCACAGACCAGACTGTGGGCCAGACTTGCTTCTGAGCCAAGCTGACTTTATCCCTTCCTTTCCCACCTCCCCAAATGCTTCTACTCAGCAGAATCTGGAATTTGCCAGCCTTGTAGTTCGGATCTGCAGGATATGATGTCAAGGACTCCAAAATAGTGTCCCCGAAACTCCCCACCCACTCATAAAATGGGGAAGGAAGTTCCACTGTTAGAGACCCCTTCTCCCTTGGGGTGGGGGCTTTGAGATGCTTATCACCTGTCCAAAGGCCAATGTAGTGCCCTTGGGAGCCAAGGGATCTGGTACCTTATTGGTGGTTTGCACCTCACTGTTAATGAGTTTCTCTTAAAGAACTGAAGATAGCCTGCTCGGGTCTTGTCAGAAGGGCTCTGGGGAGGGAGAGAAGATGCCGCCAAGAGAACAAGGAGGGGAGCTGATCCCCTCCTTGGGAGTGGGGAGAGGGAAGGAGGCAGTAAGGGATGATGGAAAGAGGAGACACGGAGAAAAGGGGAGGGCGGGAAGGGTGCCAGAGAGACTCCTGCCTAACAGTGACATCATGTTTTTCCATTTACCTCATCTGACACAAGCTGCCCAAGGGCTTGTTTTCCTACGCATTAGAATGTTACTAATTTGGTTTTTGTGTATTTACCCCCACGAGCTATTTGTCCTAATGAATGTCTCTCATAGCACCCTCCCTGCTAGCTCCACTCTTCACGACCTGCCCTGCTGGAGGCCAAGAACAGAGATCTATCTGGACACATGCACAACACACCCACCACGCGGGGGAAACTGGCGGACGTGGGAGAGACGTGGAGAGAGCCTCATGTGCTGTTGGCACTGGGCCCCCGCAAGACAAGTCTGCCCTGATCATCTTCCTTCCAGCAGGCTGGTCTCTGCTCTTCCCTGCACTGTTAGGCCAGAAATGTCCACTCTGCCTCCTAGACCCTGACTTGCAGACCCAGCACCTGAAGCCAAACCTCCCTCAGAATCGAGGAAGAAATTAAATGAGCAGGAACTGATTGAGTTTCGGAGAGAGAGATGCTGAGTTTACAAAGGTTGCGCTCTGTTGCAGCTAGGGTTCGAATTTGATCCTTGGGCCTCATTGCTCCAACTGACACGGACAATAGGAAATGAGGGCATCTGGAGGCCAAGAGATAATTGGCAATTGGGCAAGTGTCAGTCTGAAAGCTTTCCTGCCACTCCGAGCTTAGGTCATCCTTCTGTGCCTCTGTTTCTTGACCTGCAAAACTAGGACAATTAAAAATTACTTTGGGGGGAGGGGTGCCTGGGTGGCTCAGTCGTTAAGCGTCTGCCTTCGGCTCAGGTCATGATCCCAGGGTCCTGGGATCGAGCCCCGCATCGGGCTCCCTGCTCAGCGGGAAGCCTGCTTCTCCCTCTCCCACTCCCCCTGCTTGTGTTCCCTCTCTTGCTGTGTCCCTCTCTGTCAAGTAAATAAATAAAATCTTAAAAAAAAAAAAAATTACTTCAGGGGCCTCTGGGTGGCTTAGTCAGTTAAGCGTCTTGCCTTGAGCTCAGGTCATGATTCCAGGATCCAGGCATTGAGACCCGAGGGTTCCCTGCTCAGCCGGGAGTCTGCTTCTTCCTCTCCCTTGTCCTCCTCCCCCCACTCCCCCTGTTCCTGCTCCTGCTTTCTCCGGAGTTCTCTCCCTCTCAAATACATACATACATACATACTTCTATTATTCCTTCGATGAACAAATATGAGGTGAGGATCTACTATATCCCAGGAATGGGGCAAGGGCTGGGAAAACAGATAAATATGACAGCCCTTGAACAACCAAAAGCACATGCACTCCCTCCCTGTGAGAAGACTTTAGTGCTTGCAGAGAGAGCATCCATTTATGACCTCAACCCACCCCAGGAGAAAGGCAGGAAAGTTCCAGATGGGAACACCAAGGGAGCAGAGCTTCTCTGCTCTGGCCATGACCTCACAGCTGGACTAGGGTATGGAATTGGGCCTTAAGATCGGATGCCCAGAGCTTTAGGAGTAGCCTATGGTGGGGGTTAGGGGGAAGGTAAGTACTATAGACTGGATGTTTGCCTCCCCCAAAGTTCATACGTTGAAATCCTAGCCCCCACGGTGATGGTGTTAGGAGGTAGGGCCTTTGTGAGGTGATTAGGTCATGAAGATGGAGCCCTCAGGTATGGGATCAGTGCTCTTATAAGAGAGATCACACAGAGCTCCCTCACCCCGTGTGCATGCGAGGACACAGTGAGAACACAGCTGTCTATGAGGAAGAGGGCTCTCATCAGACACCCAATCTGCAGGCTCCTTGATCTTGGACTTCCTGGCCTCCAGAACTATGAGAAATAAATGTTGTTTATAATCCACCTTGTCTATGATTTCTATTAGAGCAGCCTGGGCAGTCTAAAACAGAAATTGGTCCACGAAGTAGGGTGCGGCTCTAACCAATACCTAAAAATGTGGAAGAAGATTTGGAACTGGGCGCTGGGTAGAAGCTGGGAGGGTTTTGAGGTTCCTGCTAGGAAGAGGTCCATTGCCGTGAAGGGCCTATCAAGGGCTATCCTGATGAGGGAGGGCCCAGAAGGAAAGAGGAGAGCTGAACACCTTTCCGGCTGATGTGCTTCTGCTTTGCCTCCCTTCCTCCTCAGACTTGCTTTTTTCTGCTTTCTCTGCTGGTTGGTGCCTAAGGAGGCACCAGTTGCTAGTGGGACCCAAAGCAATGAGGAGAATGTAGAGCCCTTGGATGGAGGGGTAAATGTGACTTGCCCCGTGGAATCAAAGCCCTCAGGTGGGGGAGAACGGCCCCCTACCTCAGGAACTTCCTGGTAACTACCTATGAATAGCCCTTCCCTGACAGACAAAGCCAGGCTGAGCTGTAAAGCAAATTCATTCATTCATTCATTCATTCATTCATTCATTCATTCATTCAACAACTGTTTGTTGAGCACGTGCTATGTGTATGGGGATATAGTGATGAAGAAAGCAACAAAGCTCTCATCTGCAAGGAGCTTATGGTGTAGTGCAGTAGGCCCCAACTTTTTCCACCTTGTGTACACCTAGGAAATGAGAACATGTATATTGCACATCAGGGTGGATTATGAGGCTGCTCTGGCTAGAGGGGACAAGCCCAGATTCTCTGGCTGACCCAGGACCACCCCCCACCCCAGGGCTGTGAGGATTCGTGTTGCAGTAACCCACTTACGGTAGCACACCGGCTAGGGCACTCCAGGTGTAGGATCCCAGGCTGATCTATAGCAAATGGGACAGTGGAGCTTCATGGAGCACCATGAGTGTCGCCTCGGAAGGGTACAATGCTGCCAATTCTTGACACTCCTCCAATGAAGAGGCAGGGTCTGCCTCCCTCCCCTTGAATCCAAGCAGGCTTGTGACCGCTTTGACCAGAGCAGAAGTTGTGCTGTGTGACTTCCAAGGCTGGGTCATGAAAGGCCAAGTTGTTTCCATCTTGCTCAATGGAACCTGTGTATGTGAAGAACCGAGGCTCCATGTGAGAAATTCCACCACCCAAGATGGCGTCCCAGAGAGACCACAGGCACATGCTCTGGTCAGCTGCCCCAACGGAGCTGTCCTTCAGTCAGGCACCTGATACGCGAGCAAAGAAGCCTTCTGGGGACTCCAGAGTCCAGCTGTTCGAGTATTCCCAGACCCCACGGAGCAGAGACAGCCCTGTCCTCTGTGTGCCATCTGTATTCTTGACCCACAGAAGCAGTGACATAATGACATGCTCATGGTCTTATACCACTAATTGTCAGGCTGTTGTTTCCCAGCAATGGAGCAACCAAAACAAAGTCAGGGCCTGGGCTGAGGATGCTGGGCTGGCCCCAGGTGGTAAGAAAGACTCTCCAGTGCATGCCGGGAGAACGTGGCTTGACCTCTAGTCATTCTAGCAGCAGGAGAGGCTTGTGGGAGACTTAGATGCTCCGGTCCTCTGAAAGGCGAGGCGGGTGGGAGCGGAAGGACAGCTTATAGGACCCTCTGACTTCACAGCAGGGGCAAAGTGAGTGCTCCTGGAGGAGGTCAGCCTTGTGGTGGTGGTCTACAGCCCACTTCTCCAGCCTTTCATGAATTTGGCAAGCACACAACTCCCAGTATTAACTCCTCTTGTCAGATAAAAGCCACAGCGGCCTCTGACACCTGCAAATCAATCTGCCTAGGACAGAGTCCACACACCCTGCTTAGACTTCAGGGACGACTGGATTTCTTTCCATTTCAGAGGCTGGATCTCAGACTTTTCATTAAGTCTCTGAACTACCCAGGATCCTTCAGGAAATTCCCTTTGCTTTGCCAAAATTGATTTTCCTTGTTTGCAGCCAAAGAACCCCAACTGATACAAAATTTAAGTTGCAAAATAGATATCTTGTGTTTATCCCACTTTTGAAGAACTCATTTTTCAGATGAACAGGATAGGAGAAAAAAGATTTCTATAGCATTGGAAGATATAATTATGAATTTTTTTAGTCTTTAGGAGTAGCTTGTTCGTATAAAAAAGATTATTCAGGAGCTACTTTGGGATTTAAAGTTAATATTCAAATCATTCAAAGGCCTGGTTTTCCCTAAGTTTTCAAGTTTAATTTAGAGACAAGTTCTACTTATAAATTTCACAAATGTTCACAATAATTTTTAAGGAGACTTTCATAACTTAATTCCTTTAAATATTTTAACTGTATTGATGAATCCAATGCACTTAATTTTCTTTTTGAACTAATCCAATTGTCTGGCAAACCAAACAGTTTTTGCAAGCACTTAAACAATTCTTACAAATCTAATAAATGACGTTTATAAATATGATGGGTAAGTTTTCTCAATGTTCCAGTGCTGGTTTTGGGGTTTTTTTTTTTTTTAAGATTTCATTTATTTATTTGACAGAGAGAGACACAGCGAGAGAGGGAACACAAGCAGGGGGAGTGGGAGAGGGGGAAGCAGGCTTCCCGCAGAGCAGGGAGCCCAATGCGGGGCTCGATCCCAGGACCCTGGGATCATGACCTGAGCCGAAGGCAGACACCTAATGCCTAATGGCTGAGCCACCCAGGCGCCCTTCCAGTGCTGTTTATAGGCTAAAATTTTCTTGGACTTTTCAGCTTAAAATCTAAATGAGTTGCCCAGTACCCTAATAAGACAAAGTCTCCAAGTACTTTGGGATGACTCTCATGTGCTAGCCACAGCCTCTCAGCCTGTGCTCCAGCCACGGCTGTAGCCCACCAGCTCCGCTCAGGTGAGCCTGACAGCCCACACCCCCCTGCACCCCTACCTCTCTTGCTTCTCACCCTTGTCTCAGACCCATAGTAAAGCACTCCTGGGGACCGCTCTGCATTCCCATAGCTCCGCCTTCCCATATGCACAGACCCCAGAACATAAGGGATGTGACACCATGGAGAGGAAATCCAGTGGGAAAAAGACACTAGTGCTTCTGCTTCTTCTCTCTCTCTCTCTCTTTTTTTTTTAATATTTTATTTATTAGAGAGAGAGAGAGAGAGAACGAGCACGGGGGGTAGAGGGTAACCAGACAGGAGAAGGAGAAGCAGACTCCCTGCTGAGCAGGGAGCCCAACATGAGTCTTGATCTCAGGACCCTGGGATCCTGACCTGAGCCAAAGGCAGACGCTTAACCCACTTCTTTCAATGCACTTCTCTACCATTCCTTGGGCAGATCCATGGCGCATTCCAAAATGTTCCTCAGAGGTGCCAGCAGGATGGAGCCTCAGTTATCCACAGCAATGACCAGTTCACTTATGCACCCAGTTCTATTGTTTTACTCCTATTCCCTGGGATTCCTTGTCAAAATAAATGACCTGCCCCAAAGCCATTATTGTAGCTCTGCTTTCTAGGGAGGGGAATGCAGGCTGAGACAGATACCAACTGCACACATTATTCCCAGATTTCACACAATAAGTCATACCTTGGGTTTGGTTTGCTTCATATCTCTGTTCTCAATTCTGCATCATCCTCAGGTTTAAAGGACCCACTAGAGCTGCCATAACAAAGTCCCACAAACTGGGTGCCTTAAAACAATGGAAATTTATCCTCTTCCATTTCTGGAGGCTAGAAGTCTAAAATCAAGGTGTTGGCGAGGCTGTCATTCCTCTGAGACTCTGGGTGGAATCCTTCCTTGCCTCTTCCTAGCTTCTGGTGGCACCTAGCAATCCTTAGAGCTCTTTGGCTTGCAGCTGCCTTCATCCATCTTTGCTTCCACCTTCACGTTGCCTCCCTGTGTCTTCACATCATCTTCCTCCTGTATGTGTCTGTCCAAATTTCCCCTTTTTATAAGGTTACAGCTCATATTGAACTAGGGTCCACCATAATGACCTCATCTTCACCTGGATAAATCTGCATAGGCCCTGATTCCAAATAAGATCATATTCTGAGCTACTAGAAATTAGGCCTTGAATTGATCTTTTTTTGGAAGATACAATTCAATCTATAACATCCACAAAGGGAACAATGAAGTAATTCTAATCAATTAGAGGATTTCCAAGCAAACTCTGAGGTTTTATTTAAGCTGGCCATTTTGCAAGTTGACCAGAGACTGTGTCAGGATATAAGAACAGGAACTGTCATTCTCCAGGACAAGGAGAAACAGAGCTATCTTCCCTAATCATGGCGCCAATGTGAGTCTGAGTCCATGCTTTCCGAATGGGATTGTGAAACAGATTGTACACCACAAATTCTTTCATTCAGCTTTGGCTAGAAAATGTGAGAGGCAGCAGAATCTCTAAGACCCAGTTAGTTGTTGCTAAAGAAGAATCCTGGAAAAATTGCAGATTGTTGATACAGGTGCTCTGAAAAAACAAGCCTTGAGGTAACCATTAAATCTTATTAGGTAGAAGAAATAATAGTGAATATTTACACACCTGTGAACAAATAATGTAAGCTAATTCTATCCACTTTCTGCATCTTGTCATCAGAGTTAAAATCCTGTCTGGTTTGCTAAAAAGTACTAAAAGTTTTATTCTTATAGTTCAAGGATTTTGACTTACAATCTTAAGACTAATATGTAACTACATTTGGGAGAATGTTTATGGTAGAAAATGGTGTTTGTTCACTTGGAGTTATAAGCTACATTTGTCACAGGAAGTTGATATTTCCCAACAATCTTGGTGACATATAAATTCACTATGACATTATTTGTCTGGCTCAAACTAACTCAAAAGGATTGACCCAGTTTTCTTAATATTAGGAATATAGCTAAAGGGATATTTTTTCTTACAATATACATTTATTTGTAAAGTGGTTCTAACAGATTAACATTAACCATAATTCGACAGTGTGATCTTACTAAGTTGCTTGTAATTCTTGTTACACATGACCTCATTCTTAAGTTGAATGACTGTACCTAAGTCACAGTTAGGCTGGTAGCCACTTGACTATTTATTTGAGTCTATTATGGATTCTTTTCATTGTCTCCCTATTATCCATGAATCCATTTGAACCCATCAAAATGACATTTGATTGGATTCTGCAGATCTCTCTCACTGTATCTAGCCCACTAGTCATAACCTCCAAGGTCATACGAATGACAGGGGAGAAGTTGATTTTTTTTTAATACATTTTTTTAAGATTTTATTTATTTATTTGACAGAGAGAGACACAGCGAGAGCGGGAACACAAGCAGGGGGAGTGGGAGAGGGAGAAACAGGCTTCCCGCTGAGAAGGCACCCCCATGCGGGGCTTGATCCCAGGACCCTGGGATCATGACCTGAGCAGAAAGCAGATGCTTAACGACTGAGTCACCCAGACGCCCCTTTTAAGATTTTTTAAAGATTTATTTATTTATTTTAGAGAGAGAATGGAGGGGCAGAGGGACAGGGAGAAGGAGAGAAGCAGATTCTCCACTAAGTGCAGAGTCTAATGTGGTGTTCTATCCCTTGACCCTGAAATCATGACCTGAGTGGAAATCAAGAGTCGGTCGCTTAACCAAGCCACCCAGGTGCCCCGAGGTTGACTTCTTGAAGAAATATTATCAGATGAGCACCCACTTTCACTGTTGCCATAAGAAATTTCCAGGTGAAAAATAAGTAATGAACCGAGAATTTGGGTCCTTACAGGGAATAGTTAAAACCTCTTTAAGAAAGAAAATCAGTGCAATGTTGGCAAACATTGTGTATTTGGGTTTTATTTATATTAAAAGGAAAGCGTATATTAAATTACGTCAGAATAAATTATATTAAAAGCTTCAGAGAGCTCCCTGCCTCTAGAGCACTTTGAACCAAAAGACCCTCTCTCTGGTCTCTGGAAGTAATGAAGCAAAGAAGCCGCCCGTTAGAGTCTGGCTGAGCAAGGCAAATATTGCTGTGTCAGCCTGAATTACCTGGGCTCCCCCCCCCACAACCCCCGCCCCGGGCCCCCAGCCTGTGTCTCATTTTCAACAGTAAAATACCTCTTACTGACATGAATCTAAACAAAAGATCAAGCAGGGGGCAAAGTGGCCACTTCCAAGACACAGACAGCCATGCCACACAGAAATAGATGGCCGTGGCTGGATAGAAGGGTGACAACTGAGCAGATGTCAGTCGAGATGGCTAATCCATCTTGATTTCTTTGGAACTAGGCTCCGAACAAACAAATAAATATGGGTGAAGAAAGCACAGGGAGGTTGAGGGGAGCCGATGCCTCTCTTGAAGGTCTCTCTAGGTTACCTCACCTTTCCCCAGCCTGCTTTCAGTGCACAGAGCCCAGGGCCCCCCACTGTGAGGGCTGTCTGGAGGTAGTCTGGCCCGGAGGGCTCCTGGGGCTCCAGGTTTGGAGAGGGAACCACATCTTTGAATTTGACACAGACCACCTGGCAGTTGGGTTGATTCTTGAGGCTTCTCAGAGCACTTGGGTTTCATCCTCCAAACCAACCAGAGGCCTGCTTGGCCATTCAAGTCAGATAGCACTCAATTTACCTCCCAGGAGGGAAACCCAGCTCTCAGGCGACCCAAGTGCCCCTACTCCCAAGCCTTCCTGCTTCTGGGGGCAGTTCTGGACCCAACAGAACTATCCTTGCTCCTTCTCATCACATCCTCATTCTGCCCCTTCCGGCACAACTAACAATTTGTCCTAGTCTTTCAGATCTACTACTGTGACAGCTGGACATGGGCTCAAGGCTGACACAATATCCACTTTAAGGACTCGTTCAAGTATTCGCGAGGCACTGTGGGAGTTACAAGTCGTCATGCCTTTACAGGAGTCTCACTGTTGCTGCTTTTGTTCTACCTCTCTAGGTTACTGCATGCACATTCCTGTGGCTCTCAAGTGTCCGATGGGGGCTCGAGAAGGTGACATTCAGCTCACCCCTTGGTTTCAATTCTGCCCAGCAAATGTGATCTCCTAAAGACTCTCATTCTGCTCAAAGGTCAGCTCAAGTTTTTTAAACAGGAGAATGGGTTTTCATCCCCTTCACCTTTGGGAAACACCTCCAAAGTCATATCCTTGTGAGTTACAACCGAGCCACACCCAGGCATGGGGACAATATAGAGGCGCCCACACCCATCTTTTCTGAACTATCTGGGTCCCTGGATCCCTTCCTGTGAACCATGCTTAGTGAATGGGAAGATAATCACAACAGCAACACCATTGACCACTGAGCAACCCCTAGGACAACCACCAGGAGTGCATGAGCCACAGGGCACCAGCGATGTGATAAGCCACTTGACAACACCTTCACAACCTCCTATAATAAAGACAGTTATTAGTAGTAGAAATAATAATGATTATAGCCAATATTTATTGTCTGTCTACCATGTCTAATACAGTTCCACTGCTTTCTCTGGGCTTAGCAACTTTAAACATTATCTATTGACTTCTAATTACAGTATATAAAAATTGGAGGGGCGCCTGGGTGGCTCAGTGAGTTAAGTGTCTGACTTCAGCTCAGGTCATGACCTTGGGGTCCTGGGGTCCAGCCCTGCATGGCACTCCCTGCTCAGCAGGGAGTCTGCTTCTCCCTCTCCCTCTGCCCCTCCCCACCCTCCCTGCTCATGCGCACACACTCTCTCTCTCTCAAATAAATGAAATCTTTAAAAACAAAATTTAAGATCTTATACCACATCCCTTTCTGCCCCTTCCACCCCAATGAAATTATGATTTGGAATTAAGTCCATATTTAGAATTTATTATCACTCTGACAGTGTATATTGCTGAGCTAAGTGGTATTCTATTATTACATTTCCTTTCTGATATTTTGTTTTTCTTGGAGTTAATAATTGTCTCTTTTTAAAATTCAATCATTTTCTTAACCTTGTGGCTAAATTTTCCCACAAACTCCAACCACTCTATAAAATACATCTCTCATTCAAAATTTCTATACTGCCAAACCATTTTATCAGATGATCTGTTGGGTCCATTTTCTCTTTGGGGTCCCTCCTAGAGCTCCCCATCCTGAACCAACATTCTTGACTCTCTAGACCTGCTGCCTGGCTGTCATCCTCATACATCACCCTTCTCCTCTCTCTGGAGTTGGATCTCCAGACCCAGCAGGGATGTGGGATTTATCAGACCGGGAATTTGAAACAACTATGATGAATGTGCTAAGGGCTCTCAGGATGAAGCAGACAGCATGCAAGAACAGATGGGTAATGTAAGCAGAGAGATGGAAATCCTAAGAAAGAACACGAAAAGAAATACTAGAGATAAAAAATATTGTAACAAATAAAGAATGCCTTTGATGGGCTTGTTAGTAGACTGGACACAACCTGGGAAAGAATTTCTGAGTTTGAGGATATCTCAACAGAAACCTCCAAAACTGGAAAGCAAAGAGAACAAAGACTGAAAAAGAAGAAAGGAAGGAAGGAAGGAAGGAAGGAAGGAAGGAAGGAAGGAAGGAAGAAAGAAAAAAGAAAAGAAAGAAAGAAAGAAGAAAGAAAGAAAGAAAGAAAGAAAGAAAGAAAGAAAGAAAGAAAGAAAGAAAGAAAGAAAGAAAGGAAGGAAGAAAGGAAGAAAGGAAGAAAGGAGAACAGAATATCCCAGGACGTGGGACACCTACAGAAGTTGCAATATTTCCCGGCCACAGTAACTCAAAGGGGAAAGAGAAGTTCCTGGAGCCAGAAATATTTGTTGAGCAGTACTAATGACCTTTTGCAGGAGGTTAATTTTTAAAAACAATCTGCATGGGGCGCCTGGGTGGCTCAGTCAGTTAAGCAGCTGCCATCGGCTCAGGTCATGATCCCAGGGTCCTGGGATCAAGCCCCACACTGGGTTCCCTGCTCAGCAGGGAGTCTGCTTCTCCCTCTCCCTCTACCCTATCCCCTGCTCATGTTCTCTCTCTCTCTCTCTCATTCTTGCTCTCTATCTCAAATAAACAAAATCTTAAAAAAAAAATAAAATAAAAACAGTCTGCATGTCCCAAAATGTCTTTCTTGAATTTCATAATCAATAGTGTCTGGGCCCAGAACTCCAGGTTGGAAACAATTTTCTCCCAGAATTTTGAGGGGAAAGTTCTTGAGTGTCCTGCAGCTTCGAGCTTCAGAGAAGGTTCAGGCTAGTCGACGCTCTGCAGCTGGCCTGTTGTTGCTGGGTTTTTTTCTCCTTCTTTCACTGGTAATTTATAGGATTTTCTTTTATCCCTGCTGTTATAATATTTTACAGTGGCATGCCTTCATATGGATCCCCCCTCCCCCATTGATCATCTAGGCTCTTGCTGAGCACTTTTAATCTGACACTTACTCCCCTTCTGGTCAATATTGTTGCACTATTGGATAAGTCCCTTCTTCCTGTTCTCTCCGATCTCTTTCTAGAGTGGCTACTAGATGTCAGCCTCCTGGAAGGGTCCTTTATTTTATCTTTACTTCCTCATTGCTCTTTTGTTGCCGTACTTTCTAGGACACTTTCCAACTTCATCATCCCATCATTTGACATAATTTTAGTTTTATTTCCAAGATTTTTTTCTTAACTGATTCTTCCCGTAATGTTGCATTCTGTGCCATTCTGTGCCATTCTGTATGCAGATTTTTCCTTAGGCTCTCTCTTCTTTCTGGGACCTCGCCCTCCACTGTGTCTTGGTAAATCACCTCATGACAATGCCATTTTCCCATTGTGCTCCAGGGGAACTGGGTGCCTGGTTACTAGTTACACTCACCCCATCTCTGTCAGGACAAAGTTACAGCATCTCTTCTCTTATCTCCTACACCCCATTATTCCAGCCTTTTAGGCTGTTCCACACTCAAGAGAATTGGAGCCAGAACCCCACTCAGCCAAAATTCCTGATCACTGCATTGAGAACAGAAAGATCAATCAGTCAATTAACCAATCAATATTTAAAAAAAAAAAACAGAACAAAAAACAACTCTTTAAAATGCACACTCTTTTTCTTGTGTGTCTTGAAAAAAATTCAATGTTCCTGGGGATTGAGCCCTGTGGGCTCTGTACTCAGCGGGCAGTCTGCTTGAGATTCTCTCCCTCTCCCTCTGCCCATCCCCCTAGTCATGCTCACTCGCTCTCTCTAAAATAAATAAATAATTCTTTTTTAAGATTTTATTTATTTATTTGACAGAGAGAAAAAGCCCAAGTAGGCAGAGGGAGAGAGAGAAGCAGGCTCTCCACTGAGCAGAGAGCCTAATGCGGGGCTCCATCCCAGGACCCCGGGATCATGACCCGAGCCGAAGGCAGCCACTTAACCAACTGACCCGCCCAGGCGCCCCAATAAATAAATCTTGAAAAAAAAAAAAAGTAGAACATATGTCTCTAGAAAGAGCAAATCTCACCTTAGTACTATCTTCTCTGTATTGGCGTTCTAACCAATCCCTTGACCTCTTGGGCCCTGTGTGGCCCTGCCTGCTTCAGTTGACTTCCTTAGACTTACCTGTTGCCTATAAAACCACTTACATTGCCCTTCCAGCTTTGTCGGTTTTCTGAAATCCTGGAATTTCCTCCCAGACCTGTGGTAGCAGCCAGACCTCTCGTGCCAATGAGGATGCTTTTTGTTGCAAATAACTGAAAATGCAATGCACATTCTCTTAAACTCTAGGGGAATTTATAAGCTTCTATAACTAGAACACCCCAAGGTAGAAGGATTTCAGACATGGTTTGATCAGGATTAGGCTCTAATTATCGGTTACTCTCTTAGCCATGTTCCCCTTGATGTGTCAGTTTCATTGCAGACTGGCTTCTTTCATGAAAACAAGATGGCAGCCACCATTTCGGGCTTCAGATCTGTATACCACATTGTGGAAAGCAAAAAAGATCATCAAAGTCCAGACTCTCCACAGAAGTCCCAAGAGCATTCTGATGAGAGTGACTTCACCAGTCAAAACCAATTCCTCTGGCCAGTGGGGAGGAACGTTCAGAAGAGTTCAGAAGAGCTTAGCCCAAAACGATCTGGATCCTCAGTGGAAATTGAGACTATTGGGAAGAGTGAAGGAGGACCTAGAAGCCGGAGAGACAACCAGAAATTTTCCAGTATAGTTCACTCCTTGGCTACCTGATCTCAATTTATGTCTTTCTTCTCATAAGCATACTTTCTGATAAGCTCAGGTCATATGCTGTATGCTCAGTCCCTCCCCAAAAGAATGAGCCAGTTGCTTCATCCACCTCCAAATCCAGGATGTCTGAGAGGTAAACAATCCTCCAAGAGACCTCGGTGGAGGGTCAATGAACAAAGGCCAAAGAATAAACAACCTACCGCAGCATGGCCAAAACCCAGTGGTGAATGAGAACAGGATAACTGCCATACAAACTCCCATGTGGAAAAGGGAGAAAGGTAAACCACAGATGGGGCCCACTGGAATAGAAATAGCAGGGACTCCCTAGCAGCTCAGTGTGGCTGCCCTCAGTTCTGCTTCCTGAAGATTTCCCTTGAAGCTTGTCTTTCATGACCACTTCTCAGGTGGGCATTGAAAAGAATGTCCTTTCTGAGGATCCCGCCTGTTCAACAGCCTATTCTTTGTGAGCAATTTGTTATCTAACCTAGCGATTGTCTGCTAGCTCTGGGATTCTTTGGCGATAAAACTTCCTTAAAATGTAATAGACCTCCAGCCCATTTCTAGTCAATCCCACATGCTCATAACTCAAAACTAGAGTTCTTGGCTAGTTTTAATATTATGATCTAGAATTGAGCCTGGAGTTGGCCTGGATGTTCTGTTCATCCACCTGGCCCTAGGTTTAAAAAAAGCCCACCTTGGGCGCCTGGGTGGCTCAGTCGGTTAAGCGACTGCCTTCGGCTCAGGTCATGATCCTGGAGTCCCGGGATCGAGTCCTGCATCGGGCTCCCTGCTCAGCGGGGAGTCTGCTTCTCCCTCTGACCCTCCTCCCTCTCGTGCTGTCTCTCATTCTCTCTCGCAAATAAATAAATAAAATCTTTAAAAAAAAAAAAAAAGCCCATCTTTCCAGGAACAAACGTAACATTGTGGGTCAACTATACTTCAATACAAACAAATAAACAAAATGATAAAAATAAAGGCAGCCCACTTTTGTAAGTCAAACCTGTAAGCTGGGGTGACCAGGCTAGGAAATTATAATTCTTCCCTGCAGCCTGCTTCTGAGCTTATATTTTCACAATAATGGAGACTTTACCCTTTGTCTGGGGGAAAGCCATTAACAGGAGTTGCCTATATGAAGTCTGTGGAATCAGCATAAATAAGTCTCTATTTTAGAAAGAGGAATATAAAATCAGAAGCCTAGGTATCTTTAAAATGAGAAGAGCTTTTCATTAAAAGAGAAACGTGAAACGCATCGTTTGAACCCAAAAGTTCTTTGTTATTTCGTGTAATAAATCCCTTCTGGAAAAAGGAGTTAGAAGATAGAGAATATTTACAGCCCAGGGAGCCAGAAGAAAAAACAATTTGCTTGCTAATCAGATCGACACAAGGTCTCAAGAAAGACAATTGAATTATGCTCTGTTCAAATGACACATATTTCTTTTTGTGTTTTCCTATAATTCAAAACAAAAAGAAAAGAACTCTGGCTAGTGAACTGTTTTATTCCAGGATCATTGTTTACCCATCTGAAACATAAGTCTAACATTTGCATCAATGTCAAGATTTGTAAAACACAATTTAGATAATTACAGAGAATCAAAATACGGTTCATGCAAAGCATAGTGCTAATAGTTTTCTATAGCTGCAAAACAAATACACCAAAACTCAATACCTTAAAGCATCATCCATTTATTACCTCCCCATTTCTATGGGTCAGGAGTCCAGACACAGCTTAATGGGATCCTCTGCTTGGGGTCACAAGGCTGTAATCAATGCATTAACTGGGCTGCATTCTCATAGAGGCTCAATTGGGGAAGAATTTGTTTGCACGTTCATTCTGCTGTTGAGCTATATGACTGAAGACCCAGACTTTTGCTTGCTGTCCACTGGAGGCCACCCTCATATGCTAGAGGCCTTCTGCAATTCCTTGCCTCTCCAACATGGCCTCATACTTCATCAAGCCAGCAACGAGAGTCTCTCTAACACCTTTGCCACGTTCTATTGGTTAAAAGCAAATCACAGGGGCACCTGGGTGGCTCAGTTGGTTAAGCGACTGCCTTCGGCTCAGGTCATGATCCTGGAGTCCCTGGATCGAGTCCCGCATCGGGCTCCCTGCTCGGCGGGGAGTCTGCTTCTCCCTCTGACCCTCCCCCCTCTCATGTGCTCTCTCTCATTCTCTCTCTCTCAAATAAAAAAAAAAAATTTTTAAAAAAAAAAAAAAAAAAAAGCAAATCACATGTCCTGCCCACACTCAAGGAAAGTACACATTAGATTGACAGACTATGGAGCATTAGGAGTCAGGAAAACCAGGTTGGAAGCCCAGCCATACCACTTTCTAGCTCTGTGTTCTTGGACAAATAGTTGAATCTCTCTTAACCTCAGTTTACTTATGTATAAAATGGGCTAATTATATTCATACACAAATAAGGATGTTCTCCACTGCAGGCAAGAGAAGACCAATTAAAAGTAATAAGGAAGTATTTATTTTCTTACAACAAGAACTCTAGAGATGAGGCAGTTTCAGGGTTAATCTTACCTTTCAACATCTTCAGACAAAATTTTTTTTTCTGTTGAGATTTTTTTTTTTTTAAGTAGGCTCCACGCCCAACATGGAGCAGACACGGAGCTTAAACACCACCCTAAGATCAAGATCTGAGCTGAAGTCAAGAGTCTGACACTTAACCAACTGAGCCACCCAGCTGCCCTGCTGTTGAGATTTTTAAATTTTTTTAATTGAACTGTTTCTTTCTTTTTTTTAAAAAAAAGATTTTATTTATTTATTTTGACAGAAACAGACACAGTGAGAGAAGGAACACAAGCAGGGGGAGTGGGAGAGGGAGAAGCAGGCTTCCCGCAGAGCAGGGAGCCTAATGCAGGGCTCGATCCCAGGACCCTGGGATCATGACCTGAGCCGAAGGCAGACGCTTAACGACTGAGCCACCCAGGCGCCCCTAATTGAACTATTTCTTAGAGCAGTTTTAAGTTTACAAAAGACCTGAAGTTCCCACATACTCCCTTTTCTCCCCTTCAGTCTCTCCCATTATTAACCTCCTACGGTATACAAATGAAACCAGCACGTGAAATAATGCTCACCACCAGTTGTCATTAGGGAACTATAATCAGAGGCACAACAGAATGCCACTTCACCCCCGCTAGGACAGATATAATAATAATGTTACCGATAATAACAATAATAATACAAAAAGGACAAATGTTGATGAAGAAATGGAGAAATTGAGACTCTCACATATTGTTGGTAAGAATGTAAAATGGTAAGAATGTAAAATGGTAAGCTGCTATGGAAAATAGCTGGGCAATTCCTCCAAAAGTTAAACAGAATTACCGGGTTGACTCAGCAACTGCACTCCTAGGTATATACCCAAAAGATTGAAAGCAGGGACTCAGATACTTGTACACCAATGTTCACCGCAGCATTATTCACAATGGCCAAAAGATGGAAACAACCTAAATATTCATCAACAGATGAATGGGTAAACCAACTATGGTACTCCCATGCAATGGAATACTATCCAGCCATAAAAAGGAATGAAGCCCTAGTGCAGGCTTGTGGAGAGTTTAGCTAACCCACGCCATGGTATTGCAGCCTTGGCATGCATTTTGTTTGGCCAGGCATCCTTCGGGGACCTCAAACCGACACTAGCCCCTTCATGCAAGCCCATGCAGTTGATAGCCTGCGGAGACACGAGAACATGAAAGTTCCCAGTAGGATTTCTGCAACAGGCTTTGGGATCAGCAGTTTCTCCTGCCTCCGAGTGCCTGTGTGCCTTATGTAGCTCTTAGATGAGATCCCCATGGGGCTTACCAAAACCATGCTTTGGGGGGTTAAACTGAGCAATCCAGCCCTAGCTTAGGAACCCCAAAGCCCTCCACCCATAGACCCTAACAGAGGCCTGTGGCTCAGGTCATGCCCTTCTCTGCACTCTGCCTTGACCTCCTCGCGTGGCCCCTGGAGGCATGCTGTGTACTTCCTCCAGGACCTGTGAGTAATAAACTGCTCTACTTCAGTTTCTCCTGTGGTGTTGAAATGGGGCTCACCATGGGCATCCTGGGCTCCACTCAACAGATGTTAACTTCACAAAATCGTAACAGTGCTACAGCATTGATGAACCTCAAAAACACTATGCTGAGCAGCAGAAGCCAGACACAAAAGACCATATGTGTGTGTGTGTGTGTATATATATATATATATATATGGCACGATTCTATTTATATAAAATGTCCAATTAGGTAAATCCATAGAGACAGAAGATAGATTAGTGGTTGCCCAGGGCTGAGAGGGAGGGGAAATGGGAGTGGCTGCTTAAACGGTATAAGGCTCTCCATCACCGGGATGAAAGTTCTGGAGCTAGATAGTGGGGGTGATCATATAACGTGGTGCATGTACTGAATGTCACAGGACTGTACACTTGGAAATGATCTCAATGGTGAGTTCCATGTTATATGAGTATTACCACTAAAAAACCAACAAAGGGAAAGGGGCTCTGCAGACAGAGGGAAAGCAGCCAGCCCCAGAAAACAGGGAGAGGTGCTTTCCGGGGGGGGGGGGGGGGGTCCGGGTCTGGGGGGGGGGGTGCGCGCACAGGGCAGGGGTACCTCATCAGTCCTGAGGTGCACCTGTGGCTCCCACATAACAAGGCAGAGGGACCCTCAGACAGTTACCAACCAAGCACATCAAAAGGCTTCCAAAGAGTCTTCTTGAAAGTCTGGAGACATGAAAGAAAGACATTTCCTGCCGGTGCTGTGAAAAAACAACCCCCCCCCCGCACCCCCCCCCCCCCCCCCCCACCCCCGCGCCCCAACTGCGGCAGAAGAACAAAACCTTTCAAATGGCCTGGAAATCCTAAACCATTCTTTGCCCTGATGGAAGAATGGCTCTTACAGGGTCAAAGGCAGGATGTTGTCGCCCTCCTCTGGTCACTGAGCAGCTTTGGTTTCCTCCCCCTGCCTAAGGGGGGGCGGGCCTCCGCTGGCTGGAGCGGAGCGGGCTGGGCAGCCTCCCCTTGCTGTGTGTGCAGAACCGGGTCCTGAGAAGTTCTGGGAGCTGAACTACCAGGGGCCGTGAAGGTAGCACTCCCCCTTGCTGTCCTCACCCCACTTCACACACACACTGGTGTTCCTATACCCTCCGTCCTCCCACGCAGCAGGCTCCTGGGTCTCAGCCTGCCCCCCTCTCCCACATGACCCCGCAGACACCCATGTTCCTCTGCTCACTGCTTGAAAGACAAGTTCATGCCCTTTTCCATGTGTATTGCTGGTCTCTTCCGAGAACCTGAGGAAATTGCAAAGATATAACACTCCCAATTTATAGTGCCCGCCTTCCTCCTTTGCAAGCAATACATTGGGCTTCTGCCCCCCAGCTTTCGGTTCTGAGGAGGAAACGCTCCAACACCCTGTCCTACAATCATCCCAGGGCCAGATGGACTCCTCACCAAGAAGGTTCCTCTGCCCTGGCGGGTGGTAAAGATCAGACTGGGCAGGGCGCCTGGGTGACTCAGTTGGTTGGGCGACTGCCTTCGGCTCAGGTCATGATCCTGGAGTCCCGGGATCGAGTCCCGCATCGGGCTCCCTGCTCAGCAGGGAGTCTGCTTCTCCCTCTGACCCTCCCCCCTCTCAAGCTCTCTCTCTCTCATTCTCTCTCTCAAATAAATAAATAAAATCTTTAAAAAAAAAAAAAAGATCAGACTGGGCAAAAGCTGTCCCCTTGTCTCGGGTGGTCTAATTTCATCCACGAAGACCTAACGGGGTGCTGTCCAGTTCACCAGAACGTCCACCCTCCCTCCTGGATCAGAGAGGGCCTGGCCTTTATGTAGATAAAGAGCTGCCTGCTCAGGGTGCCTGGAGAGATCTTCAATACCTTGCCCACCCAAAGATAGTTCCCTTACTAGCTGACCACTTCATCTCCATGTGTCCATAAGTCATCAGAAAGATGCCCCATCTCACAACTAAGAGAAATGCAAGATAAAATTGCACGGAGATGTCATTTTTTTACTACGAGACTGGCAGAGATCAAAAAGTCTGATAATTCAGGGTGCCTGGGTGGCTCAGTCATTAAGCATCTGCCTTCGGCTCAGGTCATGATCCCAGGGTCCTGGGATCGAGCCCCGCATCGGGCTCCCTGCTCGGCGGGAAGCCTGCTTCTCCCTCTCCCACCCTCCCTGCTTGTGTTCCTGCTCTGGCTGTCTCTCTCTCTGTCAAATAAATAAATAAAATATTTTTTTTAAAAAGTCTGATAATTCATCATGTCAGTGAGCAAGTGGACAAACCCAGACACTTCCCTATCCGTTGCACATGAGGGTGCCCATTGGTACAGCCTCTACAAAGAGTAACTTGGCAATACCTGTCAAAATTTTAAATGCACGGATGCTTTCACCCTACAATTCAACTTCCAAGTATTTATTCTATAGATGTACTTGTACATGGATGCGATGACAAGGATGTGTATTGCAACACAGTTTGTAGTAACAGAAGAGGAAGGAAATCCTCAATATTCATCATTAGGATACTGGTTAAATAAATCATAGTACAACCACCCACAGAACACCATGAATTTCTTTTGGTAATGAGGCTGTTTACTATGTTCTAAGGGGAAAATATCTTCAAGGTTTGTTGTTAGGTAAAAAAGGTAGTGGGTCATACAGTGTAATGTTTCCATTTGAACGGAAGTATGTAGATTTATACAGATATTTATTCATATGTGTTTATAGATGCATAGAATATGCCTGGAAGGATACTCAATAAACTGGTGATATGATTTTTATGGGAAAGAGAATGAGGGGATAAGGAACAGAAAGTCACATTTTACTCAATACTCCCTTTTCTAAATTGTAGTAAAATGCACATAATATAAAATTTACCATTTTAACCATTTTTTAAGCATACAGTTCAGTGGTGTTAAGCGCATTCACATTGTTGAGCACCATCACCACCATCCATCTCCAGGACTTCTTCATCTTCCCAAACTGAAGTTCTCTCCCCATTAAACACTGGCTCCCTATTTCCCTCTCTCCCCAGACCCAGGCAACCCTTAGGAACTTGACTACTCTAGGTCCCTCACCTAAATGGAATGATACAGTATTTGTCTTTTTGTTTCTGGTTTATTTCACTTCAGCAATACCTTTTCATATCTTTAAAAGCACCAGAAGAGCTTTTTAAAAAACACTGATCCCTGAGGGCACCTGGGTGGCTCAGTCGTTAAGCGTCTGCCTTCAGCTCAGGTCATGATCCCAGGGTCCTGGGATCGAGCCCTGCATAGGGCTCCCTGCTCAGCAGGAAGCCTGCTTCTCCCTCTCCCGCTCCCCCTGCTTCTGTTCCCTCTCTTGCTGTGTGTCTCTCTGTCAAATAAATAAATAAAATCTTAAAAAAAAAAAAACAAAAAAACACTGGTCTTCCCCCTAGAAAGTCTGACTTCATAGATCTGTGGTGCAGCTGGTCACCTGAGTTTTTAAGACACTCCAGGTGATTCTAATGTTTGGTCAGGCAGAGCATGCTCCTAAACCACATCAGACTCACCTGAGATGCTCCCAGACTCCCAAGTCCCACCTCTGACCTACTCATTCAGAATTTTCAGGAATATGCCGTTTTAACCAACTCTGAGCGACTCCAAGCTGCCATCCTGGTGCTGAGAAGCTTCTGTCCACATCACACTCTGCCCGGGACCCTAGGAACTCAGCATGCAGCCTGGACCCAGCAGCAGGGATCGACGTGCATGGGGACTGTCCCACCCTGGGTACTGTGGAAACAGAATGGTGAAAATACACTATCTAAGAAGAGGAAGCTGAGAGAAGTTCCTACCTTTTTTCATAGTGAGAATGATCATTTTCACATGTGCCTGTGATAGACTAGATTCTGAAATGATCCTATTTGGGGACCGAGGTTATAGGAGCAGACATTCCATTTCTTGTAACCTCCTCAGAGCAGGAGCCTTGGGCGGATCTAAGCAGCCCTGCTGACAGCCTCCACCTGCCTGAGGGTGGAGAGAGACGTGGGAATAAAGGCATCACCCAGAACACTGAGCCATACAATCTCTCCCCACTCCTGTGCCCCTTCCCAGGGACTGTTGCTGCTCCAGGGGAAGCTAAGGGAAGACAAAAGGGGGTGGTGGTCTCATTCCTCCCCCCGCCCCACTCCTCCACTAACCGCCTCCCATGCACCGCCCCCACATTGGCCAGTTAGCAGCTATTTACTTTCTAGTCCCATCTCAGCCCTTGGAGGCAGGGTGACCCTGACTGTCCCAGGCTAACCCTGAAAGTCCTCTGACCCAGGAAACCCTTTTGTCCCAGGCAGAATGGGGTGATTGATCCCTCTGGGGGACACCACCAAGATGGCGAACCTGTGACGGGTAAGAGAATAATGTATTGTAGAGACGGGTAAGAGAATAATGTCCTATAATAACACCTCCCCTGATTTAAGATCAGCAAAATGAGCCCCAGTGACTCGTCCAAGGGGACAGAGCTGTTGCCAGGGGCAGTGATGCCCCAGCCTGGCTCTTCACCACCCAGGGGCCAAAATGACCTAGTTGGTATTTCTCCAGAAGCAGAGGGACAGATTAATTGAGTTTTCCGACCTCTCCTTGCCCTCCCAGCCGAGGAGGGCCACCGGGAGCCACGCTACCACGGTCTCCTCCAGGTTCAGGAATTTTCGCCTCTGCCAATGGCTTACTTCCTTCTGTCACTTCCTCCCTCCTTGCTGGCCTCATAAGTTATCGTACAGGAGGCTGCTGGTTAACCCAAACCCACTCGATACCCATCAGAGCAACCCTTACTCTTAGAGCGAGCAGGCGACCATCCCCAAATGTGCTTTCTGGGGAATCCCTGGTTCAAAAACCTCGCCTACCTGCCTGGCTTGTAAAGCACATACTAGAGCAGCATTGTCCAAGTGAAAGAAGGTGAGCCGCAAATGCAAACCACATAGAGCATTTTCAATTTCCCAGAAGCCACATTAAGAGACACTAAAAAGAAGCAAACGAAATTTATTTCAAAAAATATCTTTTACTTACCTCAATATATCTAAAATATTGTCACTGAAAGTATAATCAGTATGAAACATTGAGAGGAGATAGTTTACATTCTTTTTTTCATATTAGGTGTTTGAAATCCGGGATGTCTTACATGTACAGCACATCTTAATTCAGATGAACCATATTTATGTAATTTTTAAAAAGATTTTATTTATTTATTTGGGGGAGAGAGGGAGAGAGAGAGAGAGAGAGCACAAGCGGGGGCAGGGCAGGGGCAGAGGGAGAGAGAGAAGCAGGCTCCCAGCAGGGAGCCCAATATGGGGCTTGATCCCAGGACCCTGGGATCCTGACCTGAGCCGAAGGCAGACGCTTAACCAACTGAGCCACCCAGGCGCCCCTCAGCTGAACCATATTTAAAGTATCCAGTAGTCATACGTGGCTGGTGGCTACCATATTGGATGGCACATACTGGAGGCCCAGGACACAATGCAAATATCCCCGGGAAGAGTACTACCAACAACCACTGCTCATGGATTGTTGATCCAACAAGTCTGACTCCTTGGAGGTCAGAGAGAACAGGGTCCTCACAAAATAGGACGTGGAATGATGAGTTATTGATTGTAGCAGAGAGAAGTCAAGGCTAGGACAAGAAAAGCAAATTCAAATTCAGATGGGGCTGCTGCGACCCCTGATGCTGAGCAGGGGACCCACGCTACAAATTCTCTGGCTGGCTCTGGGGTCTAAGACAGCAGGCTAAGGGGCTGCAAGGGGTATTTATACACAGGCCCAAGGGCCCCTGGTGGGCAGGACTTGGAGAAGAAGGAAGGAAGAAGGGGTGTTGTGGAGCCATACAGAGAAGTGAGGAGTGCTTCACGCATGCCTTCCCCCCTCCCCCACCTCCCCAGTTCAGCTGAGGCTGCCTGCTGACATGTCCATTAGCCATAATCCCGCCCAGAGGAACATTCCAGAGCAGCCATTACGCCATGGAAGCAGAATCCATCAGGCAGCGTTTCCAAGTGCAGGTCTAGGAAAAGATGGGCAGATCTTAATAGAGGACACCTTCTTTTTTTTTTTTTTTTAAAGATTTTATTTATTTATTTGACAGAGAGAGACATAGCAAGAGCAGGAACACAAGCAGGGGGAATGGGAGAGGGAGAAGCAGGCTTCCTGCGGAGCAGGGAGCCCGATGTGGGACTCGATCCCAGGACCCTGGGATCATGACCTGAGCCGAAGGCAGACGCTTAACGACTGAGCCACCCAGGCGCCCTAGAGGACACCTTCTTGAAGAGACCAAAAGAACGCAAAGGACCTGGCTGATCTCTAAGGGCCCTGAATCCTTAAGACTGTAATGATGGGTCAGAGAAGGGATTGATCAATCCCTAGAGCCCAAAGGTTAGTTGTCAAATCTCAAGTGCCTCAGGAAAAAAAGAAAAAAAAAAAAAAAATAGAAGAAAAAGAACCCTGGCTATATTGGGCTCGCTGTTGTGGTGGGATGGAGGTGGTTTATAAACAGCTCCATTGAACTTTCTAGCACACTTGGAAGAGTTTTTCTCTCTGCAGTTGCCCAAACATACTTTCTATGTGTGCGCACGCACACACACACACACACACACACACACACCCCGCACAGGTTTATGGAATTAATGGCATTTGGCAATGCTGAAGTGTCAGAGAAGTCAGGCAAAGCAATGCTTCAATCTGGTTAGAAATGACAGTCTGCGAGCACGAGGGCGGGGGACAGTGATCCTGATTGACCACACTTCCAGATTCTGGGCCCCCGGCTAATACAAGCCATGCTATTGGATAGTTTTGGAAAGGGCAGGGCCGCAGGAGGTACTTGGAGTTCTTGAGGCAGCTTTCAAAACCTGCTGTAAGAGGTGACGGGCTACAGCTAATAACCCAGCAGAAAAGTGTGAAGGCTCAGCTGAATAATTAATGTTCCCTGACAGAGCTTACCTCAAGTGAAAGGGCCATATTCAAAAGAACAAGGAAGGGTACCTGGTGGGCCCTTGGGGGTGGCTATGTTCATCATGGGGAGGGAGGAGTTAAGCTTTGAGGCCAGAAATAATTTCCATCACCTCACCACACATACCCAGCAGGAAAATCCCAACCTCACCAACCCCTCCCTTACAGTAAGCTACATATGATGCCTTGCCCGCCATGTTTTCCTACAAGATACCACATATCGCTAAGCTGTATGTATTCCACTCAGTGGAGCCAGGGAAGGGCCAGAAGGAGAGTGGGTGAGTGAGCCGGAAACGAGGCAAGGGGGTTGTCAGTTTGGGTTTTTGTTGTTGTTGTTGTTGTTTATTTTTAATGGTTGTTTTATGCCCACCCGTGAAAAAAACATCTACTGACTGTTGCTTTCATTAGTTGAGAGAGATCACCATTAATGATCTCTTACTAAAGAACTCTGAGAGGGAGAGAAAGCCTGAAGCTGAGCCCTCTGCCGTGGTCTGCCTGCCACGGGCCACACTACAGACTTCAGCTCTAGAAACACTTAGAAGCAGAGAGGGTAAGATCTGGACGCCCCTTAAAGAGAACATAACCCATCCTCCCCGCCCCCAGACTCCTGCCCACTCTAGTCTGAGAAAGGTCCTCCTTGAAGCCAGGTGGGGACAGTCCTGAGCCAACATTGCGGAAACCAGAAGATACCAGGCTTTGATTTCTCAGGCAGACTTCATTTATTGACATATAAGTTTAAATCAGATTTAATAAAAAGTCATGTGAAATCCAAAATGCTGGGCCTGCCTTTCCTTTTCTTGGAAAAGGTAAGAGCAAGGAGGTTAACCAAGAGTTATGTTGAAGTATAAACACAGATCCAGGTAGGGCAAAGGTCTTTTAAGATTAAACAGACTTAACTGTGCATAATCCACTATCTTCATGATAAAATCCTTTCTTTGTTTACTGATAGTTAATGAGAAGCAATACTTTTTGTAAGATAGATTAACCATCTAAACAAGTAACCCCCGTTTAATATAGGAAATTGTGTTTGCTCTCTTAAGTCATAAAATTTGTGTTTATGAAATTGAATCTGCTCACTAAAGTCATAAAATGAGCTCATTAGCTTTGAGTGCATTTAATCCAGGACTCTGCACATTGTGTAGATTTTCTTGCTGGTCAGAAAATCTCAGATCCCTGGGTTTACTCTCCTCAGGCTTCTAAAGGGCTAGTAAATAAACTGTCACTCGGCCAGTTTTAAATCCAAACAGATCAAGATTTTCATTTCTCCCTAACAGAGTCATAAATATCTTGAGTTCAATGTGAGGCCATTATTAGAGTAGTCCAAAGAAAGAGTGCCAGGTTTTCCACAATTTTTGAATGTTACTCCTCATACCTTATCAAAAAAGTTTGGTGTAACTAAATTATATAAAATAGATACATGTAAACTTGTAAAGTGATCCAAACTCACATTGTGACAGGGGTACTTGTTATCTGGAAAAGCATCCTGATATAGAACAATGTATTATACCTAATTTTACTGTTTTCATATTTTTAAGATTTTTAATATTGATTGTGTTTTGCTTCTAAATCGGGGTCTGTGTTAATACTGAACTTCCTTCTTCCCATTCGTTCCCTTGTAAAAATAGGCCCCACTGAGGAGTGGCTACCACGTACATAAGCACACCTCATCACGGGCTAACACGGCACAGTTTACACCCACTGCCTGACTTCAGTGTCCCAGGATCTTGTGTGGTAGCTTCTTCCTCCCTTTTACAGATGAAAACCCTGAGGCTCGGAGAGGTTACGTGACTTGATGAAGATAACTGGCGCAAAGCCAGGTCTTCTGACACCAGCTCACGAGTCCTTCCAGCACACGTGACGTGACCTTTGGGACTGAGCTTCTTTCCTTCTCCAAAGAAGCTACACCTGCCGATGCAGTCGGTCCAGGCGAGCGTGTCAAAAAGCGTTGGATTTCGGATTGGATTTTCACCCAGGCAGAGCTATGTGCCTGTAGCAGCATGGCTTAGGAAATGACGTTTTAACTCTCTGATCTACATTTCTGAAAAACACTGTCTTCTTGCGGGGAGACATTTGGGCCATTACCTGGTTAACATTTGCAAAATGCTGCAGGAAATTCATTAGCTTGAAAGGAACATGATTACAGTAATCACACTCAGAAACAGAAGGTGGGGTGTTAATTATTAACAAGAGATCGCCCAAAAGATACAACACAGAATTATTAACGGAGCCGCTGGGGCTGTTCGGACGGAATGAACAGAGCCCATTTAAGCCAGCTCTGGAGCATAAAAAGGCACTACCCCTGCTCTGAACACTCATGACACCCCTGTAAGAGCCCACTAGGAAAGAACAGCTTGCTCTTCTCAGTCAGCTATGATTCTCATTCTTATTAAAATGCATCGGACCATTCTAAAGCCGACCACGAGGTTCCAGTGCCATGCTTGGTCAAGGCACTGGTATTCGTGACTCCATCAATTCAATCATTCTTTATTGAACACCCGTGGTGGGCAAGGCTCAACGCTACAGTCCTGAGGACCTGGGGAGGAATAAGAGGCAGAGCTGACCCTAGGACTACAATCATTCATTGGGGAGGATCAAGATGACGCTCCGATCCCATACTGAAAGCCAGAATGGACCTCACTGAAGACCTGGGCAGCATCAAGAAGAGAAGAAACAGGACCTGGAGGGCTGATTGGGGGTCAGGAGCAAAATTAACATTTCCTGAGCATCTTCCATGTGCCAAGCACTATGCAAAGGGTTCGATGTTACACAATTGAATCTTTGTAGCACACCAGTGCTATGGGTGGGATTATTACATCCATTTCACTGATCAGCAAACTGAGGTTTGCAGGCTGCCTTACCCAAGGTTATACCAGTAAGTGGCAAAGCCAGATTCACAACGAGGAGGGCTTGACTCCAAGCCCCATCTCCCCAATTGCTCTGCTCTACCTCTGAAAAAGAAGGACCCTTGGAATCAGCCCAGGGAATGGTGGATAGAAACAAGCAAATGGAGGGTGAAGCATTCCAGGTAGGAGGAATTTAGGAAGAGCCAAGGGAAATTGTAAGTTGGTGTCCATTATGAAGAACCTTATATGTCAGGCTTGGGAGTCTGCTTAACTTGATAATTTTAAGGGGCCTTTGCGATATCAAACCATCTCTCTTCAGTAAACTGGGATGTATTGAGTTTCTCTAGAACCCAAGGGTTTTCTAAGAGTGTTTAACACATAAATAAAAACAGGAACAGAAGACTTATTCTACTATGGTCATACGAAAAGAACATAAATTCAGTAATATAAATACACTGATAATCAACCATAAGTCATTTTATTTGTCATCAATAGGCTAAAGCAAAAATGTCACAAAAGGACAAAGGCAAACACGTACTACCAAGAGTGAGCAATAACCATCCCAGGCTTTCCAAAGCATACCACTTTACATACCGATAAACATTTCATTTTTATTTTAAAGAGCATTTTTGCATGTGTTCTATGATTACAAAAGTAATACATGCTTATGGCAGGAAACTTGGAAAATGCAGAAAAGCACAAATACATATTTGCCTCATTTCCAGCACTATCTGCTCGCTGTCCCCACATAGCTACTGTTTCTCTCTTTGTAAAACGCACTTGTGCTTTTTGTAACTCAACTCTATGGACTGGAATTCCACTGGATTCTGTTCACAGTGAGTACCAGTACTGATTACCTCTTAGATTTTCCACGTCCTTCTTTGTCTTTCTCTCCTTTCTCCTTCCCTTTAAGAAAGGCCCATCGTGTGGGCAATGGGAAAGCGGGGACCAAGTTTTATGTGGATCTCTACCCTGAGCACTTAGCATGGTAGCACCTGAACATCCCTTTTTCTTTCTTTAATTCACTCAACTGGTGCATATCTAGAGTTTAAAAGTAAGAAATGTCAAAGCCTTACCTTTAGATTAGCAAATGAACAGGCATCTTATGGGGAAAGGGGTACTTAAAGTACACAAGCATAAAAGTCACCCGCAGATTGGTTATAAGGAGAGAAATGATGGCCCTCATTTGACAAAATGGGCTTCTCCCAAGGAGGAGTAGCTTCAGATGACTTCCTGACTTTTCTCTCCCCAATCCACATTTATTTACTAAGCACTTACTGAGTATCTTTGAGGTCATGTGACCGATACAAAGCTATACGAGGTAAGATCCTTCCTTCAGCAGCTTCACTCGAATGGGGGTGGGAGGGGGAAGACATGTAGGTTAAAATCTTGCAAATGAGATAAAACATGTTGAGTGGCATAAGACTGCTAGAATGTTCTGGGAATTCAGAGATGCGAGCTCTTTCCTGATTGAGCGGATCCCTTAGAGAAGGGGTAAGATATACACCTGAAATGTGTGTCTGGGTGTGCCTGTGAGTATGTATGGCTGGGTGGGAGGGAATTCAAAGCAAAAGAAACAGACGGAGCAAAGGCAAAGGAGCATAAGAGACCAAGAAGTGTTTAAAGAAGAGAGAGGAGCCAAGCTTGGCTAAAGCAAAAAGAGTAACAGAAGAAAAAGCTGGAAAGGAAGAGTGTGAGCCCATGGCTGAGAGCCCAGAGTAGCAAACTAGTTTGGACTCTGTTCCCGCTACAATTTGCAACTATTTAGTCATTCAGCAAATGTTTCTGGATCATCTGCCATGTGCTGGGTCCTGTGATACACCCAGTAAGATACAAAAAGGAAAACAAGGAAGAAAACAAGGCAGGGCTTGTGGTCCAAAAGCAAGGCATCCCTTGCTCTCACCACGGAATTCCATCATAGTGTAACTTTCTAGAAATAAAGTTTAAACTCAAGGAGGACTTATTAAGAGCAAAACAAAACTGGCCAAATGACAAAATTAATGATAAGGAACCTCTTTTGGTTACTTATTGCTGAGTGACAAACTATCCCATTAGTTAGTGATTTAAAACAACAATCATTTGATTAACTTGCTTACAATTTTGCCGTTTGGGATGGGGCTTCATGGGGACAGCTGGTATCAGCTGTGTTGCTTGAGCAGCCAGGGTCTGGCTGGAATGGCCCACTTGCGTCACGTGTCTGGACCTCAGACTTCATTGTGGATTGGGCCCCTCAGCTCTCCTCCACATGGCATTCCATGCCGTTAGCTTGTTCTTCCCTCCAAAATGGTGATCTCAGACATTCTTCTTTGTTCCTGGTAATCTGGCTTCTTACACGGCGGCTGGCTTCACCTGAAGCACAAAACAGGAAGCTGCCAGGGCTCTTAAAGAGTAGCCTACAATTGGCATAGTGGTATTTTCCGCACATTCTCATGGTTAACGTGGGTCACAAAGCCAGCCCAGAGGCAACAGGAGAGGTCTACCCAAGGGCATGGATATCAGGAGGCATGATTCACTGGAGGCCCCCCAAGTAACAGTCTACCACAAATCTTAAAGTCAACTCAATAGCATCTTCCACAATTTTATTCAACTAAGGGGCATGAAGTACATAGATGTTTCTACTCCAGAGCACATAACCTGCCTGCCCCACTCCACCTCCGCATTTTTTGAATGCTGGTAAAATGCAATTGTTTCTCAGGCCACTCACTGATTCCTTACTAGAACTGCCTCAGATTCTAAAGGGACCTTGCAAAAGAGTTTCAAACAGGCCAACACCTGGGAAGGGGGAGAGGGCTCTCAGCTCAGAACCATCCCACCTGCTCCAGAGCCTGGGTCACTCCCCAGAGCCCCTGGGTCATATACCCCAGCTTCAAAATAGGAAGAAAGAAAACCCATTCATGCCTGGTTCCTGCTCCGCCTTCTGCCATCTGCCACATTCTTGTCTCTCCTAGGAGACAACCCCCTCATCTCTGTTACACAGTCCTATCTCTGGAGAGCTAAAGCAGAAGATGGAGTTCCCAGTTTTCAGAATGACATTAAGATCTCTCTGCAGCATTTATGACCCTCTTGTGTTTTCCATCTCCCAAACTGGACACAGTCGTCCCATATGGCCTGAATGCCAAGTTTGGTGATAATATCAGAATTTCTATAAGAGAAGCTTGGGAGGCAAACTGGTTAGAGGGAAGGTGGGAAGGACTGAGGTTTTTCTCGAAAAAAAATTTTTTTAAAGATTTTATTTATTTATTTGACAGAGAGAGACACAGCGAGAGAGGGAATACAAGCAGGGGGAGAAGGAGAGGGAGAAGCAGGCCTCCCGCTGAGCAGGGAGCCCGCCATGGGACTCGATCCCAGGACCCTGGGATCATGACCTGAGCCGAAGGCAGACGCTTAATGACTGAGCCACCCAGGCGCCCTTTCTTGCAATTTTTTTTTTTAAAAGATTTTATTTATTTATTTGACAGAGAGAGACACAGCGAGAGCGGGAACACAAGCAGGGGGAGTGGGAGAGGGAGAAGCAGGCTTCTCGCGGAGCAGGGAGCCCAATGCGGGGCTCGATCCCAGGACCCTGGGATCATGACCTGAGCCGAAGGCAGATGCTTAACGACTGAGCCACCCAGGCGCCCCCTTTCTTGCAATTTTTTACATGATCCACGTGACCCCTCATAGAACTAGAATTGATCACCAAAAAATTGATATAATTAGCCAAGCGGTGACAAGTAAAAATATATACTTAGATCACAAATTAAATTAATAAAAATGTGTATTTAGTACATATAAAAGCAAAAGGTAATTGAGTTGAATAGAGCAGAAGCTGAGGGGTTTTTAATTTTTTTTTTTTTATGTTTCTAGCTATCTGTCAATTACTCCACATTGAAGCAGAATCACATGGTGATTGAATATAGGCTCCAGAAGTCAGACTGTCTGGGCTGGAATTCCGGCTCCATCACTCACCGGGTCATCTGGGGCAAGCTAGTTAATTTCCCTGTGCCTTAGTTTTCTCACCTGGAAAATGAGGATAATAATAGTATCTTTCTTATAGGGTTGTTGTAAGTATTAAATAATACTTGCAAAGCGCTTAGAGTCCAATAAACATTTTCCATAAATGTTACTTATTATTCCATACATTACTATTACCCTGAGGTTTTTCAGCACATGCTTTACAGATTTTTCTTTCTCTTTATTAATTTGTGTTTGGAATGATCTTGGAGGCAATGACTGCTGAAGATTATGAGAAGCTAAAGATACTCTCCAAACCCCCTTCTTGGTCCCTTGGCCAACTTTAAATAGGTCCTGCCAATAAAAGGTATCCATAACAAATCGCAAAGTATCAATGGCAGATTAAAAAAACAACAACAACAACTTAAGGTAATATTCTCCTAAACCTCAGAAATTAAAAATAAAATAAAAAATAAAAGGTAACAGATGAACTTAAGGAAAAAGCTGAGCAATAAGCACTGAATCTACCTATGCTTTCAGTGTTTTAAACAAAGCATGTACCTTCTCATCAAATGTGTATGGGCAGGAAAAGAGATACATAAAAGCAATTTAGAATTTACTTTGGATAGAATCATACAATTCCATGCAATTGCCATCAATTGTTCTCCCAGCATCCCGTTTTCTATTACAATCCCAAGAGGCAAGCAGAAGCATCCGAGGAGTTAAAAGAGGGGGAATATCAGCCCCCCAGCAAGGTGCTCACTGGAACAATTTCCCTCCTGCTCTGTGTTTACAGAATCTTATTTGCATAGAAGAACTGCAGGAGCTCTGGATGATAGTAGCTCTGAAAGAAATCAGCAAAAGCGCACGTGAGGGACGGGTTCCACACACCTCCTTGACTCTACAACGAGCAGACAGTTGTCAAAGGCAGAGCGTGAGGACTGTCAATCTTCAGATTCTCAGAGGTGGAGATCATGGCCTGCGTTCATCTAATGATCTACACTGGAAGTGCCAATAGATTTTGTGCATAATCCTCCGGGCGTTTTGTCATTTACATTGCATGATGGGTCAGTTACAATCGAAACACAATTGGCCTGAGGCATTTTACGGGGAGTAACTCCCTCGTGTGGCTTGCCACCTTCTGGGTTGGCACCAGGAGGGCAGGGACCTCTGGGAGAATTCTCTACACACTCTCTCACTCACCAGCTGCCGGCAGAGTTTAGGGTTCCTTTGATCTTCTTCAGTCTGGAAGCTGTTTTCCTTTCTTTCTTTCAGATATGGAGAACAGGCTCGAAATGTTGTCTTGCAAGCCTGAGAAAAATAGTATTACCATCTTATTGTAAAAAACGTTAGAGAGTTCTAGAATCCAAGCAAGGAAGAGCACTGCACCCAATCTGTGGCCTGGGGGCCCCTGAGGGTATGAAAGTAACTTCCAGAAAGTTTGAAGACGTCAACCTTAAAGGACTTTGCTTCTAAAATGGCCAGGTCTATAAGTTGGGCTGGTAGGGAGAGCATCACTTTATAGTTTACCACTGGTTATTGTCCCATCAAAAGTAGTTCTGAATTCCTAAATTCCCAAATTCTCTCTGTCTCTGTCTCTCTCTCGTGTGCACTAATTTAAAAAAGACAAGTGGTTTGGTGGAACCTCTTGCCCCCAGTGGTTTTGAAAGCCTGACATCGATCCAACTCTGTTAGGACATGTTTTCTCTAAGAATAAAACAAAAGCTCTGTAGGGGATTGAGAAGCCAGGGGTGGGAAATCTACACAGTGACAGAAGCTAAGTAGCATGAGTTCATGTCCTCATTATGTGGGCTACTGCCCCACAGATTAAACCCATGCCTCTCTGGCCCCCACGCTCCAGTAACCTGAATTTATCTACCATTGGCAGGCACTGATCGGGCTGGTGGGGCAGGAGCAAATGGAAAATAGCACGCTTGCTCAGAGAGAGATGACACACTGAGCAGGCACCTTTCCAAGGATTCCTGTGGATACACTGCCGAGCGTCCCTAACGAAACTGGCAGGAACAGAGAGTCTAGCGGCTCCCCACAACAGGGCACAGCCGCAGGCCCTTTTAGGAATGGCCCAGAGCTCTCATGTAGTCGGTGGGAGAGTCAAAGACTTACCTTGGCAACCTGGGGATTTCTGTCCTGTAAATGTATCAGGAGGGAATCTTGAGTCTGCTTGACCTGACTGGTGAAAAATGTCTTCCATTTCCGCCCAGCATAGGCTGCCAATTGCCCAAACAAGACGAAGGCTGAATATCTCAGGTTGTCGTTCTCCTGTGGGTCCCCGGTGAACAAAACAACAAAACCCAGGTTGTTACCAAAAGGCCACTGCATCAGAGAACATCACAGTCATCGTTCTTTGTAGGGGGTGGTTCACCAGATCCAGTCTAAAGCACTTAGCTGCCTGAGGTGGGGGACAGAGAGGAGACGGGCTGAGTCTTCAACAACCATCTTCTTCAGAGGACAAGACAATTAGACGGGGGATCACTGTGCTAATCCCAGCTTCCCAGCTCTGTTCTTTATTATTCAATGTCTTGGAGATAGGATATGTTTGTATGGTTCAAAATTCAAAATAACCAAATCGTTTTATTAACAAAAGTAAGTCTCCTTCCTACCCCTTTCTGCCTGCCACTCAATTTCCCTCCCATGAATGAACAAAGTTATACATATTGTGTGTATCCCTCCAAAAAATTTAAGACGAAAAAGAATAAAACATGTATTATATAGTCCTTTCTCACATTTTTACACAAATGGAAGCACACCATCCCACTGTTACATACTTTGGTCTTTCACCAATCTATCTGGGAACTCTTTCCATGTCACTACCTAAAGGAATTTGGGGTGGCTGCACTATAATTCATTCGACCCATCTCCTGTTGATTATTCACAGAGTTTCTACAAGGGCATGTCTCTTCACTTCTGGTCTGAGTTTCTCCTTCTGTAGTAGAAATAACAATTGTTTCTTCCCTGACACCCTGCGATCTCTCCCTGCTTTTAGTACGGTTGGCTGATTTGTCTCTGAATGTGTCTCAGTGGGTTCAGTCCTTTCTTGTTCTCCAAGGTGAGAGGTCTGGTCCAGGTATCTCCCTTTCCTGATGAGGAGACCAAGGCTCAGGGCATTTCAGAGACTTGTGGGAGTCACACTGTCTGGTGACCATGAACCAGGGTAGCACCCAGTCTCCTGACTGTTGGTGAAGGGATTTTATATCAGTGTTTCCTGGTCCCCTGAAATGTCCAGGCAAACCAGAAGGAACAGAGCTGGGCTGGGCCTCTTCAGGGGCAAGGAGCACCTAGAACTGGGGGTCACAGACACTCAGCAAGACCAAAGACCACTGATTGTTTCATGAACTATTGAAAAATATTTTTTAGCACATGGGACACTTACACAAATTGCTTTAGTGTTGCACTTTCTTCACTGTTCTACCAATGTGTGTGTGTGTGTGTGTGTAATTCAATTCAATGGTACCCTACTGCTATAAGAGGTACAAGACACATAAAATGGGTGCCTGGCCTGCTAGGGGCCTGACAATCATCTGACAGGGAACACATCCCCAAGCGAGAACAGCATACGACAGTAGTCAGGGTGCCATGCTAGATATACACCGTCAGGAAACAACTCTCCACGACTATTTCCAGGTTACTATATACAACCAGGGCTTTCTGGTCAAAAATTACAGTCCATCTGGGTATAAAAAGTGATTGCATGGCAAACAAGTCCTGGAAATTAAGATAGCACCTGCAGGGAGATCTAGACATCTTCCTGGAGATATTTGTTTACATTCCAGGGAGGTGAAGTAGAGACCAGAGATGACTGGTTTGCATTCCAGAGCAAAGGTCTCTCTGTCTCCCTGAGTGCGAGGAGAGGCAAATGGGCCAGAAGCCCCTATGTAAACTCCAAGTTTCATAATTTCAAAATTTCTTTTCCTCTCGTGTGGCACAGGTCCATCTGGGGAATTCGGTGTGGGGACCTCTCGCAAGGTGCTTTGGGGGTAAATAAAAGGGCTGTTTCCTGTTCTACAGGTATTATCTCTCTGTTAGAGGGTGTGTGTGTGTGTGTGTGCATGTGTGTGTGTGTAACTGCAGCAGGCTAGCTGGTTAGCTTGGAAGGAAGGTATCTCAGAGTCCCCACAGTTTCAGAGCAGACAACGTATCAGTGCACTTTTTTCTTAGCCTGCCTTGTCACATGGCAGCGAAGAGCACAGGTCCTATAGTCAGAAAGCCTGGGCTCATATCCTGTCACAGGCTCTGTGAATCTTGGGCAAGTCCCCTAAACTCTCTGTGCCTTGGTTTCCTCCTTCATAAAGTGAAGATAATAATAGTGCCGACCGGGGCACCTGGGTGGCTCAGTCGTTAAGCATCTGCCTTCGGCTCGGGTCATGATCTCAGGGTCCTGGGATCGAGCCCCGCATCGGGCTCCCTGCTCTGCGGGAAGCTTGCTTCTCCCTCTCCCACTCCCCCTGCTTGTGTTCCCTCTCTCGCTGTGTCTCTCTCTGTCAAATAAATAAAAATAAAATCTTAAAAAAAAAAAAATAGTGCCGACCTCACAGGGTTATTGAGAAGATTCTATGAGATAACCCATGAAAACTGCCTAGCACCATGCCTGGCTCGCTAAACACTAAGTACTGTTATTGTCACATTCATAACAAAGTACTGAATACATGAGGGAGCTGTTATCAGCATCTTCACTATCATCTGCATCACCACCTTCATCATCGGTATATATATATTCACTTCTCTATAACAACAAAAACTCCTCCTTCTTTATATGTCTTCCATAACCCCCAGTACGATACTAGCCTCTCAATGATTTCTTAATAAATAAGTGAATAATACAGACCATGTTCTCTGAGCCACACGCCACCCAGGGCTCACATTTCTCATCCCACTTCAACTTTAATAACCCAGAATTCTTCTGAATTGTCTCACTTACGTCATCTAACAAAGTCCTGGTCTGAAGAGTGATGTCTACGAAGAAAGAGCCCAGACTTTTCCCCTGGATCTTGCCCAAGATGATGGTCAGAGTCTTCATGCTCTCGTGGATAACTTCAGCACTCACAGGGTCATACAGTCCATGTACCAGCAGATCTAGGACAATTTTCTTATACTTCCTCACCTGTTAACACAGTTTGAAATGCATGAGTAGTCCAGAAATTGTTCCCCGTGCGTTGAAGAGCAATCCTACTTCTAATCTTCCAATAACCTAGGACTTGGACTGAGAGCGTGGCAGCAACAAATCTCATTAAAATAACAAATGCTTCTATTAACCTGACCCAAGAGCCAGCTCAGTCTTGGAAGAGGAACAGAAAGAGCAATCTGGAGCTGGTCTATGAGCAGATGAGGCCGGAAGGGCACGTCAAGGAGTGCGGTGGGCTGGATGATCTAGACATCTGGGGCATAGTGGATACTTTTATCGGGGATGAGATGAAATGGTCACTGAAGTCAACAGATGCTAAAAGCAGAGGTGGGGAAAACTAAACAGGCATAAATTATTCAAAAATCAATTAAATTCACCCAAGAGGGTGATGTCCAGGTGTGTGTTAATCCCATCTGCAGCTCTGTTTCCCAAGGCTGATAATACTGAGGTGTGATGACCCCCAAATAACCCCAAATGAGTCACACCCTTGTACAGTCTCTTTCTATTGAGCGTGGAAAGAACCAGTGACTTTGCTTCTAGTCTCTAGAATATGATGACAGTGATGGGATATCATTCCCCTGGTTACATTATATTACGTAAGAGTCCACCTGAGCAGACATGAGTGGTAGAGGCTCTCCTGTTGGCCTTGAAGAAGAAAGCTCACATGCTCTAAGAGAACAGCCTCAAGGAGCGGAGCTGGCCAGTCAGCAAGAGAGCAGGGACCTCGGTCCTACAACTGGAAGGAGCCGCGTTCTTCCAACGGCCACAGAAGCTTAGAAGAGGAGCCCAGGCTTCAGAAAGGAATGAAGTCTGACCCACACCTTGATGGTAGCCTTGTGAGATCCTGAGCAGAGGACCTGGCTATGCCATACCTAAACCCCTAACCCAAGGAAACTTCAAGAGGATGAATGCTAGGTCTGTGGTGATCTGTCACACAGCAACAGATAACTGGTACATGAAGCACTGTCTCCCAGTCCGAGACTCCAGGCCATGAGGGCTGGCCAGGTGCCACTTTTCCCTCCTACCTTGTCCGGGGTCTCACAGGCCATGGTTCCCAGGCCTCTCATTGCCATGTGACGCTTTTTAGCGTTGGGGTCCTGGGCTCTTTCTGCCAAGTTGGAGAACACATTCTTCAGAGACTCCCGCTTCTGGAACCTCAGTGTCCAAGAGACCTGGGTAGCAAGTCAAAAATGTATTGATTTGGGGGCGCCTGGGTGGCTCAGATGGTTAAGCGTCTGCCTTCGGCTCAGGTCATGATCCCAGGGTCCTGGGATCGAGTCCCGCATCGGGCTCCCGGCTCAGCGGGGAGCCTGCTTCTCCCTCTGCCTCTCTCTCTCTGTCTCTTATGAATAAATAAATAAAATCTTTAAAAAAAAATGTATTGATTTGGGGAGTGTTCAGAGGCATACCCATCCCAACCCCAATCCCTCCCTCTAAAGAAAATCCTGTGTGGCCTGCTCAACTTAGCCCATCTTTCTCCACCTAAAGACACCCGATTTTTGCTGGAAATACATTAGTTTGATCTACATAATGAAGAAAATGGATGGAAGAGGAAAGAGGTAGAGACAAATAATGCAGGGTTGGTGTTGAGGTAGGTTGGGGGAAGTATGGGGACAGGTGCTCTAGGATCACTGAGGGTGTGCTAGAGCTCAGAAGAAAGGGGGCTTCAGGGGCGCCTGGGTGGCTCAGTCAGTTAAGCGTCTGTCTTGGGCTCAGGTCATGATGCTCGGGCCCTGGGATCGAGCCCCGCATTGGGTTCCCCGCCCACTGCTTGTGCTCTTTCGCTCTCTCTCTCTCTCTGTGTCAAATAAATAAATAAAATCATTAAAAAAAAAAAGAAGAAAGAAAGGGGGCTTTAGACAGTTGATGTGAGCTGAGACCAGGGATCCTTCACAGGACAAGAAATGCTCGGCTGCTTCCATCTCAAAGAAAAGCATTTCCCCAACTCTTCTTACTCCTCCAGCTTTTCCCCACTTCTCTGCTCTACCTTGTAGCTAAACACCTTAAAAGATGTGTCTATACTGGTTTTCTCCAATTTGTCTCTCCGTTATCTCTTGAACCTTCTGCAGTCAGGTTGATGTGGCCAAATCCAAGGGTTAATTCTCAGTACTTGTCTTCATCAACCTCTCGACAGCATTTGACCCAACTAGCAAACCACATCTACAAACATCTCAGGGCACCTAAAGGATGTCCCACCAGAATGCATACATCTGAGCAACTAAGATTAGGAAAAGAAACGCGTAAGTAATGCAAATTGGGAAACCCCGTGTGGCCAATGCAGGAAGCTACTTCAGGGACTGAACTCTCACTGCAGGGCAAGGGCCGGGTTATCTCTGTCGTGAGCCTATGAGACCAGGCAGGCCGCAGTGTTCTGTGCTTCACACGACACAGCAACATGTGCCGACATCAGAACCAAGACAATGCAGGATCCAGACAAGATCCAGGAAAAAACCACCTCCTCACCATCCTGGGGAGTGAGGGGCTGCAGAATGGACCCACAGTCCTATTCGGTATTTGGATGATCACCAGGTCTCATCATTATTTCTCAGTATGCGTTGCAGTTCATTCTATACTTTTATGATTAAGTTAGCAGCAAGCCAAATTCCTCCCATCTTATCTTGCTATCCTATAAACATTCGGTCCGTGTTATAAGAAGTGTCATTAAGCTTTTTTCAGAACACCTCAGCAGAGCCACCACAACTAATGCAGACCAGGCGCTGTTACATGTGGTTGTTGGGAGGGACCTCGGTTTATAATATTTTGTGACAGACCTTGGAAAAGAAAGACATCATTGACGTCCTTTTCTTCTTGGGCTGGGTGGTGGGGATGGGCAGGGGCTGGCCCAGGATTCCTCTCTGTGTTTGATCCATGGAACTAAAAGAAAACAGAATCGTCATGTGAGCCACAAACCTTCTGCCAAGCCTTGTCACCAACAAGCAGTGTCATACAAAACACCGTGCCAGGGTAAGAACATAAAGAAGCAACATCCCAGAGGCCTGTCCTTTAGGAGCCTGTCCCCTTGGTGAGGAGATGGAACAGTCCCATCAAAAGATAAAGAGCAGGAGGAAACGCAGCAGGGGCATCCAGATGGTCTGTCCCGTGGTTCCCATTCCATCCAAGAGCCTTCTTGTACCAGAATCACCAAAGAAATGAAATAAAGATTCTAGGCCCCACCCACACAGATTCTCATGAGTTAAAGTAAAATGTAGCCTGAAACTCCGTGTTTTTAAAAGATGCCCAGGAATGTAAATTGGTACTGCATTTTAGAGGGGATCTTGATGTCATCTCCTCTAATTGTGAAATGCACATATCTTTCAGCCATTCTTGCGTCCCACGGGATACACTGGTACATCATCTACTCAAAGACATACGGATAGGATAGGCCCTACCACTTTGTAATGAACAATCTAATGTCCTTTAATAGTTGTAACTAGTTATTTAATATAAATAAGTTAGACCTATCTATTACAACTATGCAACTATAGATGACCACAATGTTGTAATTAAAAAGAATATTGGGCAAAAACAACAATAACAACAAAAAAAACCACTAAAAAATACTTTAAAAAAAAAGAAAAATCTATATAGATAATATATGTTAATAAACATAATTTTTTGGAAGGAAAAAAAGAATTTTGGGCAGATCTACCTATGCTAAAATGATCTCCAAAACATGCTGTTGAGCGAAAAGTAAAGATTAGTATGCTACTGTTAGTATGAGAAAGGGAAATATATATGTACATATATGCTTGCACGTGCATAGAACAGGGAAGAAAACCCAAGAAATTGTAACAAAAACTGCCTGTGGGGTAGAAATCTGAGCAACCAGGGTGAGAAGAACACTTACTTTTTCATACTTTTAAAAATATCTACAGTTTTGTAATTTCACCACATGTATATATTATTTAAAATATATATTATAAATAAATATAGCTCACAAAGTATTTCTGATCTACAGCCCGAGTTGAGGTACACTACTATAAACTAGTATAAACGAGCCTGAACTAGTAGAAGTCTGAACTAGGATACTAGAATCCATTGCCAGATCCAAAGTCATGAAGACTTCCCCCTATGTTTTCTTCCAAGATTTTTTTACAGTTTTAGCTCTTATATTTAGACCGTTGATCCATTTTGAGTACATTTTTGAATGTGGTATGTGGTAGGAGTCTAACTTCATCAGAACTATTGACTTTTGTTGTGGTTAAAAAAAATTTAGTAGGGGAAATGATAGGCAAGGAGCTGCATGGGTTCTCTGTCGCTAGCCACAGTAAAGTCACCTAAGGAACTTTCCATCTCCTGATGCCCTGGCTGTGCCTGAGACCAAGTCTATCACCATCTCTGGAGGTGAGCCCTGGCATCAAGTCATTTTAAAGCTCACCCAGGGGGCACTTGGGTGGCTCAGTCGTTAAGCGTCTGCCTTCGGCTCAGGTCATGATCTCAGGGTCCTGGGATCGAGTCCCACATCAGGCTCCCTGCTCAGTGGGAAGCCCGCTTCTCCCTCTCCCACTCTCCCTGCTTGTGTTCCCTCTCTTGCTGTGTCTCTCTCTCTGTCAAATAAATAAATAAAAAAAAAATAATCTTAAAAAAAAAAAGCTCACCCAGTAATTCCACTGGACGGTCACTGAACCAGGGTGAGTACTGACCAGTCGCCTCGGTTTGCCCTGCAATATGGTGACTTATAATAAATATATACTTGGTCTTTGTCCCTGTTCCTGGCACAGCGATCCTAAACCCATTAGAATTTCCCAAGTGGTTACAGTGATCAAGGCGTCTTCTGTCATGTTAATGAGGCGACTTTCAGAAAGCCCTTTCTCACTAAGGGATGAAGCTGGTTGCCAGGGGAATGAGGGTTGGAAACTTCAGTCGCCTCCCGTCCTGTTGGGAGGCCAGAGGGGCTGGAGATGGAGTTCAACAACCAACGGTCAATGATTGAATCAATTGTGCCTAGGTAAAATGAAGCCTCAACAAAACCCCAAAAGGAGGGGGTTCAGAGAGCTTCCGGGTTGTTGAACACGTGGAGATCTGGGGAGAGTGGTACATTCAGGGCGTAGCAGCTCAATGCCCTTTCCCCATATGTCACCCTATGCATCTCCCATCCGGCTTTTCCTGAGTTACATCCTTTTATAATAAACCGGTGACTCAGTAAGTAAAATGTTTCTCTGATTTCTGTGAGCCGTTCTGGCAAATTCCTCAAACCCAAGGAGGGGGCTGCGGGAACATCCAGTCTATAGCTGGTTGGTGACAACCCAGACTTGCTACTGACATCTAAAGGAAAGGGAGTGGGGACTGCCTTGTAGGTCGGAGCCCATAACCTGTGGATCTGACGCTATCTCTAAGAAGATAGTGTCAAAACTGAACTGAATTATAGGACATCCAGTGGGTATCTGCTGAGAATTGGAGACTTGATTGGCGGTATGGGAAAAACACACACTGGAGCCTGGACCTGAGGGGTTTCCTGAGATGTGGGATTTTGAGTGCTAAGACCAGGGACATCCCAGGCAAACCTGGACATGTTGGCCACCCTACTTACTGTACTTGAATTGCAAACTTATTTAAACACAGGTGGCTGACACAACCCAGCTCTTAAACAGCTGTGCTTTGGAACATTTGACTCTGTTTGACCTGGAGGTGCACTGGGATTTGGTTCCTCCACTGTCTTGCCTCTCCACCCCTGCTGGTTTCCATAATGCTCTCTTGGTCAGAAGACACTGGAGAGATCCATGAAAACACCTCTTCATCTCCAGCCCCTCGGCTCCATTTTTCTTCATCTCTGGCCAGTAGAGCTCCCCCAACTACTGCAATGGGGATCTCAAAAGCCCAGAAAAAAATCACCCCCGCCAATTAGCAATATTTTCTTTGTTTGAATAAAGGCATTCCGTACGTTTTACATTCCATTAAGCCAGTGGTTCTCACACTGCACGTGTGCTAGAATCACCCCGAGGACTTGTTATAGCACAGACTCTCAGCCCTGATCCCCAGAGTTTCTGATTCTGTGTGTCTGAAGCAGGGCCCCAGATCCACACCGGGGTGCTGCTGGTCTGGCGACCACACTTAGAAAACACTGCTATTACTATGCTGGTCTTCTCCAGGAGGGATTCTAAAATTCACACGGAGGCCAAACATGCTTGGCTGTTTCCTTTGGGGGTTCTCTGCACACAGCCTTCTGTTTCAGTAGAACCTGCCACTCATTGGGTTGAATGCTCCTGATCAGAGTTGATGAGCACCTGGCTGTGGGTAGGGGAGCTTAAAAGAAGCGAAGTTGGTCAAGCTGGGGGCTGCTTACTAAGGAGGCACAAGCCTCATCATAAAACAGCTTGTATCTCTGTTCTGAGGCATGAACATCACAGCAGAGGCTTCTCTCCATGGAGAAGGAAAGCAAAGCTGGTTCCCCGTTCATTATGCTGGACTTCTCTTGTAGGATTAGCACAGCAGGTAAGGGGTTCAGCCATCCAAAACATCTGCTCTGGGCTTCAGAAGCCAAGCGTCCAGCCCTGTCACTTCTTCAGAGGCATGTGTAAAGTTTAAGGTCATGGAAGGCTCTCAAGCCGTGCTAAGTCCATGAGGGTTGAGTGCTCTGCGTGGTAGATTCAGAATGTGGTTAGGAACCCGCCCAGGGCTCCCCCTCTAGCTCACCACCTCTGCTAGCAAGCGCTTCCTACCGCCCTACGTCCCCAGTACCAGATGGAAACTAGGATCTAGTTCAATCGTACAGCTTGTCAGGGCTCATGTCCATTTCTGATGTAGGAAAAACAAATCATTTCCCACAGCGCTGGCCAGGCCCCCGACATTAGAATCCCCTGCAGGGCTTGCTATAAACCCCTACCCCGTCGTTACTGGGTCACAATCGCAGAGCGCACAGGGCCTGAGCACCGCACTTTTTTTTTTTACTGCTTCTCCAGTGGAACTTAAATAACTCCAGAATTGGCGTACTGCACACTTTGGGAGAGACCCCAGAAGTGAGAGGAGCAGCTGGGGCCAAGAGGGTAAGAGAGGAGAGAGTCTTTGCAGAGGACATGGTATTGACAACATATGTTCGTGAAGCACCTTGAATTTCTTTCACGATAAAAATCACATTGAGCGGTACAGGCTATGATTTGTACACTCTTCTTGGATACTATTCTTAAATGAAAAGTTTCCTTAAAAGAGAAAACATAGAAGTTACTCCTCACCTGGAGCTTTGTGGCTCTTGAGCTTGCAGCTCCCACTACCTAGGGGCCCTCCTTCCTGCCTGTGGTGTCCTCCTCCCTTCTCTTTTCCAAAACTTAAGTCCTTTAGACCCAATCCAATCAAACAAAAGGACAGTTTCCATCTGTTGCCATGCAGGATCTCAGAGAGGAGCATTTTAAACACCGTCTATGCATTCAAAGATTTCTTAGGTGTCCTAACCCCAGCTGCAAGCCCACTCACCCCCACACTTTGCTTTGAGGGATTAGGTTTTTCTGGCAGGTTGATCAGGTCATCCCAGATGCCCAGACCGGTGTGACTGAGTCTGGGAGGCCACCTGGCCACTTTGAAGCCAAAGGCATGGCTCTGCTTACAGTTTCATTCATCCCTGTGTGCATTCTTTACCGTGTTCTGCTTCCTCTGGGAAGTCCTTCCTGGGTGCTAATAATGCCTCGTCCCCTGGTTTTCACCATTTCTGAGACCCTGGAGCTTGTCTTCATCACCATGTTGTGATTCTACCTGGTCTTCCTGAACAGACATGGATTTAGGGTGACCTAGAAAACTGCTTTGTGCTTTAGGCTGACTCCCAAATACCTCTGTAAATTTAAATTCTTCTGACTGAAAATATTAGGTTTATAGTCAATAATCCTTTTCCTTAGTGAAGCCAAAAGGTATATTATGAAGGCCAAAATTACAAAACACTTTGATCATTTCTGTAAAACAAGGGGAAGAAACTGTAGATTTCTTTTTTTTTAGGGGGAGAGGGGCAGAGGGAGAGGGAGAGAAAGAATCTCCAGCAGACTCCATGCCTAGCATGGAGCCTGACGCAGGGCTCGATCTCAGGATCCTGAGATCATGACCTGAGCTGAAATCAAGAGTCGTCTGCTTAACTGACTGAGCCACCCAGGTGCCCCAAAACGGTTAGATTTCTAAAAACCCTCCCAACACTACCTTATTAATCATCATAATAATATTAATAGCTACCCAGTATTGGGCACTGTGTATGCTAGGCACCCTATTTAGCACTTTGTACACATGCAGGAGATGCTGTTTCAGTTAACCTCTGCTGAGCCAGCTTGCCAGGGGGACTGTATTCTCCAGGCCCTCCGTGAACTGCACCAACCAGTGCGTGTGGTTGATGATGCCCACTCCTCACTTCTCCTTTTATGCTGACCAAGAACCAGTTTCTGATACCTGTACTTGTTATCATAACTGTGGCATTTAAACAGTTGAGAAATTGATGAAAAATGAATATACCAAGAAAGGAAGTTGTTTCTATGAATGCAAAATGGAATGTTTTGGAAAGATCCAACAATGGGGCGGGGGGGGGAGCTGCAAAAAACTTGCTGTCTACTTAGAAACGGTGTGGACAGTACACGTTTGGAAAGAGTCTTCATGGAACAATAACTGGAATCTGAATGGCTGCCCAGAAGTGACTTTATACAGTTCTCCCCAGGTGCCTTTCAGCTCTCATTCCACTGAAAGAAACCAAAACCAGAACTCACAGATGATGTGTGTGCCTTATGTAAGACGCCTCAAGATCCACCAGCTCGTGGATCCAGATTCAAAGAAAAGACCACAGCCATAAAGTAAAATATTTGAGGCGTGCAGCCTCTTCTCTGATTCTCTGCTTTAACCACCTTCTTCCATTAGCTCTCTCAAATCCAGGCCCAGTCTTCAAATAAGAGGCTTTTCTTGTGTTGGATTTAATCTTCACAGTAATCTTGAGAGGTCAGTTTAATTATGTCCATTTTAGCAAAGAGGGAGGTGATGAGGAGAGCAATCAATGTAAACGACTCAAGTCAAATCGCCAGTAACAAACGGCAGAGCGGAGGTCCAACATCTGTACTTCTGTGTGCAGAATATCACTGTATGCAAGGCTGATGTCCAGTCCCCAGAAAGCGCCCTGCGTGCTCACCAGGGAAGGACACGCTGTGTCCACACTTCGGTTTGAAGCACCAGTATCTCGCCTTCAGTCCCCCTCCCCCCTTCCTAAAGCTCTCTGATGCCTGGATACAATGATCTATAATCCATCTCTTGGGTAGAGGTGGACTGACATAGTTTGTGAAGAGAAGAAAGACTGGCTTCACGGCCAGCATTGCCCACTTCAGTTTTACAAAGAGAACGTCAATTGCCCCTGATGTCAGCGACCCGAGTGACAGTCCAAAACCGCCCGGGAAACCCCCGATCGACCTGGGCCTCCCCCTGCCGCTGTCCCGGCAGCCGGCCCTTACCTGCGCCCGTCACGTGGTCAGCTGCTGCAGGTGCGGCTGGAGCCCGGGTCCCAGATCCGCTGTGGTCGCCAGGTGGGATGAGTAGGCTCAATTTTCCCAGCCCTGAATTCCTAACGTAGAAGGGAAATGAGAAGGTGAAACAGGATCTGTTCAGGATAACGGGTCAGCACAGAGTGTTGGAAAGTGAGATTCCCAGGGGAAAAAAAATCAAAGTTTAGATGACCGTATTGGGGTGGGGGAGGGAATTGCGCTCGAATACCGACGAGATTGTTCTCAGTGGTTGCAAGCCTCACTTGTGTCCTTTACTTTCCCAAACTGTGCTGAGGTGTCGTTCCCCCTTCCCCTTGCTGTGTTTTCCCCTTATTCTTCCCTCGGCCCGAGTCTCACCCACACTTCGTGAAGCAAGGACTGCAATTCCGAGGCTCTTCCCCTGCACCAAATGAAGGGCTCTGCCCAGCGCGGTTCCCCCGTGACGCCACTAGATGGCAGCATCACTCAATGGACGGGTTCCAGGCTCCCCGGGTAGCTGCCGCCGCAAGGCTTCCTTCCCTAATCCGGTTCCAGCAGTATTTATTTGTTTATTTATTTTTTAATTTTTTTTTAAAGATTTTATTTATTTATTTGACAGAGAGAGAGAGAGTGAGAGAGAGAACACAAGCAGGGGGAGTGGGAGAGGGAGAAGCAGGCTTTCCGCTGAGCCGGGAGCCCGACGCGGGGCTCTATCCCAGGACCCTGGGATCATGACCCGAGCCGAAGGCAGTCGCTCAACCAACTGAGCCACCCAGGCGCCCTCCAGCAGTATTTAATCTAAGGATGGGACACTGCGTTCCAGGCCAAGCAGCTTCTCTGTGACTGATTGGTGCACCAACAGCTACAGCTTTTAACGCTGACGCCCCTTTCTGCTCAACAAACACCATCGGTGCTGAAAGGACCGACTTAAACTCCCAACAAAACTGTGGATTTATTGGTAAAACAAAACAAAACAAAAAACTGGGAATAATTAATTGTACTTGCCAATTTGGAGGCCTCCCTTCCTCCCCTCACTCTTCCGTCCCTGGACTTCCCATAAATCCATTTATCATTAATTATTGTCTGGCCTTGTGTTTGGCAAAGTGGGCAATATGTCCTAAGACAAAAGAAGTCACATTTTCAAAGCTCTCGGAGTTCATTGTTATGCTGAAAAATGTTTACTGGATATGTTTACGTACCAAACATTGAAGTAAATATTACTTAGACCATCTCGTTTAATTCTTTTTTAAATTTTATTTTATTATGTTAATCACCATTCATTACATCATTAGTTTTTGATGTAGTGTTCCATGATTCATTGTTTGCGTATAACAATCTCGTTTGATTCTTACCACAAACCTAAGATAAGTACTCTTATTATGATCCCCATATTAAGGATGGGGAAACTGAGGCACCGGGAGATGACCTTGCCGAGCGTCATGCAGTTAATTGGTGGCAGAGTCAGAATTCAACCACAGACTAATGTCGGGGCTCAGACTCTTAGCCACAATGCTGTGTGGTGGCAAACTTTGGGAAACAGGATTAGGACACACACAATGTAACCAGAGAAGTAGGTCAGAGTGGAAGGGTAAAAGAAAAAGTAGAGGGAAAGAAAAGTGATGCTTCTGAGAAAGCAAGAAGGGTGAGGCTAACACAAAACCCTCTCTGGCCTGGGCCCACCGGGCCCTCATGGTGACCTCTGATAACGCAATTTCTTTTTTTTTTTTAAGATTTTATTTATTCATCTGAGAGAGAGAGAATGAGAGAGAGCAAGCAATGAGAGGGGGGAGGGTCAGAGGGAGAAGCAGACTCCCTGCTGAGCAGGGAGCCCAATGCGGGACTCGATCCAGGGACTCCAGGATCGTGACCTGAGCCGAAGGCAGTCGCTTAACCAACTGAGCCACCCAGGCGCCCCGTGATAACGCAATTTCAACAGTGACAGAGAAAGGAAGCTGGCACACTAACCTCTAGGAAGAGGAAATTGAGATGTCTTGACGGAAAAAGAAGGCAATAAATAGACTGGAAGAGACAGCAAGGTCAAGCAAAGGCGTTCCGGTGTTCTTGTGTGCTTTTTAGAATAGAATGGAGGCTGGGCGCATTTGAAAGCTGTTGCAAGGGAGACCTGGCTCGTGCAAGTACTGGAAAGTGGAAGAGGAAGAGGGAAAAAAACAAACAAACCCAGGGGAGGGCAGTCCAGGACACAGGGGCAAGGGTGAGCTCTGAAGAGGAGGGATAGAGAGGCCCCCTTTTTGTCTGACACTGGGAGGCAGCCACAGAGATGGAGATACATTAACACACAAATGAGAAAGATGAGCATGTTTAACTCTTCCAAATGAGCCTTAATCTTCTCAGTAAAAGCAGAGTTGGGTCATCTACCAGGAGTGAGAATAAGACTTGGGACGACATTTTCTTATGGTGAACTAATCCATAGAGTGCTCAGAATGACCAAAAAGCAGATAAAATCAAACCAGGCAACGGAGGTGGCTGGAGAAGGGAAATCTGCACTGCAAGTGTGCGGATTCCCTGCCAAATCTCGCCCCGGAACGAGAACTGAAATTTACCCACTGCCTGGACAGGAACACAGCTGACAGGATGCATGACCCCTTATGTTTAAAGTTTCTTTTCTATTCAGCTTTTAAAACATTTGACAGATAAATACTGTCTTCCTCGCTTGCCAAATGGGAAAATTAAAGTGCAGACAAGTTCTCCCCGTTTGGCTTAAAGCCACAGAGAAGATCACGGGCAGAACCAGAACTGGTGCCCAGGAAACTCACTGATCTGACTCCAGCTCTATTAAACACTTCCCACAAAGGGCACAGGCAGAGCCAACAGCCCCAGAGAATTCCAGACACAGCACAAACTTGGGAAGATTCCACATTAGGACCTGATGCCCAACAGAGCTAAGCTTCTCCTAGCCTGGCCTTAGGACACAGCAGCGTTCTTCTGGGAATTAGAGAGAGGACGTTTCTTTGATAATTTGATTGCAACATATTGATGTACTGATGACACGATGTCCTTCCCACGCCATCATTATTTAATTTTATTGTTTAACAACTCCATTTTCATTCTCAATTAATATTTCCTCATCTGCAAAAGTACATTACTAAGGCTGATGTAACTAAAAAAAATCAAAGAGGATAATTACTTGGTCTGCATTACTGATGAAAAGGGCAACAGGCGGAACTAAATCAATCAACAACAGTCCACTTTCCCTTTAGACTTGGGAAATGAGGACAAATAGTCACCAATCTAATGGTTTTTCTCCAGTGTGAGCATTTTCAGAGTTCCCTCCTTCTGTGATGGTGCATTGTCTAGGCGGGAAGCTTGTCTAAAAGGGATGGTTTTCCATTCCCTCCCTCTCATCTTCTTTTAGGAAATCCCCCCAGCTCAGGCCAAACCCCCTCTTGATTTTCACTTCCAAAAAGAAATAAAATAAAATCAGCTGCCTGCTCAGTCACAAATTGAGAATACCCACTTTTCGTCCATCCGTTGTTCATTCTTCAAATGTTTATGGAGATCCTACTCTCAACAAGGCACAGTGCTTTCCAGGTGGTACAACACAGACTGTGCTCTCCAGGAGAACCAACCGAGAGAGGAGTTGAGACCTGGTCTGGTGTGTCTATAGGAATCTTTAAGTGCCATAGACGGGAGCTGACAAGGAGCATGGAGTCCAAGGCCAGCCCATCAGGATGTCCTTTGTAAAGGAAGGAGCATCTGTACCAGGGCTTACTGGAAACAGAGGTTAGCAGAGGGAGACGGGGAAGAAAGGCATTCTAGGGGGCAGGTGCGGCATGGGTTTGGAGCCCAGATGGATGACCCAGATGAGCCAGGGAACCTCACACTTTCCATATTCTTCCAGAAGCCACCTGCAGCAATGGCGGAGCCCAGAGCTGCCTGCTGCAAGCCGACACCCCTTGGGAGGCTCTTCTCGAACTTCAGCACTGTTTGCTTCCCACTCTACTACCTATCTGTTTTGCTTTCATATAAAAGCCATGGTCATTTTGTCTCAAATCTTTGACTAAAGTAGATGCCATAGGGAGAAGCAGCAAGTTCATTCCTTGGCTTCAAATACGCTCTAGCAAAGGGAAGCAGGAGCCTCCTGATACCCAGCTGGGGGAAGTGGAGTGAAGTCTCTCCAGTTTGACAACCTCTAAGAGCAGAAAGTTGCTGTCGGCCATTTGCTTGTCTAACCCACTATCTGGCTGTCCTGCTTCTGTTTTCCTGACTTTATTACTTGACAGGCATTATTAGTACCGAAATGCAAGAACAAGTTCAAATTCTTCCTTACGTAGCCTGAGATGATCTCTGAAAATGGTTCTCTACGCACTTGACCAGGAAAACCCAATCATGCAAATCAAGAGGTTCAAATCTGTGTTTACTTTAAGAACATCCATAAAACAGCCCAGAGCATCAAGGTATGCATATCTGAAAAGCCACCAAGTCTCTGAAAGATGTCACATTACAGAAGCGGTGCATGCCCAGTGCATCATTACAATGGTGGAGGACTTGGGCCAAACAATGGGGCTATACACAGGGTCAGTGGCCCCAAGAGAGTGCTGAGTTTTTGCAGCTCATACTTAAAAATGCAGAGGGTAATGCTGAATTTAAGAATTTAGATGTTGAGGGGCGCCTGGGTGGCTCAGTTGGTTAAGCGTCTGCCTTCAGTTCAGGTCATGATCTCAGGGTCCCAGGATCGAGCCCTGCGTCAGGCTCCCTGCTCAGTGGGGAGTCTGCTTCTCCCTCTGCCTCTGCCCCTCCCCCCTCTCATTCTCTCTCTCTCTCAAATAAATAAATAACATCTTTAAAAAAAACTAAATGTACATAAACATCTTCCAACCTAGGTTAAATCTACAGCAATCAAAGAACTATAGAGTTTAATGGAAGCGGTCGAATACAGAAAACGTTCTGTGCGGTCTTACCTGAGCTAGGCCGTGAGCCGCACGGCGAGGCGGGCTTCTCACAGCTCATACTGACGAAAGGTGAATGTAACTAATCCCAGGAACGTCGCTCTCCTTTAAACAAGCGTGGGGCTGGCCAAGCTGCATTTTGTCCTTGAATATGAAACATAGAATGAGTTCGAGTTTTATCACAAGAGGGAAATACATAATAAGACCTTTTTAAGCTATCTACCCCCTAATAATTGCTAGAGATACATTTCAGGCCATGCTGTTTTGCAAACTTTGAAGGTTCTTACGTTAGTTTCCTACTTTTCTAGGGCCCCGTGAGAAAGCTACATGTACTTATTGGTGAAGGGAATTGGAACAACAGTACCATGAGAGGCCAAATCCACTCCACCAGTAAGACTGTGCGTCACTTTGTCCCTGCTCTTAACAGCCCAAAGCATTCTTATGCTATGTGTCATGTCCTCGCAGTCCTGGGGGGCGGGGGGTCATTCTCATGCCTCCTTGACAAGTAGGGAAACCGAGAGGCAGGCAGAGTGAGTGGGGCTTGCCCGGAAGTCTCAAAGCCAGTTGGTGGGACTGGAGACTCCACGTTCAGCTTCCTCTCCTGCTTTGACCAGCTAGCCCTTCTGTGGATTTGGCCACTCACCTCTACAGGCCACTCTTATTCTCTGTGACCTTCCTTCCAGGAGAACTTCCTTCCCTTCTTCCCATCCCTTTCTTCTCCACCCTCTCCTGCACCTTCCTTGTGTCCATTTTCTGTTTGTTGTGGACATTGCTTAGTATATTCCTTCTTCTTAAACTCAACAGTCTCGGGATTGTATTTACATTTACGGTAGAATCCCACTGAGTGACAAAAGTGTCAGCATTTTATGACACAATTTCAGACACAATTTTACCAACAGAACAATGCGCCCATGTCCAAAAGTGTTTGAAAATGTGTGCTTCTGTCATTAGAAATCCAGTCTATTATTGGGACAGTTGACTTCCTTGATAGGATGGCTTTTCTATAGCCCACGAACCTCAATAATCCTGTCGTCGATCCCATGATCCCAGCCTCTCACTACAAGTCCATCACAGCTAATTCTGCCTTTCCCAGTATTGCTCATTTAATTCCTCCAGAAAACAACAAGAGAAGACAGTTTCATCAACACATGTATATTCAGGAATCAACTCTGTGGGCCTTAGGTCTCCAGCGGCTTCCTCTCTCTCCCACTGATCTCTGTTCCATTAAGAGACTATACATTAGATTGTCCCCAGAAAGGAAAGGAAAGTAGGTAATAAGCAAATCACCTAATACCCACCCGGATATTTTTTGGTAGTTTTTTTTTTTTTTTTAAAGATTTCCTTTATGTATTTGAGAGAGAGAGAGAGACATCATGAGAAGGGGGAAGAAGTAGAGGGAGGAGCAGACTCCCCGCTGAGCAGGGAGCCGGATGTGGGACTTGATCCCAGGACCCTGGAATCATGACCTGAGCCAAAGGCACTTAACCGACTGAGCCACCCAGGCACCCTTTTGGGGTAGCTTTTAAGTATTCCTGTTCTCATTCTTTCTTATAGTTTCAAGTGAATGAACACTGACCGTGGCTTAAAACAACACAGCAAGTTTTTGATCTTAGAATCCACCGCTATCTCCGTCAAAACTGTTGCCTATTAGTACAACCGTTTTGGAGGGAAGTTGACAATATCTATCAAAAGTCCTTGTACATATGCTGTTTGACATAGTAGTTCTGTTGATAGCCATTTAGCCCCGGGGGCTGTGGTGATTTCGTGCAAATTAGAAAAAGGAACTCCTTCCTTAAGACATTTTATGCTATCTGCCAGAAAATTATCATAATAAGTACTTAAAGTTATGATGTCTAAAAAGTGACTGTTGCCCACATAGATGAAGTGCTTTGTGCAATGTACAACCGATGCAACTGTATATGTGAGATCCACTTACCTTATGAATACATATGAAGGATGACATCGATATATATGTAAAAAGGTATTCATAGAAACATTATTTGTAATAGCAAAAAATTGTTGCAGATGTCCATCAGCAGGGGACAGGTTAAATAAATATATTAGGGTACCTTTATATAATGGAATACTAGGGAGCAGTATAAAAAAATAGAGTAGACCTATGTATGCTGATTCAAAGAGATATTTGAGGTATATTATTAAGTGAAAAAAGTAAGTTGCAGAGAATATATTAATAATTCAATGTATGTGAATGTCTTTTGAGAAAAAAATTGGCTGTATCAGCCATTTTTTTCTCAAAAGACATTTTTTCTCAAAATACATTCAAGATATCATTAACAGGAGTCTTCGAGGAGAAGAGTAACCGGGCAAGAGAGAAAGCTTTTAGTTCAAATGTATACTTTTCTGCATTGTTTGAATTTTCTTACCAAAAGCATTTATTACTTTCAGTTTAAAAAATTAACAGGGATAATCAGACTAGAAAGTTACTAATCTTTTTTTTCTTGCATTTTTAACCATCAAAAAAACCTAAAAAAATTTTTTTAACATTTTTTTAAAATTGAAGTTAGTTAACATACAGTGTAGTATTGGTTTCGGGAGTAGAATTTAGTGATTCATCCCTTACATATAACACCCGGTGCTATCCCACAAGTGCCCTCCTTAGCCCTCCAGCAACCTCAGTTTGTTTTCTATATTTAAGAGTCTTATGGTTTGCCTCCCTCTCTGTTTTTATCTTGTTTTATTTTAAGAAATGTTTTTTAATTGCTGTGCACATCTCCCAACAGAATACATTAAAAAAATAAACTGCAGGGCGCCTGGGTGGCTCAGATGGTTGGGCGTCTGCCTTCGGCTCAGGTCATGATCCCAGGGTCCTGGGATCGAGTCCCACATCGGGCTCCCGGCTCAGTGGGGAGCCTGCTTCTCCCTCTGACCCTTGCCCCTCTCATGCTGTTTCTCTCTCGCTCGCTCTCTAAAAAATAAATAAAATCTTTAAAAATAAAAAAAATAAAAATAAATAAACTGCAGTTTCTTGGTTTTGGTGTTTGGGAGGTTTTTTGTTTGTTGTTGCTGTTACTGTTGGTGGTGGGTTTTTTTGTTGTAGTTGTTGTTTTTTTGGTTTTGTTTGTTTCTAGCAAAGGGGCTGAGGAGGGGAAGGAGGAAGGCTGGTGGAGAAGCAGGGAAGCAGAGCCCTCTCCGTGCCCTTGCTCTCTAAGGGCCCTTCCACCTTTCAGTTCTTGTTTGAAATTTGTTTCTATTAGACAACGAATATATTTAATCATAGAACAAGAGTATCATGAATCTCACCTTCTTTTATTGATTCAGGCCCAGTTGAGTGTAAACTCAGTGCTTCCAGAGTTGCCCAGGGGTCTGTTAGAAAGCTACTCATCGTGTGTTTCCTTCATCATATGGGACTAAGTGGGCGTAGAATAATGAGATTAACTGTCTTTCTCTCTTTGGTTTTGATCCTTAGAGAAAAGAGAATTCTAGCTTTCTATTTGTTCCTGAAATTTTAAACCTATTAGAATAAAAGTAAAGCTGACTTCATTGTCACAAATTTTATGTTAAGAATCTACTCCCCCAAATGAATATTGATTTAGGCTGCACATACATTATTCTAAAAAAAAAAAAGGATGAAAAGAAAGATTTCGTCTTTGATGAGCAGAAATAACATTTAATATAATTAAGTAATATAGCAATCTCAAACCTAACAATACAGTGACTTTGATATCTTAAAAAAAAAAAGAACTATTTGTATTTCTTAAGAAAAAAATTCCTTTCAGGAACGGATGTAGGAGGAGAGCATGCTGAAATGTTATAAATTTTGCAGAATATTTCTTACTTTGGGGCTTTGTATTTTGAATCATGTATTTGTTCCAGTGTCAGGGGTACCAGACCTTGATTCTGATTACAAGTTATACATATTTTGATGATAAGTTACACACGTTCTTGTTTCTCTACACGTTGGGAGATAGGTTTTAAATACTGAGCTGATTCCAGGGCAAGGTCTTCTCTTACTACTGATGTAAGAAATACCCTTTTATACCTTGCTGCATTTCTGTTTGGAGACTGATTATTTCGAGCCCCCGTATTTATTTGCTTACCACGTTTGCCTTGGTTGCCCTATGTCACTAACCAAGTGTTTATTCACTCAATAAACATTTACTGAGAGTCTCCTCAGTGCCAGGCTCTCAGCCCAACACTAGGGCATAAGGGAATGTAAAGGTAACTATACGGATAAAAATATATGATCCCTGCCCTCAGAGAGGTCACAAGCTGCCAGGCCATGGGCTCTTATGTCCAATGTCCATTATGAGTACAATCAGTATAATCAGGGCCAGGGCTAAAGGAAGGGGAGAGAGACGTGGGACAAAATTTTAGGAGACTCTCCCTCTCGGGGGTATGCAGATGCAGGTAGGCACCTGAGAGGGAGGGCCTCAGCAAATTTTGAGCTCTAGGGCTCCTGGTTTCACCCTCGTCTGGCCTTCCAGCCCTATAGCCTGGCCACCTGGCCGCCTGACCTTCCCACATGGCCTCCTTTTCTCCTCCCCTGCCCTTCTCCCAACTTACTGACACAGTCGCCCTCCACTCAGCTCATTTCACTTCCCTGAAAATGTCTACCCTCAGTGTCTGTTTTTCATGCCTAGCGCTAAGCAACCCTCCCTCTAAGCCATCCTGGTCTGGTTCAAACCCCACACTGAAAGTCTGCCCCAGACCCAAGAACCTGATCCATTTCTTCCCACGCACGTGCACTCCCACTATGGCCTTTATCACCGACCAATTTGTATTCCAATTATTACATAGGAACCCACCTCCCCAACCCTGGGTTGTGAGTCTTTGTGGAGTATCACTCCAAACCTGTGGCACCCCGCACAGTGTGTACACAGGGTGGGTTAGGTCCTAGTCCCCTCAGGCGGCTAGAACAAGTGACCACAGACTGGGGGGTGCTTAACAACAAACATACATTTTGCACAATTCTGAAGGCTGGAAGTCCAAGATCAAGGCGCCAGGGGATGCAGTGTCTGGTGAGGGCCAGCTTCCTGGTTTGCCAGGCTGTCTTGCGGTGTGCTCACATAGGGGAGGGCAGAGGGAGCGCACTCCCGGCCTGTCTCTTCTTGCAAAGGCACGAATCCTAATCCTGACGGCTCCGCTCTCAGGACCTCGTCACCTCCCAAAGGCATTTAGGGATAGGGTTTCAACGTAGGAATTCTGCGGGGGGCGGGTGGGGAGGGGGCACAAACACTCAGTCCATAGCGTGGGCTTTTAACAAATGATTCCCCCATTTATCTGAATCTTTACAATCTTCAGCACGTTTTTTGGTGTTTCTCTTACTATAACAAAAGCCAACATTGGGGGTGCCTGGGTGGCTCAGTTGGTTAAGCGACTGCCTTCAGCTCAGGTCATGATCCTGGAGTCCCAGGATCGAGTCCCACATCGGGCTCCCCACTCAGTGGGGTGTCTGCTTCTCCCTCTGACCCTCTCCCCTCTCATGCTCTCTCTCACTTCACTCTCTCTCTCTCAAATAAATAAAATCTTAAAAAAAAAAAAAGCCAACATTGGTTGGAGGCATTCACGATACTCAAATTTAACTCTACAGAAGCAAAATAGGAATTACAATGAGTTCGTTTGCTTAAATAAAAAAAAAAGGTCTTTTTTTTTTTGGTATTTCCCAGCAGCTAGTCAAATGCAACAGTAGCTTAAGTAAATGGACATTTAATTTAGTGCTAATTTCATTTGTGTGTAGGGAGGCCCCGGGGTGAGGGGGGGATAGTGGTTACATTGTTATGACAATAGGCTTTCTCTTCACTGCATACAAGACAGTCACTGGGTAAAGACAGCCACTCCTTGGGCAACAGCACTTCTGAATGGCTTCTGATAGTGGATTACACTGGGGACCCGGTTCAAGTTGGGCAACCCAATGACAGCAAGATCTTCTCTTTACTGAGCATGATAGTGTGGTGTAGGATAGAACTGGACATGGCCAATTTTATAAGCAGCGTTCCCCATGTATTACTAAGGCACACCACTTCATCAGGGTAGGAAACTGCAACCCTACACACACACACACACACACACACACACACACACACAAATACACGCACACACAGTGGTCATCCAAGTGTACAGTTATGATGGTGTCCTGGAGGAGTTAGTGGCCTGGGACCCTTAGCATAATTTTACTCATGGCATTTGCTTTATACAAGGCCATGGAAGAGATTATCTATCAAAACTATCCCAGTATCAACCCCACCCTGAGCATTTGTGAAATCCATTTTGGAACTGATTTAATGGCCAAAGCTTGAATTTGCCCAATCATTGGAACTAGGGAGTAGCCATTCCCTCTTCTTGCTGTTTCCTAGAAAGGACCTGTTGTGTGAGACGTTTGTCTTCATGGTGTGATTTGACAAAGCAGCTTAGAGTTATAGCAACTCCGGTAAAATATTTCAAGTAAACAAATTCAAAATACTGAACGGAAAACCCTTGTCTTTCTTGGAAGATCTTAGCAAAGCCCTTTGTGATGTGTTTCTTCTACTTCCTCCTTGCACATGCGGGCATCACCCCCCTCTACCTCAAATGTGTAAAAATCAGAATGAGCACCGCATGCTAAATGTGGAACACAGCAGGGTTTTCTGGTCCACGGTGACTTTACTGCTATAATCCAAATAGTCACTGTCAACCAGGAACGTCTCAAACTTGTAAGTCTTGGCATACATTCAGGAGATGTGACTTGAAATGCAGTGATGTTGTAGCTGGAGGGTAAATGAAGAGAAACTCACATGGCTCAGTGTCTGGGCTTCTGGATACCTGGGCAAACACTGAAATTCTGTCAGATCAATGAGATTTTAAAATTAGTTAATGGGGAGTTAGTTGTGTTAAAGGAAATATAAATGAAGAAACATCGATTCTTATCTGCTTCTAAGTGTTGACTTTAGGGCTTTCTAAAAGTACGGAGGTTCCACAAAAAACTAAAAATAGAATGACTATATGATCCAACAATTTCACATCTGGGTATTTATCTGAAGGAAAAAGGAAACCTTGCCATTTGCAACAACATGGATGGACCTTAAGGCCATGATGCCAAGTAAAAAAAAATCAGACAGAGAAAGACAAATACTGTATCCTTTCACTTCTATGCAGAATCTGAAAAAACAGACTCATAGAAACAGAGACAGAGTGGTGGTTGTCAGAGTTGGGGGTGCGGCTAGGGAAAACAGGTGAAGGTAGTGAAAAAAAGAATATTTTGTGATTCATGAAAATTATAAGAAACTCAAATTTCAGTGTCCACAAATAAAGTTGGATTGGAACACCAAATAATCAATCAAGCCAGCCAGCCAGCCAGCCAGCTCGTTCTTCGAGCCTCAGATTCCCTAAATACAGACCTGGACCACAGAGAAAGTGGTGAAGGGGCATCTATACAGACGTTACTCATTTGAACTGGTAATGGTGGGAAGAAGAATGGCTCACCCTCTGTCTTGGATGTTGTCTCTGCCACCACACATTCTACTACTCTTTGCCTCAGTGGGTTCAGAACCCAAAGTTAGGGTTATCATGAAATTACCAGATTGAGAGTGAATGCCGGGTACAGATCAACTGCCACCACGTAAAGCATCCCAGTTGTTGCTAATTTGTTCTTGGAGATCTCCTACAAAGAAGGTTTGCAAAAATTCCAGAATTGCCTTGCTTCAACGTTGAGCATGTGTTTCTTTGTAATATTGTCACTTCACTGCTTTGGGTTGAGTAAACAATTTTGAGGAAAATTTTGAATGCATACCTTGGACATAATGTGATTTATATGCATACGTATACCATATAGATGAAAGATGAAGCCTCTGCTGTTGAGAAGTTTATAGATTCAAGAATCAAAACGAGTTTCTCTGACTTCATTCTCTGTGCACTTCACATTATCCCTCAACGTGACTCCAACTAATCCTCCAGAATCTTCCAGAACTTTTCAGGATCAAGTTCAGGATCCTCATACTGATGACCAAAACTTTCCAGACTCTGCCCCATTTTATCTCTCCAACCTTATCTCCATGGCCTGTTTTCTGCACTCATTCCATCTCCCCCCAGACCTACTCCTACTCTGGGCAGCCCAGGGGTCTCCCCGCCGCTCTAATCGCATTTGTTTTGTTCAACCTCCCTGTCATGGTTCATTCATTAAAGATCATCATCACAATGGCACCAGCCAACAAGGCTTTACGTAAGAGATGGTTCTTAAATTCTTAAAATGGATGAAAGCCGATTTTAAAGATTTCCTGTGGTGTCCTGAGCTAATTAGCTTCTGTCTCTTCACTTTAGATATGCTCATTTTTATCCAGATAGTATATTTTTGTATGTAGTAAAACTTAATTGACGTTCATAATTTGGAACTTACGGAGACAAGGGTGAATCTGAAGTTTGACTTTTACCATTGACAAATAGCAGCAATTAATATATAAGCAAATTTAATGGGGGGAGGTTAAATATCTTAAAAGCTCAAACATTTTTTTAAGCACCTTCAAGTATGTCTGGTATACCCTTTACCAAAAAATAACTGGTGTACTATTAAGAAACAAATCTTACCTACTTATTAAAGCAAGATTCATAAGGTAATCTGCTAAGACTTTTATTACCTTCATTGAAGTATACCATACATACTTTTTTTTTTTAAGATTTTATTTATTTATTTGACAGAGAGCGACACAGCGAGAGAGGGAACGCAAGCAGGGGGAGTGGGAGAGGGAGAAGCAGGCTTCCCGCCGAGCAGGGACCCTGATGTGGGGCTCATGACCTGAGCCGAAGGCAGACGCCCCACCATACATAATTCTAAGTAATCAAAATCCATTTCCTTTACATATTTTTTAATTGAACTTTTTCCTCTAATTTAGATCCCCTTCAATTTAGTGCAAAATGAATAAAATTTTATTCATTTGGAGATCATTAAAATAATTCTTTATGCCTAATTCCTGGCTCTAAAATTTTCTGTGTGACCTTGGGCCAGTTATTTTAGTAGCTGTAAAGCTCAGGTTGGATCATCCATGAAGTAGAAAAAATAATACCTCTTGTGAGATTTGTGAGGATTACATGTGAAGACATGTGGTGTAGAGCCAGGCCAGTGGCAAACACAGTAAACATCGGTTCCTTTTTCCATGAGTCTTTTGTTTTTTCACTGTGCATTTTAGTGATTCTTAAAGGATGACCTGTGTGTATTTTTGGATTGATCTGTGGGTACTATATTTTTATTTCAGGCATAAATGAATTACTTTCGCAAATCCCAAATTCCCTTATTAGCATTTCATTAAAATAAATACAACTTTTTTCCATCTGTTCTGCTAAGTGTATTTGATAGGACTAAGAAGGTCTGGCCATTGATGTATCCCTTATCAATAGGCCACATAAATTAGGAATGCTTTTAGCTGTAAGTAACACTATATCCAATCCTCTGTGTCTGGAACAAACAAGAGTTACTTTTGTTTCATTTTGTTTGTTTTGCATAACACAAACATTCGGATAGGGGTTATTAGCATTGGTTCAGTGGTTAAGGCGTGCCATCATGGACCTCAGTCCATTTCATTTTTGTACTTACTCTGCCATTGTCATTACACCCGTCCTTCATCGGCTTGTCTGGGCCTGTGACCACATCTCCATGTATCATTCCACATCCAAGGTTGGATGAATGGGAAAGAGTGGCAGCAGCCACATCTTTCTCTTCCTCAGAGAAACAAAATCCTTACCAGAAGAGCCTCAGTATACTTCCTCTATCTATTTTTGGCCCAAACTAGTCACACGGACACTTCTTTCAACTGCAACAGAGGCAAGAAAGTCAAGTATCTGGAAAGGAACGATGGATTACATAATTTTCTTAGGCCAAAAAATAAATCATCAACAGGACCAAGGCACATCATCCCCAGGAACAACACCAAGAATTTTTTTAGCAAAGAAGGAGAGGGGTGGATATGACATTGGTAACAGGGTCTGACGCATGGTCATGTGTAGGGCTGTTAATCGCTGCTCTCTGCCTTTTGTCACCCATATTTTTCATCAGGTATAGACCTCTCAGATACATCTAATCATTAAGATGAAACTTGTATAAATCTCAAACTTTTGCTATGTTTGCTTTATCTATTAAAAAAAAACACAATTCCTTAAAGAGAGAAAGCTGGATTAGATGATTTCTTGGGATTTCTCACAGATCTGAGACCTATGATTCAAAATTCCATAAAAGAACTGTAAGTGTACTGTGTATGCTCCTTATATAAGAATACTTGTGGGGTACCTGGGTGGCTCAGTAGGTTAAGCCTTCCGACTCTTGATTTCAGCTCAGGTCATGATCTCAGGGTCATGAGATTGAGCCAGAGTCCGGCTCTGCACTCAGAGGGGAGTCTGCTTGAGATTCTCCCTCTGCCCCCCCCACCCACATGCACACATGTGCACTCTTTCTTAAATAAATAAATCTTTAAAAAAAAGAATACTTGTACCATGACCTCATTCTGACCTTATCCAAGTTATGATCAGTTAGAATTTCAAGTTCTTTTTCAGAAAGTCCACTCTCTTTTTGCAGCTTATTTTTCTTCAGTAAGTTAACTAATCTGTATTTTTTCCTATTAATACCTTTACAACCAATCTGAACTAGCATCATTCAATGATTCCACAAACATATACAAAGCACTTACTTTGTGTCCCACTCTGGGAATATAAAGATGGAGAAGAAACCATTGTTTGTCCACCAACAGTTTATAATCTGGGACAGAGACAGATTTGTAAGCCAATAATGTAGAAGGAAGAGGATTTCACAGGTGCTATGAAAGAAATGATAGATGTGAAAGGGAAAGGCAGGGATGGTCAGCTCTTAGTGGGGTAGAGTCAAAACTCTAAGACTATGAGTCATTAATGTCAATCAGAGATCTTCTCCAGAACCAGCATTTTCTGGATCGATACTATTTTCAGGGGGTTCATTCAGATGTTAACAACTGCATAAGTTACAAGCTTTTTAATTAAAGATTTGTTGGTAGGGGACAGTCTTTCCGTTTTCAAGGATGACAGATTTGTTGTTCATCATTACTGTCATGATCTATTTTGTGGAAAGATAGACAAAGGAAAAAAAATTTTTTCCCAGTGTCCTGGGATATTTCCTGGGAAATCACTCACTTTTTTTTTTTTGCCTATTGGACACTTGGCTCCTGCGACATACACTTGTATATGACACTAGGAAGTGAGGAGGCATCTCCTTGTGATCACCAGCATCTGAACTCACCCTCTCAACTTTTAGCTCAATGAAGATGAGATTAGAAATTCAGTAACTTTAGGGGTGCCTGGGTGGCTCAGCCGGGTAAGTGTCTGCCTTCGGCTCCAGTCATGATCCTGGAGTCCTGGGATTGAGTCCCGCATCAGGCTCCCTGCTCAGTGGGGAGTCTGCTTTTCCCTCTGCCCTTCACCCTGCTCATGCTCTCTTGCTCTCTCTCTCTCTCTCTCTCAGATAAATAAATAAAATCTTAAAAAAAAATTCAGTAACTTCATGTAGCAACTAGTGTTTTTCCAAACTGCAGATTGTGACTCATTAAGAGGTCACAAAATCGATTCAGTGGGTCTTAAAAAAGGTAGAATATATATATAAAACAGAAAATATCAGAATGCATTTCACCTAGTAAGACAAGCTTTTGTTGCAGTTGTGGTGGGGGTGTGTGTGTGTATTGAGCCACAACATAAAATAGATTTCTTACTGTCTCCCAGTGAGAAAGTTAAAGACGCTGAACTATACTCTAGGCCCCATGAAGGCACTTATTAGCTATCTAACAAGTATTTGTTGAATTGAACTGATTTGTATGGATTTGGATTGAACTGATTTGTGGGTTTATTCAACAAATACTTTGAGACTAAATGCGTACACTACATTGGCTGTTGCAAACCCTCAGTTAAATTTTTTTTAAAGATTTTTATTTATTTATTATTGAGTGAGAGAGAGAGAATGATAGAGAGAGAGAGCATGAGAGGGAGGAGGGTCAGAGGGAGAAGCAGGCTCCCCGCTCAGCAGGGAGCCCAATGCGGGACTCGATCCCGGGACTCCAGGATCATGACCTGAGCCGAAGGCAGTCGCTTAACCAACTGAGCCACCCAGGCGCCCCCCCTCAGTTAAATTTTGTGAAAATGCAGGACATCACTAGGCTCTCAAAGGTTAATCAGATTCCATAAATGTTCTTTTTTAGGGATAAATTATTCCATTTACTGGGGGTACCTGGGTGGCTCAGTTGGTTAAGCATCAGATTCTTGATCTCAGTTCAGGTCTTGATCTCAGCTCAGATCTTAGTTCAAGCCCCATGGTGGGCTCCACGTTGGGCTCCATGCTGGGCGTGGAGCCTACTTAAAAAAACTATTCCTTTTACTGGGACCACCTCATAATCTTTAATCTGGCTTAACCCCCACCTGCTGTATAAAATAGACCCTAAAGTCTCCAAATGATAGTCAAAAAAGATCTTATGAAAACAGGAGGTGCAAGGGGCCTTAGCAAACAGAGCCTTCAGATCCTCATCAGTCCAAACCCTTCCATCCCAAGATCAATCAGGGCCAGTCTGCACAGTGTCCTTGCCCCAGTCATAGATGACGTCACAGATTCCTGTCCCCAGTGCTCTTTTTTCAGGCCTTGGGTGCAGAGTGCTTACCTTTTCTGGCTACAGTGACTCCCCACCCCACCAGCACTGCCCTCAGAGGCTTTGCTCCTCCTGGAAGCCACATCCTCACTGTCCCTCTGTGGGCAGAGCCCCTGCTGCCCAGAGCCATCACAGTTCTCAGTGCTCAAGATGAGCCCCAAAGGGTCCTGTGCTGTGCCCAGGAGACTACAGCTTGCCAGATCTGGGCCCAGCACCATCTACTCTTCCATCTCCCTGCCTGCCTGTGGTAAATCCTCCTGCAGGTTCCCAAGTCCTCTGCCTGCCTTGGACAAGGAGGCCACCTTGTGGCAGAGGCATCAAGTGCCTAAGACATAGCTTCCGACCTGACTGCCACCTGGTAGAGGGCATGGCACCATGATGATCCATAGACATGTGAGCAACCACGGGGTTGGGCAAGACTCTCAGAGCCTCTCCCATCCTCCCCACTCCAAAAGAGGTACACACCTGTGCCCCACCATGAGGGACCAGGGCTCTAAGATTTCACAGCTTCTGCCACAGCCTGTGTGATTGCTTGCTGGAGCAGGGGCTTATCACATCCCCACTCTGCCCCTGAACGTCATATCACCATAAGCCCTGAAGCTTGGCTCAGTTAGCCTTAGACCGTTGCATTCCTGAACTCTCGGGCCCCCTGGCTCACAGGCAATGGGTGAATGCTTTCACAGTAAACAATCAACACTCTGAAAGTCACCTTTTCATATGTCCTACACCAGATCCACCTTACACTGAAGATTAGTGGATCTATATGGGTGTATCTCAGCCTCGTTCCCAATCAAACCCTTGGCTGTGGGCTGGCTCTCCTTCCTCTGCTCTGCCTCAAATTCCCCAGACCCCCGGAGTCCCAGGGACCTCTGTGCCCATCTCTCATGTGAGCTCACTCCCATCTTGAGTCAGGAAAAGTGCATCCCAGTCAACAGGCAGCCGTGGGAGAATTGTCCAAGGAAACACAGCTTGCCCTTTCTTCCATCCCTTATAAATCCTCTCCAGAGGCTCATCACTGTGGATGTTGCCTGGTTTGTTTTGTGGAGAGTCCAGGCCTTCAAGGGAGGAGAACAGAGAGCAGGAGCAGTGGTGGCTTCCGTGGAACGGAACGCCTGAGGCTGCTACCAGGAAAGAATCTGCAGAAGGGTCCATTTGGGTCCCCTTGGTGCCAAATCCAAACATCCCAGCAGTCCAGTGTCTGTTTCTCAGGGCAACCCAGAATTCCAGAACCTCAGTGTGGACCACTCATGGATGCAGCCACACAAAAATATTCTAGATGAAATAGAATCACTGAAACTCCCTTAAGGAGCTCCTCTCCAGAAAGTGAAGAGGATATTTTTGATCATTCCTGTGTGATCTGGAAGATCAATTACACTGCAGAATTTTCTTCTAATTAAAACATTCAGCAACTGGCAAGGACTTTTTAAGCTGTCAGTTGTCTGGTTTTGGGCACTGCAGCAAAATGGTTAAAAACTTGTCCTTGGAATCTGATCTGGGGTCAAATCCCAGCTTTGCCACTTGACATCCCAATCACTCTTGGAGCCTCAGTTTCCCTGTCTATAAAATAGGGACAATACCACAGCCTGCCTCATTGGGCTGTAATGAGGACTGATTGAGAGGACCTATGCTAAGTGATGGCACCTTGGGAGCTCTACATGTTAACTATTGTTGTTACTATTAGTAGCACTTATGAGAATTGATGGAAGAGTTGGACAAGGTAATTAAGACTGAGACAAGTGATACAGAGTATACAGAGCTGGGTCCTTACTTCCGATATTCCCATGTATTCTACCTATTTGCTTGTCCACATAACAATGCATTTGAGCCACAGAACTGTGCACAGTGGAAAGAACATGCAATTCACACCCCTTTCTTAATCCTGAGAGATTTGGGCAAATTACTTAACCTCGTTGAGCCTCCGTTCACTCAACTATGAAATGGAGTAATACTGATTAACTTTAAAAGGCCTCATCTCGCCCCCACCTCTGGGGGGCTGGCAGCCCCTCCCTTGGGCACTAACAACTCTCTTACCCAGTGGGAGCTCTCATCACATTGTACCATGTGTCTCCTCCACAAGAGTGTAAAATGAGTCTGTTTTGTTTTCCATCTCTGAGATTTCCTATACCCCTTGGACACAGTTGGTCTTCAGAAAAGGCTTGTTAGATGATGGAATGAAAGAATAACTGAAAATGGCAGAAACACAGAGTTGGTTGGAAAAATGAAATTCCTCTGTTACTCACGTTCCAGGGGGCAATCTTAGCAGCTGTACTGTAAGCGAACTCTGCTGTATGCTGAGGTTTTCTCATTGTAGTAGATGTAATTTGGTTTCTGTTTACCCAAGTCTTCATGGCAAGTGGTATTTTGATGAGGTCCACCAGATCCCTGGGTCCTCTGGGTTCTGTGTTATCTAACCTTGCTTCTAAACATTCTTCTGAACGGAAATCTTTTCTCAAATTATTATACAGATAACATATGTGTGTGTGGGGGGGCTCCGATTGGGTGGGGGCCGGCACTGAAGGCGGTGAAAGAATTTACCCAAGGCAGAACAAAAAAAGATCAAAGTTTGCTGAATACACCACAAGGGAGCAGCAGGTGAGACAGCTAAGGAGAGACTGTGTGTGACAGGGCAGTGGTGAGGGGCCACAGTTTAGGGCGGACTGAGGGAAGTATAGGAACCTATGGAATTTTCCCTTCTATGGTAACTGTGCCTGGTTGTAAGTAGTCCTTTGGTTAGTTAGGGCTTCTGGCTATTTCAGGGTAGGTCACTTACTGAGCCTATTTGCATTCAGCTGGGTGGTCACTGGGGGCCCTTGTGCCTTGCTCAAGTTTCTATAGGTCAAGCCTGTTGCCTAAAAGCAGCTTCTACAACATAGTCACACACAAAAAATTGCAAGTCCGAATAAGCTAAACAAAAAATAAACCTAAAACACTCCAAATCCTACCACCAAATAATTCTTGTTAACATTTTGGATGTAGTCTTCTGATTTTTTTTTCAACAGCTTTCTTGAGATATAATAAACATATGGTATTAGCTTGCTAGGGCAATATGCTAGTCAGGGTTCTCCAGAGAAACAGAAACAACAGGTGTGTGTGTGTGTGTGTGTGTGTCCTGATCTCTTCTTATAAGGACACTAGTCATATTGGATTAGGGCCCGTCCTCATGATGTCATTTTAACTAAATTGCCCCTCTAAAGACTCTATCTCCAAATACAGTCACATTCTGAAAGTACTGGCCATTAGGGACTCAGCATATGCATTTTGATAGGGACATAATTCAGCCCATAACACCTACCATAAAATTCACTTATTTGAAGTGTACAATTCAATGTTTTTAACATATTCAGAGTTGTACAACCATTACCAAAATCAAATTTAGAACATTTTCATCACCCCCAAAAGAAATCCCATACCCATTCACAGTCATTCCCCACTCCGTGCCACCAGCAGAGGGAGGATCTAAAAGGTCTCTTCATAATTAAGGACATTGAAACCCAGAGATTAGTCCAAGGCTAGAATCCAGCTGAGAAAAACCAAAGGGTTTCCTCCAGGTAGGAATATGAGACACTGATAGACAGTCACTTGCTCAGTTATACTAATGTTTTAAGTGCCAAAATAAGAATATCCCCAAGAACGTTTCCATCTGTCAGTAAATCTCATGGCTAAACCGACTGTATGATTGTGCTGCTAGATATTTGCTTCTTTTATTCTAGTTCATCAGCATGTTACCTGATATTTTAGCATAATGTTTATTACCCCTGAGTAGTAGGTGCAGAATGCCCTTCTCAGAGAGCGAAGAGCTATCCAAGTCAAAAGTGTTAGCTTTTCACCCATATACCTAAGGTTTAGCTCCTAACATGAATGTCAGCAAATAACTAGGATATTAATTGTTCAGAAATGCCTCCACAATATCCCCACTTGGAAGAGACAAACCAACTCATTTTACTTACATTATTTAGAAAAAACAATGTGAAATATCAAGACAAAGTGTATCATGGGTTATATGGTTCTTGGGTTGAAAAAACAAAACACAAGGAGAGGGGGATTTCCTTTCTAGTTATGTGAGTCCCTAAATTGCTGGTTACTTTTGACTGTTTAGCTACTCTTACTTACTTTCACTTTCACTAAGGTGACTTCAAGCACAGTGTTCAGCAGCTACCTTCAAACTTCTAGCCCCATAAATTGCAAGCATTTTCACTGTGCAGTTTGAAGATGCCCACCCTGTATATGACAGTTCTATAAAATAAATAAAACAAATTAGTAAAGTTAATTCTGGGGTGGTAGGGTTTCCCAAAAAAGAGAGCATTATAGGAGACAAAAGGTACAAGATATGGAAAACACTGTCCACAGCTCAATGTGGTGGGGTAGACGCTGGTAAAAGCGAAAGCAGGTGCCTTTCGACCAAGCTAATGTCTTTTTTGTGGAACCTAGTTTACTAGATTTAAGGGCCTCAAAAAAATTAGGAATAATATATTCTGCATTGTCATAAAAGCAGCTGTGTGGTTTTTTTGTCCTTCTTTAACTATTTTAGAACATTTAAGACACATCAAAGGGTTATAGGATTACATAGTAAACCTAGAATCGCCTGTGGTTTGAAGGCTGAACGGAGCCCAATTATCAGAGTCAAATGCCTACCGGTGAGAGAGAAGTATCATCACACTCTGGCTTTACTTGGCAGTGTGAGGATATTCCAGGCCTAAAATCTGGGAACAGGCCCAATATCTCTTCAGTCAAAAGGCAGAGCACAAAGTTGTTGTTACGGCCCTGTTCCAATTCATGAGCCTTCTGGCTTGACAAGACAGTACACACCCAAATTTCCAGCTCTTCATGTCCAAGAATAGAACTAGAGACGTGAACCACCCTCATTCTAGAAAGAGACATGGATGCTGCAAAGTTACCTGCCTCCACCCCGGCTTTATGCCTCTCCTGCCAGCCAAAACAAATGCATACCTTGTCGACTCCTGACCGAGGCAGTCCAAAAGAATAATGCACAGTCTACAAAGATCATTTTGCTTCTCTATGATGCAATTACCTGTTACTAATAAGATTAAAAAAAGAAGCTACCATTAACAGCATGTATTGGCTTTCAGAAGAATTCACTGACATACAGGATCCTGAAAGTACAGCCAGATTCACACCAAGGAGAAGCAAACAGTACTAGGACCCAAACAGGTAGAGCAAGGTGGAGGCTTGTTCCCAACTCCTCTGTCTTGTCTAATGCTATCACCAGTTCTCAGTCACTTAAAATTCCAAAACTTGGGGCATCTTTGACTCACTCTTCTTGTCTCCCTTTTCCCCTAAGTCATCAATTTCTAAGCACTATTTCCTTGAAAAGTCTCATGTCCTCCCTTCTGTCCTCAGCCAGGGCAGGTGCTCAGTAATCACATGCTGATTATGACAACCCTTACCCTTGGGTCCTCTCCATCCCATCTGCTTCATACACCACTGACAGATGCCCCTGAAGTGCCGTCTTCACTGAGTCATTCCACAGTGCAAACACATAGAATGGCAGCCCTCTGGCACCTCCAACATCATCTATAACCCACCGCTGAGATTTCTCCATTAGACTTTCACCGCCTAGATGACAAGGATGGTCTTACTGATCCCCATTGTAAACTGGCACAGTGTGTAACACAGAGGAGGCAAGAAGTAAATTCCAACCAAATGAAGCCCACGAAACAGGTCATATCACCCATTTCAAAATAATTATTAGGGCAGACTAGTTAATGAGTAGTATGAATGTTTTGCTTTTGTACAGGTGGAAAAGCATGGGAAGGGCATTTTGACAGGTCAGTGCTTTGCCTAATCTTGTAAGCTCTTGAGACCTTCCTTGAGTGCAGAACCATAAAGCACAGTTATTTCATGAGTACTTATAAATAGCAGCACAGGGGTGCCTGGGTGGCTCAGTCGTTAAGTGTCTGCCTTTGGCTCAGGTCATGATCCCAGTGTCCTGGGACTGAGCCCGGAATTGGGCTCCCTGCTCAGTGGGGAGCCTGCTTCTCCCTCTGCCACTCCCCCTGCTTGTGTTCCCTCTCTTTGTCAAATAAATAAAATCTTAAATAAATAAATAAATAAATAAATAGCAGCACACTCAGAGGAATCAATGTCAAAAATTTCTTAAAGTTTACTATACATAATTTGAGGTTATTGTAAATACCCCATCTGATAAGAGCTCGTTGACTTTATTTTTTTTTATCATGAGCACTTACACACAGATCAGAAACACTATAAATAGGGCTACTTGAAAATATAAAAATACAAGGACAAGTGACTTTGAGCGAGCCACTGGATGTTTCTGAGCCGCAGATTCCTCATGTGTAAAATGAGAAGGTTGCACAAAGCAGATGATTTCCGTGTTCCCTCCAATTCTTATTTTATTCTGTATACAAAACAAACAAGCAAACAACAACAACAACAACAAACCCTCTGCTCCTTAAAGCAGCAAGTTTATTAGTTTGAGCATTTAGTCTTACGATTTCATAGGCCAGTAAAATTCCCTTGTCTCTAGTGTTTTTCTATGGACTCTTCATAAGGTTAAGAGCCTTTTATTTTGACAAGGGCGAAGTTTTTTTATTTTTAAAACCCCATCCTACCAACTATTACCATCATGTCATTTTAACTTGCCATTTTAAGACCAGCAATTTAATCTCTGGATAAAAGATAATCCTTGTGCTTAATACCAAGTTCATTGCAGCCTCCATATTTCTCTCATTCCACCACAGACTAGTGACAACTTTGTCACAGACTGATATCTGTTGTCATCCAGACTTATCACTTTGATTCCTCTGTGTGACCTAGGTTGTAATAAATCCAACTTCCCCAACTGCAACATAGGGATATGAGTAAATCCACCATTTTATCATCCTTATGGATGATATCCATATTTTATCATCCTTATGGATGATAAAATCTAAAATTTCAGCATTGGAAGGTATATTAAATAGAAGTAAGGGTAACTGGGTCCATCTATCCATCAGAAAGATATTTACATTCTTTGTACTACATCGCCATCAGATAGTTATCCAAACTGACAGCTGACAACTAGGCAGTTCTTTGCTTGTGCTATGCTTTAAAATGTTTATTTTAAATAAGCATTTTAAAGCTTCCCTTTTACAAATCCCTTATCTGTGATTTATCCACTCTGAAATGAGACTGAGAAACATGAATGTGGTTAAGTGTATACATTTGACATAATACAGATAAAATGCCCCATTTTCGCATGTTTAAATTGTCTCCATTTTTCAAAGGCTCATCGCAAATGTCCCCTCCTCCAGGAAGTCTTCCCCATCTCTCCTGTCAGAAACAGTCTTTTGAACTTCCTCCAGAGTGTTCAACCATGTCTTATGGTACTACTTTTCAGTTTCTTCTACGTTTGTGTTATGGTAAAATATGTGAAAGTCTTATTTCCTCTATTTGATTGCTAAGTCCTTGGTGTCAAGAACTATGTCTTTGAATGTTCATGTAAAGCCAAACACATTTAGCAGAGTATCCTGCAAGAAACAGATTCTCTGTAAATTGAGGGAAGAATGAAGCAAAAGAAGAAGGAAAAGAAGTCTTTTATATACAGGAGAGGCCTTCCTACATGGAAAAGACCTTTAAGGGAATGTTCAAGACAAAGGGAAAATGAAAATAAAAGTGATCTGAGTTAAAAGCCAGCCCATCAATGAAAGGGATTACGTCTAAACAAACAGAGAGCAGAGGTTGGGGCGGGGGGCCTGTCTGGGAACATGATATCGTTATGGGTGATACTTCATAGCCTGACTTTCCTTCTTCCCTCACCTGTTGCTCTCAAGTCCACTTGCTGCATGAGTACTTGCTGCCCTTAAAGAAGTCAGAGGTAGCAATATGCAATAACCACAGGCAGGCTTAAACTCTAACAAGACAGATTAATTCCTTCCCTAGAATGTAAGCACCATCTCTCTGAGAGCAATCAACTGACTGAAGCAGAAACTTTTCTCCACTGCAAATGCACAGATTGGTTCCTACAGCGAAATCACTGGAACATCTTGTTCAGCCAAATTACTTCCTTATCAAGGAAACCTAGGCCACTATTCATGATACCAGGCTGTTCCTCCCCAACCCGGGACACTGTCTTGACAAATCAACTTAGCCTGAGTCAGCAGGGGCATTGGGCAAACTCTCTGTCTCTGACTGGATGAGAAGTCATGTCCCTCATGTAATGCCCCTCCGACCACCACTCCCAGCCCAGAGCTTATTTTCCTTTGTTCCTAGCTTGGTTCCAACCACTGAGCCCATCAGTCCAGGTCTGGCTCCCCATGACTAGACTGTCTCCTAGAGCCAGCACCTCAAACTCAAGGTGCCCGTAATGGAACCTATCACCTCTTCACAAACCAAGTATGCTCTTCTTCCTGGTTTCTCAGTCCTTGCTAAACATACCTATGCCCAGGTCAGGAAGTCTCACAGATCTTTCCATGACCCAGCCCCCAAGGCTCTTTCTTTCCTGGGCTTACTCAGAGGCTGGAATCTCTTATCTTTGCTGCAAACTCCAGGGATGAAGCCAGGGTTCCCCTCCTCATTCCAGGGTTGTCACCAAAGCCAAAATTAAGTCAAAGAAAACTGAATCATTTTTCCTAGGAAGGGTTTTATAGCTATTCCCATGGCACGGGAAACATTAGTTCACTGTAAGTAAACAACACATAGTTTATAGAATTCAAAAGGTCATAGTCTAAAGGGTCTAAACAGAGTCTTCCAGTCTCTGTTTCCAAAAGCAAAACTCCCCAGACCTCACCATTCCTCTTCCTTCCAGCCTGACCTTCAGCCCAGGAGTGTGCAGAATAGATGAGCTGCCCTCTCTCAAGCAGGCGGTTTGTATTTCCAAGACCCTCCTGTTTCTGGGACTCTGCTTGACAAAAAAAGATCACTTTCCATTTTCTTAACATCTTTCTTTCTTTTTTTTTTTTTTTTTAAAGATTTTTATTTATTTATTTAACAGATAGAGAGAGAGCACAAGTAGGCAGAGCGGCAGACAGAGGGAGAAGGAGAAGCAGGCTCTCCGCCAAGCAGGGAGCCCGATGCGGGGCTCGATCCCAGGACCCTGGGATCATGACCTGAGCTGAAGGCAGCCGCTTAACCGACTGAGCCACTCAGGTGCCCCAACATCTTTCTTTTTAAAACCAACTAGTCTTAAATCTTTAGAATAACTCTTCCCTCTTTCTCCCAAAATTGTAAGGCTCTATTCTCTATCCCTTCCTTTCTGTTCCCATCCCATTGTCCTGGGTTTGGCCCTCTTCATGGTTTAACTAGTCTAGGCTCTCACTCTACCCTCTTAACTGGTCCCCTGATTTCTGGTATCACTCTAGAATGATACTTCTAAAGCACACTTTGATCATGTCACTACTCTTACTCCCTCCCCCAAATTTCCAGTAACTATCGCTCACAGAGCAGAGACAAAATTACTTGGCATGGTAGTCAAAGCTTCCACGTTTCCTCCCAACCTGCCAGTCTAGTCTTACATTCTCATGCTCTAAATTCCTGCCAATGGAACAAGCTCTAAGATTTTAAACCACCTCTGTGTGGAATGCATGTCTACCTATTAAAACCCTAGCAATCATCCGCACAAAAACCTGCACATGGATGTTTATAGCAGCTTTATTCATAATTGCCCAAACTTGGAAGGAACCAAGACGTTCTTCAGTAGGTGACTGGGTAAATAAACTGGTACATCCAGACAATGGAACACTATCTAGCAATAAAAAGAAACGAACTATCAAGCCATGAAAAGCATGGAAGAAACTTAAACACGTTACTAAGTGAAAGAAGCCAATCTGAAAAGGCCACATGCTGTATGATTCCAACTTTGGAAACCATAAAAAGATCTGTGGTTGCCAAGATTGGGGGAGGGACGGGGTGAGCAGGATGAATTGTCAAGAGCACAGAGAATTTTTAGGGCAGCAAAAATACTCTGTATGGTACTATAATGGGGGATACATGTTAGTTATTGTCTGAGTCCATAGAATGTCCACACCAAGCATGAACCCTAACGTAAACTATGGATCTCGGGTGCTGGTGATGTGTTGATATAGATGTAGGCTCATTGACCGTAACAAGTGTACCATGCTGGTGGACAAAGTTGATAATGGCAGAGACTGTGCAGGTGAAGGGATTGGCATATATGGGAACTCTTTGTACCTTCCTCTCAATTTTGCTGTGAACCTAAAACTGCTCTTTTTTTTAAGATTTTATTTATTTGAGAGAGAGCAAGAGAGCAAGAGAGAGCACAAGTAGGGAGAAAAGGGAGGAGCAAGCTCTCCGCTGAGCAGGGAGCCCAATGCGGGGCTCGATCCCAGGACCCCGGGATCATGACCTGAGCCGAAGGTAGACACTTAACCAACTCAGACACCCTAAAACTGCTCTAAAAAAAATAAAATCTATTAAAAACAAACAAAAACCTTTAGCTATCTTTCAGGCTATCTTTTATCTGAAGGCTCAGATAAAATGATACCTGCTACACAAACCTTCCTAACTTTTTCCTGTCTGAAATGCTCTCCCTGGACTCCGTGGGCCCATGGCACTCCCACATGCCTCCTCCTGAGCACTTGTCACCTCTCACTTAGTATTACAGTAATTAGTGTATGCATTCTATCTTCTCTGTCAAATATAAACTCCATAAGGTCAAGGAAAGTGTACTGATTTTTATATCCCTTTCAATGCCTCACACATTCCCTTATATAAATTTACTTAATATTTGTTAAATCCATCAATACACTATTGGTGATTTTAGTCAACAGCTTTTGTTTATAGGTAGATAGCTTCAACTTCAACTTACCACCTTTTTTAATTTATGTACATTTAGCCAGGAAATTATGTTAATCATTTCTTATGTAATCATACCCTCAGTCCAGAGGTTAATCCATATGGGGATGGACTTTAATTACAAATCCAAGTGAGTTCTATTCCAGATAACTGTGTAGTGCCTACTTAACACTCTACGTAAGAACCAACTGCTTTGTATTCCTTGTGTGTCAGGGGAGGGAAGGAAACCAGATGGGTGAGGAACACAGTCAAAGTCCCCAGCAAATGAGGGCAGAGATTAGATATAGAATATTGCAAAGTTGAGGAAACGGTTTGTGTTGAGTCCCCGGGGTATGATTCTCTGAGCAGTTGGTGAGTCATCCATGAAGATGCTGATTAATACACAATGAGATTTGGTCAGCTTTGCACACACAATGCCAAAGAGAGCTAGCTCATGGGCAGATGGCCAGCCTATCAGTGTGGTAGGTGGAAGGGTGAGTTCTGGGCCAACAGTCAAGACACCTGGGTTTTAGCTGGTCTTGCCCACTGTGGGTCCTCAGAGGACTCATTCACTCACTTGTCCAAGTCTCACTGCACCTCCAGAGAATGGTAAGGACATCAGACTTAGGGAACCATAAGGCTCTTTCTAGCTCTAAGGCTGTGGTTTGTAGGCATTCATTCTCTCACTGAGTTGACATTGTGAGTGCCTTTGTTGCATCCCTGGGAGGTAAAAAAAAAAAAAAAAAAAGAGCCTAGAGCCCAAATGGGGAGGGAAAAACTAACACACCTGAAAAAGAAAATTAATATCTAGGTTGGGAATAAAATAGGAAAGGAATAAAATGAGGTCAACTCATGGAGAGTCTGGGGAGTCAGGCTGTGAAGTCCTACCTTGATATAGGAAAGAGATAAAGGAGGGAGAAGAGGACAGAGGACATCGGACTTTGGATTTTACAGAACCTCCCTTATCTCATCTGAGCCTCACAGGAAGTACCCTAGGGGTTGGGTTAGGTACAGGGACAGTGAGCAGGTTCACTAGAGGTGAATAAAATATTTCAGAACCCCCAACAATAATGTCCCAGCTACAAATCTTGATAGGGGATAAATTCTAGGCCCCCTTCTGGACTAATAGGCTCCAGAAATTCATACTGGCTTTTCACTGCACCTCCCCAGATTCCAGCAGACAAAGAACCTAAAATGAGAGAAATAACATGTTTGCTAGACTCTTGATTTAAAGTTCACTGCTTCCTTCCACGACCCTGACATGGGGGCATAATATGATAACAGTGCTGTTTTTGAGAGATAAGTTAGGCAGCCATTTGTAAGAATGATGAGCACTGGAAGAGGAGGGAGACAAAAACGTGACCAGTTAGCAGGGGTGACAATTCGTAAGGGCCGGGGAAGGCATTGTAAAGAGCAGGGATTGGGTCTTTCTTGGTGATGTATTCAATGTAGGGGGTGAAGGAAAAATCGTATTCAGGTTCCATTGTTATCTATTGAGCATTTATTAGATTTCTAATTATAAACACTTGGGTGCTTTCACATGCCCATTTAATTTGGTCTTCAGAGCAACCATGCAGAGGTAAGTTCTATAAGAGATATTGAGAGAATCACTTGTGGTCTCTGGCTAATAAGTGCCAGGGCAGAATTTGAATCCAACTCTCCTAACCCCAGTCCCATGTTTCCTTCATGACACTATGGATCTAGAGAGATGTGACATTTACAGAAATGGTACAGTTGAGAGGAGTGGCCCACGGAAGGGAAGTATGCTGGGTTTGATGCTGGACCCACAAGTATGAGCCATACTGACACAGCCATTAGGTTAGAGATGTTCTCTACTGACTTGGCTCAGTCTGGCCTTCCATACCAACTCATAAATGCAGCCCCTCCACAGGGCCTGTGACCTTTGGTGCATTTCTCCCCCTGTATCGTACCAATCCTACCATCTCAGACAAATGCTCCACCCCCACCCCGCTTTCTGCCTGTGACTCCCCAGGCTCCCCGGCTTCCAGTTCTCTCACTCCCATTACAGACACCTTTGACCTTTTGGAAACATCAGCCCCTTGATCTTTTTCTTTTCTTTCAACCTTTTATTAGTTCTTCTTGGTTTCTCCATCTCCCCAAACCACTCTAGACTCCGTGGCTGATCATGTAAAGCCTGCTCTTACCAGCACCTCTGATTCCCCTGCACCCCTTCCTTCTGTAGCGTTTCTCAGACAACACCCCAAGCTTGGCTCAGTATTATCATCCACCTTCATGCGTAGCTAGCTGCCAGAGAAAATTTCTCAGTCTTGCAGAGAATGCTTACAGATCTGTGATCTCCAAATTCACCTGGGCCCTCAGTACTTCCCTCCATCCTCTCCCTGCTCAGGGTCCCTGTTGCCTCCTACAGTGTAGAGAAAACGTCCAGATCCTCATGTGTGCTCTCCCCATTTCCCTGCTATCTACATGGATCAGTACGTACCCCTCCTCCCTGCTTTGTCCTCCCACAACAGAGAATCCGCCATCCCTCCCGCCCAAGGCCAGACCCCATCCTCCTCTGCTCCCTCAGGGCTCTGCTTCTTCACAGCACCATAGGTCACCTCTCCTCCTCTGTGGGCCCCTTTCTTTCAGCTTCTAAACATTCTCCACCTTCTCCTCCTTGACCTCCCTTGACCTCACTGTTCTCTTAGCCTTTGTCCAACTTCTCTGCCCCTGCTTGTCCAAACTTCCCAGAAGAGAATCAGCCTCTACTTCCTCACCTCACACTTGCTCCTCAACCTACAACAGTTAGACTTTCGCTTCCAACTAGCTCCTAAAGCTACACTCGTATGAGCTTAAATGCCCTCCTAACTGATACGTATGATTTTTATTTTCCTGGAGCTCTCTGCTCTACTTCTTTATTGCAGTGAAATACACACAACATAGAATTTACAGTCTTAACTATCTTTAAGTGTGAGTCTAAGAGTGTCAAATATATTCACATTGTTACGTAACCACCTTACAAAACTGAAACTCTGTGCTGCACTCTCAGTCCCTGGCAACCACCTTCCACTTTCTGGTTTCTATGACTTTGACTACTCTAGATACCCTTTTGTCTTTTTGTGACTGGCTTATTTCACTCAGCATAATGTCCTTAAGTTCCATCCATGCTGTCGCATGTGCCAGAATGTCCTTCCTCACTAAAGCTGAATCATATCCCACTGTATGGATGGGCCACATTCTGTGTATTCATTCATCTGTTAATGGACACTTATGTGCTATGAACACAAGTGTACAAAACCACCTGGGGACCCTGTTTTCAATTCTTTCAGATACATACCCAGAAACAGTATTTCTGGATATCATCTGCTCCATTTTTAAAAAGTTTATCATTTCCTCCTTCCTGAAGCTGTCTGCTACACTGTTTCCATGACACACTGTCCTCATTCTCTCTCCCAGTTCTTTTTGTGGCCTTCCTTCTCCTACCTTCTCCATCTCCTTCCAAGGTCTCCCTCTGCCTGCCCGAGGGGTCTGTGTCAGTCAGCATCCAACTAGAAAAACAGAAACCACCTTCCAAAGAGAGGGTGTTAGGGAGACTGTTAGCTCCGTAGACATTGGGAAGCTGAAAGAGTAAGAAGGGGAATGTTGAAGTAGCCCAAATCAGTAACTGTGGGGTCAGTCACTGCCCGCTCCTACCGCAGGGCTGGGGAACAAAGGAAGGGGTGAGGATGACCCTCACCACCAACGCTGGTGACTAGAAGTTCTCAGGAAGCCCCTGCTCTGCTGCACGGTACTTGGACCCTCGTGTGTGGCGCTCAGCCTGTTGAAGCTGGTAGCTCCAAGTGAGGCACCTTGGCTGGCGCTGGGAGTGAATGAAGAAGCCTGAGACTGGTGCTGTGGCCATCTTCTGTGACTTGAGGGACAATGATAACAATTAGAAGCAGGAAGAAAGTCCATTCTGTCCTCCTCATGCTTTCCTGTTTCCCCTTAGTGGTTCTGTGGGCAGAAGCCAGTGGGGATCCCCCCGGCAAGGGAGACTGGGGAGAAAGCAGCTTGCCACTCTGGCCGTGGCCTCTGAGAGCACAGTAGAAGGGTGACTGGGAGCCGAGAGCCAGTGCACAAATGACCAGCCGGGACTCCACCCTGGGTCCACTACTCCCGCTAAGTCCACTTCCTGGGAGTGGTCTCAGTTTTCTGGGAGTAAGCGCTCACCGTCCCAACCACCACCTGTGTGTGCTGACATCCAGATCCGCCCATCCAATGCAGACCTCTGACTGACTTCAGGTGCCCTGTTTCTTCAGTTGCCGGCTAGAAAGCTCCACCCTGGTAGCTCTTGAAGGAAACAGGCTACAAACTGGACTTGTTATCTTTCCCCTCAGCCTGCTTCTACTCCTCTGTTCTCTGTCTCAGCTGGTGGCTTCACCTCTCCAGTGAGCTACTCCAGAAGCCTGGGGTCCTCCTCACTTCACTGGCTCCTTCACCCCCAAATACTTCTGCAGAGTCTCCCTCCCCTCTGCTCCATCTGTACCACTGTCCCAGCTCAGGCCTTCATTTGGTCCCCCTGTCCATTCCACAACCTCCTCAGTGTTCAGTCGGACTTTCTTCTTGCCTGCCTGAAACTCACACGGCTGCCTAAATGATAGCCTCAAAATCCGAAAATGACTATGTCTCCCCCTCTCTTAAATAAAACCCTTCAGTAGCTCCCAAGAGTCCTTCCCTGGGCTGGCCCTGCCCTCTCTCCAGCCTCATCTCTTGCCCCTCCCCACCCTATTGCCCGCTCTAGCAATTCCTAATCCCTTGAGCTATGCTGTTTCTCCCATTCTGTTCCCTCTGCCTGGGAAACCGTTCCTCCTTCACACTCCCTCTGAGCTAATCCTACTCATCCTTCAAAACTCAGGTCAGATGCCTCGCCCTAAAATCTTCCCCAACACTCAGATAAAAAATACTCAAGTCATGAGGTACGGCAAGTGGTGAGGCATTCAGCGCGGCATCTCCAACCCTCCAGTGGCTGGTCTCCCAGCAGCACCACCGTAACCACGGCCACCACTGGACTCCCCTAATGGCTCAGTCCCGCTGCCTGGCCCCATGCTACTCCAGCCCCCCCCAAATCAGGACTTCTAGGCCATTATTCCTCTACCTTCTTGCAAAAGCAGCTTCTCCTATGAAGTTTTCTATCTATACCGCTCTGTCACCACCACCATCCAATGACCAGGCCCCCTAGTTTCTCCTTCCCACACAGTTCTCAAATATGTCTGTTTCTCCCGATCTCTATTGCCCCCCCAAGACCAAACCATCCCTAATTTTTTTTTAAAGATTTTATTTATTTATTTGACAGAGAGAGGGAGTGCACAAGCAGGGGGAGAGGCAGAGGAAGAGGGAGAAAGAGGCTCCCCACTGAGCAGGGAGCCCTATGCAGGACTCCATCCCAGGGCCCTGGGATCATGACCTGAGCTGAAGGCAGATACTTCACCGACTGAGCCACCCAGGCCTCCCCATCCCTAACTTTCATCTAGAAGTTTGCTACAGCTTCCCTCCTCATTGGCCCCTGCCCCCTCTCCAATCTATTATCCCCCTGTAGCCAAACGGACCTTTCCTGAATGGAAATTTGATCTTGTCAACACCTATTTAAAAACTGTTGGGTGATTGTTCTTTTTTTTTTTTTTTAAGATAAAGGCTACATTATTTACCTGCAAGGGCCTACAAATCATCTTGTGCCCTTTGTCAAATTTTCCTCCCTCTGAGTCATCATATACCCAGCCTACTCTTCCCTCACTCTGCCTATCCTCTATGCAACTTCCAGCCTCGGCTTAAATGTCACTTCCTTAGGAAAGCCCTCACCGATTTCTCAGCCAGATTAGATCTCCCTATTAGACGCTCCGGCACTTTGTGCTCACCTCTTTGTGGCACCTATCACAATTATAAAATTGTATGACTCGTTTAAGGTCTCTTTCTCCCATTTAGTCAGACTGTAAGCTCCATGAAGCAAGGACCAAGGCTGCCTTGCTCACTCTCACGGTCTAGTGCCTGGCTTTATTACTGGTGCATAGCAGGTCCCTGCTGCTTTTTGTTGAGTGAATGTTAACGTTAATAAGTTGCCCCTCCCCATCCCAGGTGGGTTAGGTGTCTCTTCTCTACATCCCCATTGCGCAGTGGAAGACTCATTTCTACTAGTGCCCTGACATCATTATCTGTACACGTGTCTGCTCCCACCTCTCCTCATTCTTCAGTCTTTCCACCTGCCGGCCCCTCCACCTCCTCAACACTCCTTCAGGGCGGGGACAATTTGAAAACAAGTAGGCACTCTAAAAATGTTTCCTGAATGAATGGAAACTTGGGGAGGAAAGGCCAGGATCGAAGGTGAAAATTCGCAGCAGAGGACCCAGACTTGTAAGCCTTCATGATGGATGAGTTTAGTATTGAACCTCGGGGATCACCCTTCATTACAGGGCAGCAGGAGGAAGAAATGGCAAAGTGAGGCCAATGATCGAGAGTATTGTGCCACGGATGCCAAAGGAAATGTTTCAAGAAGGAAGGGAAGGCCAGCTGGGGCAAATTTTGCTCAAAGAATAAGGAAGTTGAGGACTAAAAAAAGGGTTTGGGGTGTCTGGGTAGCTCAGTGGGTAGAGCGTCCGACTCTTAGTTTTGGCTCAGGTCACGATCTTGGGGTCATGGGATTGAGGCCTGCATTGGCTCCATGCTGAGCACGGAGTCTGCTTGAGATTCTCTCTCTCCTTTCTCTCTGTTCCCCCCCCCCCCCCCCCCCTCTCGCTCAATAAACAAATAAACAAAATCTTTAAAAAAAAGGTTTGAATTCCACCAAAAAAGAGCAAGTTTTGCACAGTTTTAATAAAGCTGTGGAGAAGGAAGCCAGACTATAAGCAATAAGGAAGGGACTGGTTTCCCCAATGAGATACCACCTCACACGGGTCAGAATGGCTAAAATTAACAAGTCAGGAAATGACAGATGTTAGTGAGGATGCAGAGAAAGGAGAACCCTCTTACTCTATTGGTGGGATTGCAAGCTGGTGCAGCCACTCTGGAAAACAGCATGGGAGTTCCTCAAAAAGTTGAAAATAGAGCTACCCTATGACCCAGCAATTGCACTACTAGGTATTTACCCCAAATATACAAATGTAGTGATCCGAAGGGGCACCTGCACCCCAATGTTTATAGCAGCAATATCCACAAGAGCCAAACTATGGAAAGAGCCCAGATGCCCATCAACAGATGAATGGATAAAGAAGATGTGGTATAGAAATACAATGGACTACTACTCAGCCATCAAAAATGAAATCTCACCATTTTCAATGATATGGATGGAACTAGAGGGTATTATGCTAAGCAAAATAAGGCAATCAGAGAAAGACAATTATCATATGATCTCACTCATATGTGGAATTTAAGAAACAAAACAGAGGAGCATAGGGGAAGGGAGGGAAAAATAAAACAAGATGAAATCAGAGAGGGAGACAAACCATAAGAGACTCTTAATCATAGGAAATAAACTGAGGGTTGCTGGAGGGGAGGGGGTAGGCGGATCAGGTAACTGGGTGATGGACAGTAAGGAGGGCATGTGATGTAATGAGCACTGGGTATTATATAAGACTGATGAATCACTGATCTCTACCTCTAAAACTAATAATGCATTATATGTTAATTGAACTTAAATTAAAAAAAAAAAGGAAGGGACTGATTTCATAGGAGCAAGCAGAGCTGCAGGCTGTTTGTTAAAAGGGCTTAACACCATGGAGACAAGTCAAACTCCCTCATTTGGATAGAGTAAAATGAGTAACAGAATGTTCCTTCTCACATTTTCTTCTCACTTCTCCTTTCCACCCTAATACGTACAGAATGGGCTGAATTCATGACCAAACAGTTCGATTTCCCTTTTCTCACCGTTGGCATAATGCTTTTTGAATGTTATTTTCACAGCTGGTGTGAAATAACATTCTATTCCCTTTCCAAACTTACAGAAGGATGAGAGTTGCTTTTCATGTTTACTCAGAAAATGTGAATGAAATAAAAAAATATGAGCAAGTCATTTTTCTTCACAAAAGGAGCTAAGATACATTTTTCTACCAAGACAAAAATTGTAAAATTCTTTTTTAAAAAAATCCTTTTGTGGGCGCCTGGGTGGCTCAGTCATTAAGCATTTCTGCCTTCGGCTCAGGTCATGATCCCAGGGTCCTGGGATCGAGCCCCCGCATCGGGCTCCCTGTTCGGCGGGAAGCCTGCTACTCCCTCTCCCGTTCCCCCTGCTTGTGTTCCCTCTCTCGCTGCGTCTCTCTCTGTCAAATAAATAAATAAAATCTTTAAAAAAGAAATCCTCGTGGTAGGCTTTAAAAATGTATTCTAGAACAATTACTCCAAGAGTAAGAATGTCAGTAATAGGGGGTGCCTGGGTGGCTCAGTCGTTAAGCGTCTGCCTTCGGCTCAGGTCATGATCCCAGGGTCCTGGGATCGAGTCCCACATCAGGCTCCCTGCTCGGCAGGGAGTATGCTTCTCGCTCTCCCTCTCCCCCTGCTTGTGTTCGCTCTCTCGCTGTCTCTCTGTCAAATAAATAAATAAAAAATCTTAAAAAAAAAAAAAGAATGTCGGTAATAAATTACTTTCTTAACATGTCTAGCAGTCTGTGCCTCTGGCACAAGGAGAGACATGAACAAATCCCTCTTAACAAGGAACAGAAGATGACTAAGGGAAGTTTCCTAAATGATCGACCTGGGAGGCTGGGAAATTTGGCCAATTTTCAAGTTGAGAGCAACCCCTGCAAGCGAACCAGGTAAACCCGAGTTTGTGTCGTAATGCTGAGTCACTGGGCTAAGGGAAAGCCCAGGGGCACTGTCCCAGGTACAGCTCAATAAATTGAAATGGAGTAGGATTTACAGTAAGTCACAAAAGACCTGTTGACAGGGAATGTCTCCGCATATCCTTGAAACTGGAGATCTGACAAAACAAACTGCTACAGGAAACTATTTTCCAGTATCAGAAGCTGAACTCCCGGGGGCGCCTGTGTGGCTCAGTCGTTAAGCGTCTGCCTTCGGCTCAGGTCATGATCCCAGGGTCCTGGGATCGAGCCCCGCATCGGGCTCCCTGCTCGGCGGGAAGCCTGCTTCTCCCTCTCCCACTCCCCCTGCTTGTGTTCCCTCTCTCGCTGTCTCTCTGTCAAATAAATAAATAAAATCTTAAAAAAAAAAAAAAAAAAAAAGAAGCTGAACTCCTAAATTGCTGACAGGTAGAAGGAGGTTCTTAGCTGAACTTGGGTAAAAACAGTCCAGTACAAGGGGTTCTTAACCACAGGTAGTAGGTGAACTTGGATTGAGAAAAATACGTTGGCTCAGTCGGTTAAGCATCTGCCTTCGGCTCAAGTCATGGCCCAGGGTCCAGGGAGCGAGTCCCAAGTGGGGCTCCCTGCTCAGTGGGGAGTCTGCTTCTCCCTCTCCCTCTGCTCTTCCCCCCACTTGTGCTCTCAGGCTCTCTCTCTCAAATAAATGAAAAATAAAATTTAAAAAAGAGAAAAATATGTTTATTTTCACTATCTCTAACTGGAATTTAGCATTTTGTTCAATTATGGATGAAAGCAACAAACTGCTAGGATTAACAGAAGCCACAGATTTTTTTATACCACCTTAGAGTTGTTGCAGATACTTTCAAATACCATTTATACTCATCATTACTAGTTATTAGACCCACCATTAGATTTTTATTTAATGTATTATAAAGTGGTACATGTATTATTATATCAGGAATTTGGGATTTAAAGATATTTTGGGGCACCTAGGTGGCTCGGTCAGTTAAGCATCTGCCTTCAGCTCAGGTCATGATCCTGGAGTCCTGGGATTGAGTCCTGCATCGGGCTCCCTGCTCAGTGGGGAGCCTGCTTCTTCCTCTCCCTCTGTCCCCAACTCCTGCTCTCTCTCTCACACTCTCTATCTGAAATAAATAAATAAAATCTTAAACTATTTTGATAATTTTATTTTATTATAATTAGATTCTTTGGTTATTCTACATGTATTATTTTATACATTAAGAAAAAACATTCTGAAGAGTCTGTAGGCTTCACCAGACTGTTGGTGATGTCCATTGCATAAAAGAAGATGAAGAACCTCTGATCTGGTATTTTATGAATAAAGCTACGGTTCATCATTTCTAGTTGCAGGCACAAAGATATGAACAAGAGATTATGTTTACACCATTTGATGCCCTTAATAAGCTGGAATCCAGATATAATTTTTCCAAGGTTGTGTTGTTTGGGACTAACCTTTTATTCTATATTCTTTTTTTTTGTGAAGATTTTATTTATTTATTTATTTATTTATTTGAGAGAGAGCACAAGCAGAGGGAGTGGCAGGTGGAGGGACAAGCAGGCTCCTCACTGAGCAGGGAACCCAACTTGGGGATGATCCCAGGACTCTGGGACCATGATCCAAGCTGAAGGCAGATGCTCAACTGACTGAGCCACCCAGGCGTCCCTGATTCTATATTCTTCTGGGCAATATACTTTGGGTTCAAGTGCAATGAAAGAAAGATATTCTACTTCCCTTTGGATGCCTATTAAGATACTCCAATTAATTGCTGGAATTGGTACAGACCCCAAGATGGCCACGTTCTAATGTGAACCATCAGCATTGAGTCAAACCTCCAGGGAGGTCCTGGGGTCCCCAGACATTCATCAGGTAACCAATGGCCATGGAAAGGACATGTGGAAAAATGCCCAGCGGAGGACTGCTGCTTGGTGTGGGAGATGATTCACTTTGAGAAACATTTCAGAAAGCTAGCAGGTCTAAAATCAAACAGTAAAGGGAGGAAAGGCATGCCTGGGAGATTTCTCTTATGGTTAGACCATATCTTGTTGATCTAAAAGATATGAAATACTCAACTTAACAATATTAAAGCTGTTTTTAGAATTCTGATATCCCTTGTGCCAAAGAGTCCACCATTTATTGCTCAGTAGGAAACTATATTGGATAATCAAACCCAATTTATTAATTCATGGTTTTCTTAAATTACCGTATCTATTATAGCTACTCTCTTGGCCACAGAAATCTTGAAAACTTTGTAGAAAAATGTCCCAGTACTGCCCCCAAGAGATAGAATCTCAGAGGTACATTTTCATCCCATATAGTCTAAGAACTACCAAGTGTTCAGGGTCTATTAAGGACCCATATGTAAAGTAATGCTCAAGATACCAGGGATGCTATTTGGGTGATCAAGGCAAACATTTCTGGGATTTTTTTTCCCCCTGACATCAGACAGAGACTTTGCATACATTCTATTTGGTGCAAATGTTCTACCTGCTATCTAGACCATAACTACATATCTAGTGAATGAAGAATAAAATTGTGCTGCTCATGGTTTAAGCATAACATATGCTCATTATGGGCAGGAAAGAACAACTGCATTTGCCTTGGCACAGGAACTTCTTGAAGATAGTTTCATGGGTTTCTCACTATCCCATATCTAGAAATAAAAATTCATTCACAGCAGCATGAATTCACAGAATCTAGAACTTCAGAGGTTCTCCATGCTTCTCAAATGTTAATGTGCATGGAACCACCTGGCCATGTTGGATTCTGATGCAGTAGGTTTGGGGTGGGAGTCCAGATTTCATTCTTCTAACAATCTGGTGATGCCAATGTTGTTGCTCTTCCAGTCCTCTCTTAAGGGCTTATAGATAATGATGGAGCCAGATTAGGATTTAGAATGAGTAACACCAAGCCGGCCAATGGCTCAAGAAAATTTTAGAGGTGGGGTGCCTGGGTGGCTCAGTTGGTTAAGCGACTGCCTTCGGCTCAGGTCATGATCCTGGAGTCCCGGGATTGAGTCCCGCATCGGGCTCCCTGCTCAGCGGGGAGTCTGCTTCTCCCTCTGACCCTCCCCCCTCTCATGTACACTCTCTCTCTCATTCTCGCTCTCACAAATAAATAAATCTTTAAAAAAAAAAAAAGAAAATTTTAGAGGTGGCATTAGTAAGACTAAATCACCTTCATAAAAAAAGAAGGTATTTTCACAATGACATGACACTAGCAAATTTTACTCTCTCCAGGTTACCTGAGTCCTAGAGGAAAATCAAGAGATAAAATATTATCCATAAACACCAAAGTGCTATTTTTCTTTAAGGAGTAAATATTCCTCTATTTTTAATAAGCCTATGATATTAACTTCTTTGTTCTTCACAAAAGTTTCTAGAACTTTCCTTAAAATATTTTGGTAATGAAGGTACTGCTTATTATGGTATTAATTACTGCCTATTATGGTATAATTTACTCTTTTAGTAGACAGCCTGATAAATTACATTATTTTAATTATATAAAAAACAGTACTGCTTTTTTAGCGGTAGTAACCATCATTGGCACTTCATTGTATTTTAAAACATCATTGTTTTTTAATGACAGTACTTACCTATATCATATGCCTTTCTTTCTTTTTTTTTTTTTTAAACATCAAACGCTTGTGTCACTTCCAAACTAGCCTGACTGGAGGCTTGTTTCTGCAGCGTCTAGCATAAATGCCTTTAGATATACTGTTTATTTTCTCTTTTATTTTTAAAGAGTTTGCATTTTTAATGACCCTAATTTATTGAAAGATAATTCCCAGGGGTGCAGTCAGCATTCATAATTAATGTTTTCTAATCTAAGGCAGATGGAGTTGTGTAAACCTAAACACGTGATTAGCACAATCTATGTGCTTTTGCTATAGATGATGTGCCAACCTAAAACCAATGATCCTACCACATGTATTCTCATTATAAGGAGAATGACCCTCTATAATTCTCTGAAAACTCAATCATATGGATCGTCCTTAAGGAAACACACTTGGCGCTTAGATGAAATAAAGTTGCTCTATTTTCATGGCAACTGGTACTGAAGTTTTTCCAAGCTTCTTCCTTTAATTTTAAGAAAGGTGGGAAGAAGTGTGTCCATCTTGAGATAACTGGCATATATAACACTTTAAGCTGCCTATTGAAGAGCTTTATAAGGAAGTTACCTGGCCAGGTGTGCCCTGGAAGCGTGCCCCTTTAAGGCTCCTCCCACTTCACAGGTGAACTAGCCAAACCAGAGACAAAGCCTGAGGTAGCAAAGGCTGAGACAGCTCCCAAAACCACAGGACTGACACAGACTTATCCACTCCCATGTCCTTCTCTATTTGTTTAGCAACCAAACCCTATTCCTATTTCCTCCTACTACTTTTAGTAGTAACATAACAAACATTAATAATTATTGAAGAATATGTAATATACAAATATGTAAGAAGAATAATATAAATACAAATATTTACATTATGTTGGGAAAATATAGGCCCTAAATAGCTTTGTGACAACTCTTATTTGCCGTCAAATAAATTCTGGCACCACCAAAATTACAAGTAAAAATCTTTGGATTTGAAGTTATGGATAAGAGTTTGTGGACTTGCAGGTAATACATTACTTAAGGAAATTCTCTATGTAAGTCAAGTCTTGCTCTCTTACCATGTCCTCCACAGAGCTTTCTAGGTAATCCAAGTATAAGAAGTGGTTGCTTCTCTTGAACTACTACAGCATTTTGAGCTTATTTTTCACATATTGCCTTAAATTTTTTAATAATGAAACGTTCAATTATACAAAAAATAAAGAATACAGTATAATAAACTCCTTTAAAGATATCACCCAACCTTAATAATAGCATTTTGCCTATCTTGTTTCATCAATCCCCATTTTTTTCCCTAGAATAATTTTTTTAAAAGATTTATTTATTTATTTTAGAGAGGGAGGGGAGAGAGGAGAGAGAGAGAGAGAGAGACAGTGAGTGGGGGGAGAGGGGCAAAGGAGAGGGAAAGAGAAACTTAGCAGACCGTGTGCTGAACCTGGAGCCCAATGCGGGGCAACATCTCTGGACCCTTGAAATCACAACCTGAGTCAAAACCAAGAGTTGGCCACTGAAATGACCAAGCCAGCCAGGCGGCCTTCCCTAGAAAATTTTAAAACAAACCCAAGACATCATGATCCTGTCACCTCACCTGTAAATACTTAACAACTCATTGCTTATTAAATTGCACTTACACGAGTAAATGTTTTGTGTCCATATTACAATGCAGACTCCATGAGGGCAAGCATTGTATCTTTTTCATCCTTGTTTCCCAATGAGCAGGAAATTCTACACAAAAACATAAATTAGATTCTGATCAATGCATGGCATCAGACAATGATTCTTAAATTTGAGTGTGTATCCAAAGCAACTGGACGGTTTGTCAAAACACACAGTGCTGGGCCCCAACCCAGAATTCCTGATTCAGTGGGTCTGCGGTAGGGCCCAAGCAGTTGCATTTCTAACAAGTTCCCAGGTGGTGGTGGTGGTAATGGTTATGATGATGATGATCTAGAATCACACTCTGAGAACTCCTTCACTGGACCAAGGAAGATGTTGACATGTCTAAACCTGCCTATAATTAATCAAACATTAACCATATGTGAGGGCTTGAAAGGAATACAGGGAGAAATAATTTTTATAAGCCCCTACTCTCATGGAGGTTTTACTATATAAGAAGTATATTAAAAAGAAATACAGGAGAATTATTAAGAAACACAGGTGCTAGAGTCCCATATCGGAAGATTCTTATTTAATTAGTATAGAATAGGCATTTTTTCTTTTTTAGTGTTCCAGGTAATCCCAATGCATATTTACATGCTATCGCACCAGGCTTTACTGAAGAGGTGAGCTTAGAATTTGTCCTTAAGTTATGAAGATGATTTTAATAGACAGCTTAAGTTGGAAGGGCCTTCCTACGTCCTAGGTTGGGGGTTGGAGTGGCATAACAATCCAAATACTTTTTCTGGTCTTTCCAAGACATTGAACTGTATATAAAAATATTCAAAAATATTCAGAGTTTCTACAACGTAGTTTGTATCCCTTTTTTCTTAGATGAATCAACCTCTAAATCCTCAGATTTCCCTTATGTAAAATGGGAATAATAATTATACCTACACATCACAGTATTGTTGAGACAATTAAATGATTTTAGTGTATACATAAGGAACTTTAGAACAATGCTTAGCAAATAAGTGCTCAATGAATGCTAATTATTATTTATTGAACATCATCTATATGCCAGCAAGGGAACAGGAATGAGAATACTTTGTATTTGTATCTCTTCGACTTTACAAAGCTTTGTATATTTTTTATCACACTTCCTCCTTTCAGTGACCTTTGCAATAGGTAGAGAAAGTCTAATAGCACCTACCTGACAGGAGAAAGCTGTCGAGTGACTTTTTAAAAGAGTGCAAGAGAGTACTAGAACTCCAGTGTTTCAAACTCCCAAAGTGTGCTCTTTCCTTCAATATAAACAAGGATGCAAACAAACAAAAAACAAAAGTAAAAAACTATTGAAGAACTGAGGCATTTGTTCAGATAATTTGCACACATAACCCACTATACCTAAACATGCCCACAGGAATCTCAACAATCTTCCTTCTATCATTCCCAGGTTATCCATAAATGGGACATTTAATTGGTGGATACTCTATACTCTGCTTGGAGTTATATTTCTTTCTTTTTTTTTTAAGATTTTATTTATTTGACAGAGAGAGATAGAGAGAGAGAGAGCACAAGCAGGGGGAGCAGCAGGGAGAGGGAGAAGCAGATGCCCCGCTGAGCAGGGAGCCCCATGTGGGGCTCGATCCCAGGATCCTGGGATCATGACCTGAGCCAAAGGCAGACGCTTAACCAACTGAGCCACCCAGGCACCCCTGGAGCTACATTTCTTATTTAGCTGCATTTCTACTCAAGGACTGTCCGGTAACTCCATTTACTGGAGAGAACCCTGCATTTAAGGAGAAGTTCTTTCATTCTCTTAAGTAACATCTGAAAAGTGGAAAACCTAAAATGAGACAAATTTGAACAAGAAAGTTTTCTTCGTCAACACACACATACAAAATGGAAAAGTTAATATAGCAATTAACATGTTCTTTCACATAACAGGTACTTGGTGACATCTTACATATATTATATTCTTGATCTGGACAATGCAAGGGTAGGAGAACAACAAATGTAATTGGAAAACATGAGTAATCATTAATAGAGACATAAAGCCTAAAACCTCCCAAAGTTTCCTCTGCTGGTTTCTACAGGGGAGAACTGCAGTGAAGGATATAGCATCTGGGTTAGATGACGTGGTCATTACTCTGTAACTGGCGGTAAATTTCCCATATGACTGAAAACTGATGTGTGGAAAATCTATTATTATCATTACTACTACTACTGTTACTACTACTTTAGGTTTGATATCCTCCATTTGAGCTATGAGCTGTTCTAAAGAAAGAAGTATAAACTAAGATATTACAGCAGGGAACAAGATTTTTGTGTATTTTAACAGTACTTGTTAGAAATTATTTTTAGCCCCAAACAACAGAAACCCTATTTGAGTTGATTTATACAGAGGCTTATTTCACAAAATAAGAAATATCAGGCTAGGAACCAAGGCTGAATGTGGCTCAATAATATTATCAGGGATCCAAGCTATTTAATCCTGCCAATATCCTTAGAGTGTAAGCCTTCATCCATTCGATTGTCATCTTACGGTCCAATGATGGGTGCCATGCCTTCAAACTTTTCTGGCAAGAAGTGGAATGAAGCAAAAAGCCAAAGGTACATGCCAGTTGAGTCTATTTTTTAAAGTCTTTCCAGAAGTCCCACCCAGCAGCTTCCATGTATGTGACTTTAACAGGGTCCTCTTAGACTAGCTCTGTCCAACTGAAATATAATGCAAGCCACAAATGGGAGCTACATATTTAATTTTGCATTTTCTAATAGCCATGTTAAAAAAGGGAAAAAGAGAGGAAACTAATTTCAATAACACATTTCATTTAACCAAAAATATCCAAAAATTTTTTGATGGGTGATCAATATTTTAAAAATCAAGATACATGTTTTACAGTCTTTTTTTTTTTTTTGTATTGTTTTCATACTCAGTGTGTATCTCAATTTAAACTAGCAACCTTTCAAGTGCTCAATAGCCATATGTTACTGTCTTGGATAGGAAGCCTCAGACCAATAACCAAAGTGACTCAGGATAAATTAATTGGGGTGGGCCAGCCAAATAGCAGTGTTCGCCTTCTTGACAGTAACAAATATTTCATTTAAGGAATGAAATGACCTCAATTTAACCAAAATAAGTTCCATCCATGATAGCTCTCTACAACTTTTCAGACCAGGGTTATTCTAATGTAGGACAAACTGTCTTTCTAATGAAGCATTTATGACATTTTTACTTTTTGAAGTTTCCCTCATTCAGTTTGATGTTCTTGACAATTTCTGGTGAGCAGGGTTATTTTAGGTGATGCTTAATTACATTCCTTTTATTGTGGTGGTTACTATAGCAGCCATACCTATCATTTATCATCTAACTATAGTGTTCCCAAACATGCACGCCCTTTGATGCTCACAGTGGCGTAGTTGCTCCAGATTTCCCATAATTGTCAGCGTTTAGGAACTGACAACTCACTTTTCTCTACTTCCACTCAATTTTCTCTATTTTACATTTCCATCACTTTCAGTTTTCTTATTCCATCTTCCTTGATTCTTTTTGTATCCTTTACATCTTCACTTTAAAATTATCATTACCAGGGGCACCTGGCTGACTCAGTCCATGGAGCATGCAACTCTTGATCTAGGGGTTGTGAGTCTGAGCCCCACTTTGGATGTAGAGATTACTTAAAAACAAAATCTTAAAAAAAATAATAAAATTAGCATTACCATACTTTAAAAGTACACAAACTCATTTACAGCAAAGAATTTTTGGTGATAAGATTTTTCTGAAAAAAAGTGAAGAAAAATCCTCCAATATCATAACCGTGAGTGGGTAAAGGGTTACTAAAGTACAGTCCCTGGTGCTTTCAAGATGACAATTTAGTGTTGCAGTGCTTTTCTGAGAGAGGACATTGAACATCTGTTTATGGTGACTGTGATGATAGAGATTAGTAAATTCCCTGCGAGCCAGTAACTGTGCCAGCAGGTGAGGAGAATGGCAAAGAATTCTGCAGAAGATCGAGGCCTAGACACATAAAAATAGCTCAGAGATAGAAAGCGTTCCTTAAGTGCAGAGGCCTCACATTTCCTGCGTTCCCCCTCTTCTGCTTCTCCAGCCACCTGTCCTGTATCCAGCTCTTAATCTCTCCTTCATCTTCTGTCTGCCTCCGCTCGCTGTCCACGAAGGACCCAAACTCCCAGCCTTCCTCTCGCCTCCTGGGGCTGGGAGACTGGTACCCGCGGATTTCCCCCGGCCCGCCCGCGCCTGCGCAGAGCCTCTTCTCGCGCGAACGCGCTGCCATCCCCCTGGAGTACCCCGGCAACCCGGGAGATGCGGGGTCCGCCGTAAACCAGCCCCCGCTCCTTTCGTGGAACAACGGGCGTCGCCTGGGTCTCCGGACTCCTTCTCTACACGGCCCCTCTCGCATTCCTCGAGATCGCGTCCACACTGGCGCGCGCTCGTCCTCAAAACAGTAACCTCAAAGAACCAGATCAAGGAAGGTCCTAAGGGGAAGGAACCCGGGCGCGCCGGCCGCGAAGTGGCGGGCGGAGCCCCGCTCCCCGGGCCGGCTTTCTTCCTCCGCGTTGGCCCGCGCGCCCGTCAGTCTCCTCCCCGAGCCGCGCCGGCCCGCCTCCCGGCTCGCTGGCTCACTACGCCGACTGCCTGGCTGCCTCGCCGGCTGTCGGCCGGCCATGCCTGTCCGAACCTGAGGTAGCGCCGGCTCCGCGAAGCTCAGGGAAGAGGGGGGCCGGACTCGGCCGCAGCTGAGCATCGCGCGTGTGGGCGGCAGGGCCGCTGCCTCTCTTACCGCAGCACCACCTGTCGCGGGGTGAGACTTCGGCTAAGGCTCCGCGCAGCGCGCGGTTGCAGGCGGCCTGGCGCGGAGGGGCTCGGGCGGGAGCTGCGGGAGGGGAGCGGGCGCCCGCCTACTCCCGCCCGATCGGCCGAGCCGATTGCGGACCCGCCGCCGGCTTTCGTGCGTGCGGCCGGCCCAGACCCACTTGGCGGATGGGCGGGGCGGGGTGAAGGGAAGCGGCGCCCCGAGCCCGGGCTGAGGGCTGGGGAGCGGTCAGGTCGCGGCGGTCCCCAATACGAGCGTCCGCGGCTATTTCCCGGGCACGGTTTTGGGGCTCGACTTGCCCGTTTCTAGATTCGCTGGTCCCAGGGCGGCCCCCTTGCTGCCCCTGAATGAGGTCCAGTGGCTTCCAGACCACGAGCGTCGCTCCCTCCCGCGCCCTTTGAAGACCGATTTTGTGGCTTGACACCTTTTATCAAATCTGCTCCTGCAGGGATGAATTAATGACAGGAGTTAGGCTTTGTGTGTGTGTGTTCGTTTGTTCGTTCGTTCCTCTCTTTAAAGGAAGTTTGCTGCAAGCTAGAAAGTTCTGCGGTTGGAACAGTTCTGTCCATTCATGTGAAATGGCATAAATTGACCAGAAATGGCAGGTGTTTCCTTGAAGCTGGTGATAACCACCTCTGCTTGTGTGGTGGTGTTACATTTGAGGTCCTGGAATTGACTTTCTTTCGTGGTTACGAAAACAGTTTTAGAAGACATGTTGCCTTTTGATGAGAAGCATAATCAAAATAATACATCTTAACAGTAGTGCTTCCTTACAAAATGCGTTATCTCCTTATCTATTTTCCTAATGCTTGTGGCAGTCACTTCTTTTTTTTTTTTTTTTTTTAAAGATTTTATTTATTCACTCGACAGAGAGAGAGATAGCGAGAGCAGAAACACAAGCAGGGGGAGTGGGAGAGGGAGAGGCAGGCTTCCCGCCGAGCAGGGAGCCCGATGTGGGACTCGATCCCAGGACCCCGGGACCATGACCTGAGCCGAAGGCAGACGCCTAACGACTGAGCCACCCAGGCGCCCGTGGCAGTCACTTCTAAGCAGAATAGTTAATAGCATTGTTGTTTCTTTTAGTGTTGCAATTGGTAACAATAGAAGCACGTATTAATTGTGGTTATGGGCTGGACATTGTTCTGTACATGAATCATCTCAAAATAACTCTTTGAGGTTGGTACTGTTATTTCCACCTAACAAATGAAACTAAGGCTTAAGAAGGTTAAGTATCTTTCACAAGATCACAGGTTTTAGGTGGCAAAGTCTGGATTCGAACTCAGGCAATTTAACACAACGACTCCAGCCCCATCTTAATCCTGTTGCTTCTTAAGCATTGTTCATGTTGTTAAAGTAATTGCAGTGTTGTCCTCAGGAATTTTAATCTTCATCTTTACTCATGAATTTATTCTTTAGTTTCCAGGCATCCTGGAAGTTAGAGAAGAAATAGTTGCCCACACTTCCCCCTCCCACCTTCCTCCATGTGTTTATTATGTCTATATTTATTTTGGACAAAATATAGATGAATATATAATCTATTGTGTATCTACTAAAACTAATTGAGTTACATGTTACTATGTTACATGGTTTGCAGAAATACAGAAAAAACAGTTTAATTCTTGTCTTCTAATGTTGGACCTTTAATTAGCTTTGAACTTTGATTTGCAATCTGTATTTGACTCTTTTATGGTAGTTATAAAGACTTAATTAAAAATTAGGCATAGAGCCCAGTTATGCTGATAGAACTTTTATCATATATTAAGGAAATGTTGGGCTATGCTTTTGTAGAAGTTCTTCATTCTCTTGAGAATTAAATATACTCTTGCTCAGTACTTATTCCTGAGAAGGAACTGCTTACAGGTTTCAGCCTTACAAGGTGTTTATGTATAATGTTTTTGTCTTTTATAATTCAGTTGTTATGGAAACACATTAAAAATTCATAAAAGAAAAACTCATTTACCACTTGAGAATTGCTTTTGCAAATTAACTCCTATAATGCTGCTGAGGCATAACTTGTATTTTCCTATAACAATAAGCTATTTTAAACTATATTAATTTTTATATTAAGTTAAACTAAAATAAATTATAATTTATGTGGTGAATTTTTGACAAACTTAGTCATATTTTATTTATTTTATTTTATTTTTTAAGTAGGATCCACACGCAACTAGGAGCTTGAACTCACGACCCTAAGATCGAAACCTGAGCTGATATCAAGAGTCAGACACTTAACCGACAGAGCCACCCAGGTGCCCCAAATTCAGTCATACTTTAAAACATAAATAATAACTGAAACCTGTAGTTGTTTACTGAGGATCAATTTTAGGAGGAGGGCAAAATCCATACTATCAAAATCACTCTACATTTGATTTTCTAAAAATCTGTTTTATAAAAAGTTAACTTTTATTTTAAAGTCACTATTTTGATTATGTGGCTGTATATTTCCTTTGATCAATATTTACAAATTTCAAAAGTAATGAAAAATACTATATTGATTCTGTAGATGTTGTTCAGAATGACATTTGATGTTGCCTGGATCTGTATACCATCCAAATTCTCATTATTGACCTAGAGATTTGATTTGAAATAGTTTAAATAAATGCTAACCATGACTATCCTTGTAGCCTCTTAATAAGGATTTCACAGTAGAAGATGTTGATGCAGAGACTAACAGGCATTCAGAAGACACCTTCTGACCACCTTAGTCTGTTTCTACTAACAGTGCTTAGATAACTAACATTTATAGAGCACTTAGAGGGCACTGTGATAAGCATCTTACATGGATTATGTAATTTAAATCTTAAAATGGCCCTGATTAGTAGGTCCTGTTGTTTATCATCCCCATTTGAGTGATGAGAAAACTGCAACAGACCTATTCAAAATCAGAGTTAGCACTGGCCAAGCCAGGATTTAAGTCCAGTAGTTTGATTCCAGAGCTTATCTTTGACTACTCTGCTAAACTGCCTGGATATGGATTTTATTGAATAAACTTTCAAGTAGTCAAGCTCTTTATGATGATGATAAAGCTCTTAATTGCTTGATACTTTATAAATATCATCATTACTACACACAGCTCTGCAAAATAGAGTTCCCCTCCCCTGTTTCATTGACTTCTAAGGCAGTCCCCAGACTTTGGACTTGATGGGCAGGTGTGTATAGGGGGACAATTGGGACCAGACACAGACTGCCAACTTTTAATTCTGTCAAGGTTAAGGACCCTTTTAAGAACTATTGCAATCCACCATCCCCATCCTTTCATAAAAGAAAAGACATTCTTATCACCAAAAAGGTAGGAAGAACATAATTAGAACAGGAAATCAAGAGAATAAATTTTGTTTTATGAACGACTGTATTGCATTGTCCCAATTTTCTCATTTGGCCACACACCAGTGTAAAATGTGGTCCAGGCTAACACCAATTCAGAGACCATTTGGGAATGCCTGGGTGACACAACTGAATCCAAAACGGTGATGAGCTGAGTACAGATTCAGACTCCAGTCTGACTGCAGAGCTTGTGCTCCTTGCACCCAGTCATGACCTCCAATTTCTGTCTCCCTGGCATTGGCCTCCTTTAATCCCAAGTAGGGGGCCAGGGAGAGTAGTCTCCAGCAGCCCAGCCAGTGGCCTAGCAGTTTCTGTCCCGGCCCAGTTTGTAAACACCAGAGAGTAAGTTCCAGGGCAAGGCCATGTGAATGACACACCAGGGGGAGAAACCAGAGGCATATCTCAGTATCCCAGAAACTGTCAAGGAAGCAAGCAGCTTGATTTTACATATTAATTAAAAATTAGAAGCCCTGCCTTTTGGTTCCTGTTTTTACTTCACTCATTCTTAGAGTTCTTCCATCCCACCTGCATAACATAACATTTTATCTTGTTGCCTCTCATTGTTCTCATTACTGGTATTTAAGCCTCCCTGTCTATTTCTTAGTCCTTGGTTCTAGTTTTGGCAGATTTTTTTTCCTTAAATTTTTTTAACTTAGCACTGTTTCAAAGACACTATTAAAATTACTTTTATATTTTATTTTACTCTCTATCACTTACTAGTAATTTCAGTGATAAAACATTCTGTAATTATACTTTTTTGCATATAGTCTCATTTGATCATCACAATTATCTGTAAGGTCGATTTCACAAGTGGTGGTATCTTCATTATACAGACTAAATTCGGTATTGGAAAGAAGCAAAACTTTAACCAGGAGTTGAAAATAGATTTCATATATTAGAATGCTGCTCTTAAGTTAACTATGGAAAGGAAAAACTTTAATTTTCTTTACTCGCAGTTTCAATTCTTCTGGCCACTAAACGTGGGATTCTTTTCCCCCACCCAGCAATTATCCAATTCTCAGCAGATGCTGACTGGGTTTGCTTTAATTTAACTTAATTCTGACACTGTCCATACGGAGATAGCTTCAGATCCCATAGGTTAAGGGTTCAGTCCCAAAAGACTGCCCCTACTTGAGATGCCAGTTGCAAGTCCCAGGTTGTGACGCATACTTCAGACCAACTCTCTATAAATTGAGGCTTCCCACAACCCCCTCTTGTTTTGATGATTTTCTGTAATGGCACACAGAACTCAGAGAAATACTTTACTTATATTTGCTGATTTATTATAAAAGGATACAACTCAGGAACAGATGGAAGGATACATAGAACTAGGTATTGATGGGAGTGGGGGGTGGGGAGACATAGAGCTTCCTTGCCCTCCCTGAGTGTGCCACCCCCCAGCACCTAGATGTATCCACCAACATGAAAGCTCATCCGATCTCCTCGTTAAAGAGTCTTCAGGCCCTGCCCACTTCCCTTTCTGGAGGTTCTGGAGTGGGGCAGAAAGTTCCTACTCTAATCACTTGGTGTTGCCGGTGACTAGCTCTATCTGAGGCTTTGTAGTGGTCCACCCTAGGTGGACCATAAACTCAAATGTGATCAAAAGTGGCTTCTTTTTTTTTTTTTAAAGATTTTATTTATTTGACATAGAGACACAGCGAGAGAGGGAACACAAGCAGGGGGAGTGGGAGAGGGAGGAGCAGGCTTCCGCCGAGCAGGGAGCCCGATGCGGGGCTCGATCCCAGGACCCTGGGATCATGACCTGAGCCGAAGGCAGACACCTAACGACTGAGCCACCCAGGCGCCCCTCAAAAGTGGCTTCTTATGAATAACAAAAAATACTCCTCTATCATTCAGGAAATTCCAAGGATTTTTAGGAGCTCTGTGCCAGAAACGGGGGACAAAAACCAAATATATTTCTTTTTTTTTTTAAGATTTTATTTACTTATTTATTTTGGGGGGGGGCAGAGGGAGAGCAAGAGGCAGAGAATCTCAAGCAGACTCTCCACTGGAGCCTGTCTTGGGGCTCAACTTCAGGACCCTGAGATCATGACCTGAGCGGAAATCAAGAGTCGGACATTTAAATGACTGAGCCACCCAGGAGCTCCCCCTAATATATTTCTTATTATACCACAAGTACTGATTACAAAATGAAACTTTTTCAGATTGTCTTTGATTTAAAGTAAAAAGTATTCCATACTATATCTTAGATTTGCCTACCTCACCAATATACTGTAATACTAATCCAGTCTTTTGGTACCAAAGTTTTAATTTTGACAAATAATGCTCTCTCCTGGAAGAACCACACAAACACATAATCAGTGCTACCATTTCAATCTTTTTAAAATTTATTTTGAAATGATTTGAAAGACTTTGGTTACATACATCATACTTCTTGGCCCCTTAAGACTTCACTGTGTTTTCAGAACAAGGATATCTCTTCCATATGATTATCAAATACAGAAAATTTTACAGTACTTTTATTTAAGCTACAGTATATCTTCCAGTTTTGCCAGCTGTCCCAATAAGTGTCCTTGATAGCATTTTTTTTTTGATTCAGGTTTTGTATGTAGTTGTCATATGTTCAGTCTTCTTTAAATTACAGTAGTTCCTTACTGTTTGTCTTTTGCTGACTTTTTAGAGTGACCCAATTATTTTGTTGTATATCTCTCATAATTCTTTTTTATTATTATTATTGAAGTATATTTGGCGTATGACATTGTATAAATTTAAGGTATATAACATTAATTTGATATATTTATATATTGTAACATGATTGCCATTGTAGTGATAATTATCACCTCTCATGTTATGTAATTATCATTTCTTTTTAGTGGTTGGAACAATTAAGACCTAGTCTCTTAGAAAATTTGATGATTATAATACAATATTGTTGTCTATATTCACTATACTATGTATTATATCTTTAGGAGTTGCTTATTTCTTAGGACTCTTACTGCAAGTTTGTACCGTTAAACATCTGTCCTATCCTCCCACCCCAGTCCCCATCTCTCATGATTCTTGATGTCCTTTTAATCAGATAGATTTTTTGTTTTTGTGGCCACATTTATGCACCACATTTATATGAAATATCCAGAATAGGTAAATCCATAAAGATAGAAAGCAGGTTGGTGGTTGCAGGTACTGGAGGAGGGGAAGAACTGTTTAATGGGGTAGAGTTTCCTTCTGGGATGGTGAAGATGGTTCGGAACTAGGTGGAGGTGGATTGTACAACATTATGGATTTTCTAAATCCCTCTGAATTGTTCACTTTAAAATGGCAAGTTTTGTTATGGAATTCACTTCCATAAAAATTAACTTAAAAAATAATCCCACTGTAATGGTTTGCTGCACCCCGTATACAAACCTTGACTTCTAAGCAAATAAAAATTCCAGTAAAAAACTTACTGCCGGGGACGCCTGGGTGGCTCAGTCGGTTAAGCGTCTGCCTTCAGCTCAGGTCATGATCCCAGGGTCCTGGGATCGAGTCCCGCATCGGGCTCCTTGTTCCGCGGGGAGCCTGCTTCTCCCTCTGCCTCTCTCTCTCTATCTCTCATGAATAAATAAATAAAATCTTTAAAAAAAAAAAAAACAAAAAAAAAAAACTTATTGCCGGATAATTGCAATGATTTGTAATGATTAAGATAAATTGGCTTTGCAAAGTGATTTTGAGTGGGAGAATTGATATGCAGAAGAATCTATTATATTCCCATTTTCAATATTTAACGTGTAATGTGTTATGTAGAGTTTTCCATTTTGAAAAATTCCCATGTGTTTGTGATGTCGTGAAAGGGCAAAAACATGTTTTCTAGCCACTTTGCATGTTTTTTAATATTAAATAACAGGTTTTTATGAAAACAAAAAATATTTAGTACATTACATGAAAACGCTGACTATTATTAGTACGTTAAAATTGTACAGCTAGATTAAGAATTTGAATAGCTTCTCTTCCTCTGAATGTTTATGCTGCAGGCTTTCCTGTTACTTACTTTTCCATCTTCAACCTAAACTCCCATATGCATTTACATGGGCCGCATGTCTTTGTTTACTGATGTTACCTTGTTTCTTAATCTCTCAATTTATTTCCTTCTCTCATAATCGGGAGATACAAGCCTTGCCACACTTGTGGCTTAGAAAAAGAATAAATGTTTAGCACACTGTAGTATATAGTATATACAAAATAGCAATGATTATTAACTAGGGACTTAAGAGTATTGTCAGGAAAAGTCAGTCATTGTCTTCACCCAATTATTACTTTTTTTTTTTTTTTTTACAATGGTTACAACTTATAGAAACATAAATTTACTTTGATAAAGCTTTTTCAAGTGTGGAAAATTAAGCTTTCTGTATCTCCTTTTGAAAACTGATACCTGATGTGCATGCAGTTCGATAATACGTTTCTCATCCTTTATTTGCTTCTTTTTCCCCAGGTGAAAGGAAAGATGTTGTCCCGGTTAAGAATAGTTGCTACTCCCTGTACTGTAGCATGTCGTCATATGCACATAAAAGAAAAAGGCAAGACGCTCATGTTGAACCCAAGAACAAACAAGGTTAGTAACATTAATACTAACATAACATTTTCTCTCTTCCTGGTAAAGGTTTGATATATTTTAGACTGATAAAGTATGAACTTCTTTTATTTTGTAGCTTTATACTAAAACTATTCAGAGGTAGGTGATTTTTCTGCATGACTTTCCACTTTTCTCCACATGGCAAGAATCATGACTGCTTTATGGCTCCCAGTTTCACCCTCACAACTTATACCACCAGAAAAAGATTGACTTTGTTTCCTAGTTTCAGCTCAGAAAAATCCCTAGTATAGCAATCTGTCCAGGCCTTTTGGCCAGTGTGGGATATTTAGATTTACCCAGCTCAAATCCAATTGAGCCCTTGGAAGATGGGGTTAAAATTGTAAAATGAAATTTTGTCTAATGTCTATACCTCCACCCAGCTTTTTGGACACAAATCATTGCACACAAGTGCTTTTGTCCATTAATCTCACAGTACTGCTTCAAAGTGGAGAGACTTCTGACCCCCTCTTTATACTCTTGGGGCAGAAGTGATGGGCATTATTATTTTTTTTTTTAAGATTTTATTTATTTATTTAATTGACACAGAGAGAGGGAGAGACAGCAAGAGAAGGAACACAAGTGGGAGAGGGAGAAGCAAGCTTCCCGCCGAGCAGGGAGCCTGATGCGGGGCTCGATCCCAGGGCCCTGGGGTCATGACCTGAGCTGAAGGCAGTCGCTTAACCTACTGAGCCACCCAGGCACCCCAGTGATGGGCATTATTGATATCTAGTCTTGCCTTTATTCCATGTCCAAGCTGTGTTCAGTGGGCAAGCCCCTCTCTATTTTCTAGTGGTGATATTAATTAGTAAGTACACATACTTCTAGAAAGAGATTCTTTCATGGAAAGCTTGTAAGAGGATACATTGAGTTCATTGTAATATGTGAAATTTACCTCTTGGGAATAATGCATTCAGATTAAGGTGTGATTTATTTTAAAACAACGGTCATCAGAAATTTGCCAATCCCACTTGTTTCCCATGTGATGGGGGTTGAGGATAACTAATTGTACAGTATGATATGTTTTGAAGGATTTCAGGCCTACAAAGGGAAATTGACCAAGGGTTACCCAGAGTGCCTTACCTTTGCATTTTTGGTACCTTGGACAGAATGAGAATTCAGCAGGCAGTAGTGAATTAAATGAAGCTTAATGAGGGATTTTCTAATCCTCTCTTGTTTTTGCCTCGCTTCCCCAAATCTTGCTTGCTCTTCAAGATGCAACTCATTCAAAATCCAGTTCTCCTGTAGAGCCTTTCCATACACCATAGACTGGAATAATCGCTCCCTTCTCTGAAACCCTGTAGCAGTTTTTATCTTCCTGTTCCTATGGCAAGTAATCAATATCTGTTGCTGTGTGCTTCCTTTCATGTCTTAAGTTGTCATTGAAGTACTTGTTGGTATTTATGTTTTCATGAATTTGTATTTCTTAACTGTATTTCAGGTTCCTTTGGGGCAGGGACCATTCAAAATTTTATATATTTTACAATTCCACAGATATAGTAAATATTTGCTAATTATGTTGTTCTTATTTTATTTTTATCCTTACAGAAACTATTTAAAATGTACTATGAGAGAATGGTGAGAAATGTATAAAGTACATTAAGTGGCAAGTTAATTTTAAGGAGGAGGGTAGTCTAAAATGCATTACAGTACTTCTGTAAAGAAAATAAAATCTAGGGGCGCCTAGGTGGCTCAGGCGTTAAGTGTCTGCCTTCGGCTCAGGTCATGATCCCAGCGTCCTGGGATCGAGCCCCTCATCGGGCTCCCTGCTCAGCGGGAAGCCTGCTTCTCCCTCTCCCACTCCCCCTGCTTGTGTTCCCTCTCTCCCTGTGTCTTTCTCTGTCAAATAAATAAAATCTTTAAAAAAAAAAACTAATGCTCTGGCCCTTAGAAATTTCTAAGGTTGGATAGCATCTGTAAGATTACCTCATTACCCCTTAAGCATCAGGAAGAGTTTTTTGTTGTGTGTTTTTAAGAAGGAACATAGACTAGTGATTCCTGATTTGAGGGTCATGAACTCCTTGGGAACTTAAAAGAAATCAGGTTTGTGCTTCAAACGTTGTAGGCTAAATGTTTTAAGAGTATGTTGCTGCTATGATTAATAAAATAGTAATTTTAGGCAGTATTGAATTCTTTTAAGATTGTCTGTAATCTTTTAAGATGTTCTGTAATCACTGTCTACTAAAGGCAGACCTGTTACTATGTCTTTCAGGCTTTTTCATTGTAGTAAATAGTGTACAGTTTACAGTTGTAACAATTTAAAAGTGTATAGGTCAGTGACATTAAGTACATTCAGTGTGGTGCCTCCATCACCTGAAATGGAAACCCAGGAGCCATTCCGCAGTCACCTCCCCTTCCCCTTCTCCCCTCCCCCTTCTCAGCCCCTAGCAACCACGAATCTGTTTCTCTTCCTATAGATTTGCCTATTCTGGTATGAACATGAAATTCTTTACGAAATTTTTTTTTTTTAAAGATTTTTTATTTATTTATTTGAGAGAGAGAGAATGAGAGATAGCACGAGAGGGAAGAGGGTCAGAGGGAGAAGCAGACTCCCTGCTGAGCAGGGAGCCTGATGTGGAACTCGATCCTGGGACTCCAGGATCATGACCTGAGCTGAAGGCAGTCGCCCAACCAACGAGCCACCCAGGCGCCCAAAATTCTTTACGAAATTTTTTAAAAGTCCTTATACTTTGGGCGCCTGGGTGGCTCAGTTGGTTAAGCGACTGCCTTCGGCTCAGGTCATGATCCTGGAGTCCCCCGATCGAGTCCCACATCCGGCTCCCTGCTCATCAGGGAGTCTGCTTCTCCCTCTGACCCTCCCCCCTCTCATGTGCTCTCTCTCATTCTCTCTCTCTCAAATAAATAAATAAAATCTTTAAAAATAAATAAATAAATAAATAAAAGTCCTTATACTTCAAAGGATTGGACATCATTGTGCTAGGTTATAAGCAGGAGTTTCAGTGTGAATTTGAATTTACTAGCCATGAAATATTCACGCTTCATTTAACCTCTCCAGACCTCAGTTTTCTCACTGAAATCATGTAGGTAATACAGCATTTTGAAATATTCAAAAGGCTGTGCAAGTGGAAGATTGGATTTCCCCTTTTCTCCTCTTGCTCATTTGGTAACCTTTTTAATAATTTTTTGTTTTTTGGGTTTTTTTTTAAAGATTTTATTTATTTATTTGACAGAGAGGGACACAGCGAGAGAGGGAACACAAGCAGGGGGAGTGGGAGAGGGAGAAGCAGGCTTCCCACTGAGCAGGGAGCCCAATGTGGGACTCGATCCCAGGACCCCGGGATCATGACCTGAGCCAAAGGCAGATGCTTAATGACTGAGCCACCCAGGTGCCCCTAAATAATTTTTTGAAACTCAGCTCTGCATCCTTTCCTGTAGGAAGCATGCGCTTTCCAGTTTGTACCTGGAGCACTGGTTTTATGGTTCTTAGTTCTGTGAGGGTTTTGTTTGTTTTTATTTTAACTTCCCCTGGCTAGATCTCTAATAGTAAATGAATTCAAATTTTTCTTATTTTTTGCATAAATAATAATTATATTATGACTAATAAAAGAAAGAAAAATCACATTCCTACCATCCCAGTATATCATCTGTTTTTATTTTACCAAATCCCCCTAAAATTATATTTACTGGGACATCTGGGTGACTCAGTTAAGCAGCTGCCTTCCACTCAGGTCAGGATCTCAGGGTCCTGGGATTGAGTCCCACATCGGGCTCCTTGCTCAGCGGGGAGTCTGCTTCTCCCTCTGCCTGCTCTGCCTGCCGCTCCTCCTGCTTGTGCTTTCTCTCTCTCTGACAAATAAATAAAATCTTTAAAAAAAAGTATATTTACTTTGAAGATCATAGGATACAATTTTATATGTCATTTTACTACTGGGAAGAGTATATTATAAGTAATCTCCATGATCCTTCATAAGCCTTCTGTATATGGCTGCATAATAGTCCAGTAGGTAGATTTGGAATCACAGAGACTGAAGAGAGACCCAGTTTGACCCTTACAGGCTTGTAATCTTCAGGGTAGATATAACCTCTTTGGATCCCAGTTTCTTCCCCTAGACTGTTGTGGAGAAAAAGGAGAATTATAAAGCTACTTTAGTCACTGTGAATTCTATGTAAGTGTGAGTAACTCCTTTCAGGGGATGTTTTATAATTTAGTTAGCCATGATGCTATTGTTGAATATCGTTTTCAGTCTTGACATTATGAATCATTAGTTATTAGTTAGCAGTTTTGTAAGTAGGTATTTGGTAACTTCGTAATTCCTGACAGTTTATTCTAACTGCACTTGGAGGGAAACAAATAGAAGGAGATTTTTCTTTCTTCCCAGTGTGTACCTATACATTCAAATCTAGTTAACGGATTTTCATCAATAATGGCTTATGTGAAGAAACTGGGTGTGTCTAAAGGAAAATAGCTCAGGGGATCTTTCAGGATCAGCCAAAGGAGGCACACTTCCAGTATGTTAATTGGGAGGGTATTGCTGTGGCGTAGATGAGAAAAGGGCAGACATGGTGGAACAGGTGGCTGGGGTGGGGGGGGCTCCCCACTCAGCTCAGAGTCTGCTTGAGATTCTCCCTCTCCTTTTGTCCCTCCCACTGCTCGCACACTCTTTCTCTCTCTCTCAATAAATAAATAAGTAAAATCTAGAGTTGGACATCCAACTGACTGAGCTACCCAGGCACCCCAAATAAAACGCTTTTGAGTGTCCCTTAAACCTAAGTAGGAGATAGGCAGTGACACCTTGTGTAGCCAACTCATTTATCTTTGGCAGTAGGGTAGGTGAAGCACCTTTAAGTGAACTAATCAGTTCATTTAAATCTAAAGTTTAGGGGTGTCTGGCTGGCTTAGCATTCGACTCTTGATCTCAGGGTCATGAGTTCATCCCCGCATTGGGTGCGGAGGTTACTTAAATAAATAAATGAATAATTTAAAAAAATGAATGAAGTTTAGCTTTTCCACTTTAGCCTTGTACTAGCGTGGGAAAAGGAAGTAAGGGTGACAGTTTGGGTTTTACCTCTTTTATATATCCCAGCCTTAGGTGAAATATTACAAGGAGAATCATGAGGTGCAAAGATTTAGTGATTTCATTCTCCTCCTTTTTCTCCTTTTCCGGTATAGCTAAAGGTTTGTCAATTTGGTACATCCTTTGAAAGAACCAACTTTTGGGTTCACTGATTTATTTTCCAGTTGTTTTTTCTGTTTTCTATTTCATTTATTTTCACTCTGATCTTTTGTATTTCCTTCTTTTTTGCTTCAGGTTTAGTTTGTTCTTTCTCTCCCCCACTAGTTTCTTAAGGTGGAAGTTTAGATTATTGAATTGAGATCTTTCTACCTTTTTAATGTGGATGCTTACAGCTATAAATTTCCCAGTGGGCATTGCTTTCACTGCATCCCCATAAGTTTTGGTATGTATGTCTTAATTCATCTCCAAGTATCTTCTTTTTTTTTTTTTTTTTTATAAAGATTTTATTTATTTATTTGAGACAGAGAGAATGAGAGAGAGAGAGCACATGAGAGGGGGGAGGGTCAGAGGCAGAAGCAGGCTCCCTGCTGAGCAGGGAGCCCGATGCGGGACTCCATCCCGGGACTCCAGGATCATGACCTGAGCCGAAGGCAGTCGCTTAACCAACTGAGCCACCCAGGCGCCCTCCAAGTATCTTCTAATTTCCTTTGTGATTTCTTCTTTGGTCAATTGGTCATTTAGGAGTGTGTTGTTTAAAATCCATGTATTTGTGAATTCCCCAAATTACCTTCTATTACTGATTTTTAATCTCATTGCATTATGGTTGGAGATCATACTTTGGGTGATTTAAATCCTTTTAAATTTATTGAGACTTGTTTTATGATTTAACATGTGGTGCGTCCTGGAGAATATTCTATGGGCACTCGGTTTGAAGGATGCGTATCCTGCTGCTGTTGTGTGGAGTGTGCCATACACGTCTGTCATGTCTAGTCGCTTTATAGTGTTGTTCAGGTCTTCTGTTTTCTTCTGATTTTCGGTGTAGTTGTTTTCTCCATTATTGGAAGTGAGGTATTGAAGTCTCCAACTTGGCTTTCTTCCTAGGATTCTGTCAGATTTTGCTTCATGTATTTCTGGACCTTTTTCACAGATGCGTATATATTTATAATTGTTACATCTTCTTAATGGATTGACCCTTTTATCATTATAAAATGTCCTTCTCTGTGAACAATGTGTGTTTCCCAATCTATTTTGTTTGTCATTAATTTAGCCATTCTAGCTCTCTTTGGGTTACTTTTTACATGGTATATGTTTTTCCATCCTTTTACTTTCTACCTAATTGTGTTTTGAATCAAAGTGTGTCTCCTGTAGACAGCATAAAATTAGATCATGTTCTCCATCTTGCCAATCCATGCCTTTTTATTATAGATTTTAATCCATTTAGATTATATAATGGTTGATAAGGTACAATTTATGTCTGTCATTATGTCTGTTGGTTTTCTAAGTGTCTTGTCTTTTTTGTCCCTCTCTTTCTCCATTGTTCCCTTCCTTTGTGTTAAATTGATATTTTCTAGTATACCGTTTTAATTCCCTTGTCACTTCTTCTACTGCCATTTTCTGATTTATTTTCTTAGTGGTTTGTCCTGGGAATTATAATTACCATCTTTATAACAGTCAAATTCAGATTGATTCCAACTTAATTTTAATAGTACATAAAAACTGTTCCTATAGGGGCGCCTGGGTGGCTCAGCTGTTAATCGTCTCCCTTTGGCTCAGGTCATGATCCCAGGGTCCTGGGATCGAGCCCCGCATCGGGCTCCCTGCTCAGCAGGAAGCCTGCTTCTCCTTCTCCCACTCCCCCTGCTTGTGTTCCCTCTCTCACTGTGTCTCTCTCTGTCAAATAAATAAAAATCTTTAAAAATAATAATAAAAAAATAAAAACTGTTCCTGTATAGTTCCATCCTTTCCTTTTGTCTGCTTTTTCATAAAAATTACATGTTTATACATTGTGTGACCATCAGTACAGATTTATAATTATTTCTTTGTGTAATTGTCTTTTTTTTTTTTTTAAAGATTTTATTTATTTTTTGACAGAGAGAGACAGCAAGAGAGGGAACACAAGCAGGGGGGCGTGGGAGAGGGAGAAGCAGGCTCCCCACTGAGCAGGGAGCCCAGTGCGGGGCTTGATCCCAGGACCCTGGGATCATGACCTGAGCCGAAGGCAGACGCTTAACGACTGAGCCACCCAGGCACACTGTGTGTGTGTAGCTGTCTAAGTCAGGTAGGAGAGACGAAGAGCTACAAACAAAAAAAAATACATTGATACCGACTTTTATATTTACCTATATGGTGATCCTACTTGTGTTCTTGATTTCTTCATGTAGATTTGAGTTACTGTCTAGTGTCTTTATTTCAGCCTGAAGGACTCCCTTTGATATTCCTTGTGAGACAGGCCTGCCAACAACGAGTTCTCTATTTTTATTTGAAAATATCTAAATATCTTCTTCATTTTTGGATAATTTTGTAAGGATTTAGAAATTCTTGGTGGACAGTTTTTTCTTTCAGCACTTTTAATATGTCATTCTACTGCCTTATGGCCTCTGTGGTTTCTGTTAAGAAATTAGCTGTTCCTCTTTTTGAGGATCCCCTGTACATGATGAGTGACTTCTCTCTGCTTTCACGTTTCTTCTTTTGTCTTTTAACAGTTTGAATATGATGTGTCTAGGTGTAGATCTCTTTGAGTTTTTTTCTGATTGCAGCTGTTGAGATTCTAGGATGTGTGTTTCTTCTAGGGGTAATGTTACTCATCAAACTTGAGAAGCTTTTGGCCATTATTTCTTCAAATATTCTTTTATCCTTTTCTCTCCTTGCCTTCTGGGACTCCTCTTATGCATATGTTGGCATACTTGATGGTGTCCCACAGGTCTCTGAGGCTCTGTTCATATTCACTCATTGCTTTTTCTTTCTGTTTCTCAAACTGGATAATCTCAATTGATTTTTCTTGTGTTTGCCGATCCTTTCTTCCACCTGCTCAAATCTGCTGTTCAGCCCCTCTGAATTTTTTTGTTTCAGTTATTGTACTTTGAATTCCAGAATTTCTATATTTGGTTCTTTTCATTAATATGCTGTAGTTGGATATCATTCTTGTACTTCCCTTTAGTTCTTTTTTTTTTTTTTTAAAGATTTTATTTATTTATTTGACAGAGCAAGAGACAGCGAGAGAGGGAACACAAGCAGGGGGAGTGGGAGAGGGGAAGCAGGCTCCCCGCTGAGCAGGGAGCCCGATATGGGTCTCGATCTCCAGGACCCTGGGATCATGACCTGAGCCAAAGGCAGACGCTTAACGACTGAGCCACCCAGGGGCCCCTCCCTTTAGTTCTTTAGATGTGGTGTCTTTTTGTTCTTTGAATATATTTAAAATCACTAAAGTCTTTGTTTAGTTAGTACAATGTTTGAGCTTCCTCAGGGACAGTTTCTATTAACTACCCTTTTTCCAGTGCGTGAGCCAGACTTTGTCTTTTTGCATGTCTTACAATTTTTTGTTGAAAACTGGACATATTCAACAATGTGGCTGCTCTGGAAACCGGATATTCCTCCCAGGGTTTGTTGTATTGCTGTTGTCTATTTAGTGACATTTCTGAACTAATTCTTTTAATGTGTGTAAACTATAATTGAACGACTTCTTTAAAGTCTTTATTCTTGTTTTGATATGCCCACGAAAGTCTGCTTTGTTAGCTTAGTGGTCAACTAATGACTAGACGGAGACTTAAATACCTAAGGGCTCTGTGTACATGTTGGGGCATGCCTTTAGGACTCAGGCAGTTTACAACTACACATCAGCCTTCACTTCCTGCTTACACAGAGGCTCAAGGTTAGCCAGAGGTGGGAGCTAAGGGCCTTCCCAAATCTTTCCTGGACTTGCCTGTAGCTCACGGTGACCGTCTAGATTCTTAGGAATATGTCAAGCTTTTCAAATTCCCACTCACCATGTGGACATTTTGTTCCTCAGCTTTTCGTTTTCAGCTTTTTGGTTAACCTATTGTTTGCCTCAGCTGTCATCCACTGCCTTAGGCAGCTGCCATGTTAAATAATTACCTCTGATTGTTTTCAACAAGCTCTTCTGGAGAAAAAGCTGTTCACACTGGGTGAACTCCAAATCAGATTAAATAAAGATAGCCTTGCAAGTGGGGTCTTCCACTGAACCACCGGACAAGTCAAATAATGACAAATTTCCTGAGTATGGGGTTTTCGAATTATCTCTAGCCTCTCTCTAGTAGCTGCCAGGCTGTTTTTCAAAGCGATTGCTTCATAGTGATTGCTGTTTTCTAGGCTCCTATGGAGCTGGGGAGGGAAGCATAGGAATAAGGCAAATAAAAATGTCATAAAGCTTGCTGTTCTTTTGAGAATTCAGCTGTTTTTCTTGAATAGAATGTTCCCTGATTGATGAAGCCTTTGGTTAGTTTCCAGAATTCTGAAGAAGTTTATTCTGATCACTTGGCCAGTGTTCTTACTGCTTTTATAGAGGAAAAGATTGGGAAGTCCTTACTCTGGCATTTTCACTGCCATCAGTTGGATGAAAAGAATTTAACACACAACTGAATATCAGAAATTGGAAAAGATTTTCTTATGACATACGTTAATTTCTTCCTAAGTATCAATTTCATTTCTAATGTATGCAGGCATCTGTGTGTAATATGTATTTTATGGGGGTTTTCTGAACATAATAGTCAACATTGAGTGTGTTTGATTTGCAGCTTGCTTTTTTTCCTTAACTATGTGTCTGGGAGATACTTCTACATAATTGGAGATCTTTGTTTAAGTGTATGGTGTGTCATGGTATGGAAATACCATAGGTTCCTTAACTGTTGCAGAATTGATGGACTTTTAGTTAGTTTGTAATAGTCAAGAGAACTAGAAACAGTACTAGAACTAATCTTTTCGTATACGCCTCTTTATTTTGTGTATGAATATTTCTCTAAGATGGCTCTCTAGAAATAGTGTATATACATTAAAATTTAAGAATATTTTTAAGTTGTCTTCTAGAAACTTAAACCTGTTTACATTTCCAGCAATGGTATGTGAGAGTAACTCTTTTACCACACCCTTACCAACACTAGAGATGATCAGTCTTACAAATTTTTTACAGTCTGGGCAAAATGATATCTTACTGATTTTAAAAAAATTTACATTTAAATTACATTTTGTAGGATAGCACCATTGCAACCTCAGTAAGCAATAAATTTTCATCCTTTTCTCCTTTTTAGGGAATGGCATTTACATTACAAGAACGACAAATGCTTGGTCTTCAAGGACTTCTACCTCCCAAAATAGAGACACAAGATATTCAAGCTTTACGATTTCATAGAAACGTGAAAAAATTGAATGGCCCTTTGGAAAAGTAAGAGTTGATTAGATGTTTAGTTATTTATTGATGCTCTGATCAGAAAAATTGGGAGCATGATGGTTATTATTGTATAAGAAATATGCAGTCTTGTAATGAAGTTTGTGTTTTAGGCAGTTAACTATTATTTTTATAATGATTATGTTTCCTTTATTTCACTGAATACTTGTGTTCACTATTGTAAAATTTAGCAGAAATCTATTTTTTAAGCTTAAAATCACAGAGCATTTCATCCTTGAATGGAACGTTAGAAGCAAAAGCTATCATCTGATTTGTACCCTTTATATTCAACAACTTTTATTAATCGTCTACTTTGTGTGTGCCACTGTGCTAACCACTGAGGCTGTAAAGTAGGTAAAAGACAGGTGACCATTTAATATATCATCCAATCCAGGGGAGTGAAAAAGAGAAGTAACTGAAACTGTCCCAGGCGAACTAGAATGTGTTGCCACCCCAGTAACACACAGCCCTGCCTTCTAGGAGCTCATCAGTAGTTATACTGTGATCATCATTGTACTTTATACTACAGTGTGCAGAACAATGACAAAAAGTTACATGCAGAGGATGTTCTGAAAGTTCGGCCCCTAGCCGAACTTAGGGAGTCCGTTAAAGCTTCCTAGAGGAGGTGATGCCTGAGCTGAGTTTTAAACAGTATGTTACAGGTGGCAGGTAAAAGGAGAAAGAAGGGCAAGGTATTCTGTGTAGAGGGATCAGTCTGAATGCAGAATTAGAAATATCCTTTGGGTTTGTTAAGTATGGGAAATTATTGTTTGATGACAGGTGAGAGTGGTTTCTTTGATCTGTCAGGGCAAAAGGAAGAGTACAATAGACTGAGAAATGATTGAGAGGAAAGGAAATGCACTTTTTCAAGAAGTTAGGTAAGGGGATAGGAAAGACACTGAACAGTAAGTAAGGCAAGACTTGGGTTTATAGTCCTGCTTGGGGACTATATTTTGGGGGGGGTGGTATTTTTCAGGCTAGAAGGAAGTTGAAGGTGCTTGCGCTGTGAGGAATGAGCCCAGAAGAAAGGGTAACTGATAGAACAAGATCCCAGAGAATGGAAAGGGTCATAGGGTCAAGTGCAAAAGTAGAGCTCATAGGGTCAAATGCAAAGACAGAGAGCACTGGGTTGAGTACAGAGGTAGAGGCTGGCCTTGAACAAGAAAAAAGAACAGCTCATTCTCTGAGGCGAGATTGAAGATAAAATACAGACACAGGTAAGAAGGTGGTGTATGTAGGTGGTGGAGCAGAGCTTGTGAGATCTCATCCCACCTGATGACCTTGATTCTCTCTATGATGTAGAATATGAAGGTTGTGGCTAAGATTTATAAGGACCAAGGTTAAATAGAATTGGTAAGGAGAGTGATAAATGTTTAGAACAGCCATTTAGCCAAAAGTGAAGCTGAACAAGGACAGAGTAAAGGCATGGGTAGGCCCGGAAGGCCTAGTGGTATAATCTTATTTGTATTGATGCCATTCTGCCCAGCAATGTTATTTTTCCACAGAAAAGGTAAAATGTAACAGTAATTCAGGTTTGGGGTTTGCTGGGCTGGCAAAGATGCTACATTAATTCATTCAGCTAATATTCATTCAGGGCTCTTATGTGCCAGGCATTGTTTTAAGCTCTAGAACTACAAAAATGAGAAATTCAGCCCTTGCCTTCAGGGGGTTCATGGCTGGAAAAGACTGACGCTGTGGCAGGGTAGTGCAGTGATAAAGATGCAGGGGTGTTCCACAGTGGTGAAGATTTGTTGAGAGTGAGAGGCTTGATCATGAGATCCAGAGTGGGGAAAAAAGAGAGGCCAGGAGGGAGCCTAATAGAACAGGAGGAAATGAAGCGATCCAGAAGTCAGAGGTCTCCCTAAGAACTGTGAAGTGGGGCATTATATAGCTAGCCAAAGGGGAGAGGGTTATGATCAGAGTACTGCATTAGTGGCATTCGAGATTTCTGAGCTGTAACAGTCCTAGGTGAGGACAAGATCCAGTGGGAAGCATTCAGAAGAGTGACCAAAGTGAGATGAAGGTGAAAGTGAACCTACTGGTATTATTTGTGTCTGCAGTAGCTACATAGAAAATATTATTCCTCTTATAAATAGAATCACTTCTCCCTATTTGTTCACCATATATTTGCACACCACTTATATTCCATTAACTTTGCTAGTTACTGGAAATACAGATTTTTTTTTTTAAGATTTTATTTATTTATTTGACAGAGAGAGACAGCGAGAGAGGGAACACAAGCAGGGGGAGTGGGAGAGGGAGAAGCAGGCTTCCCGCCGAGCAGAGAGCCCGATGTGGGGCTCGATCCCAGGACCCTGGGATCATGACCCGAGCCGAAGGCAGGCGCTTAACGACTGAGCCACCCAGGCACCCCTGGAAATACAGATTTATATAAGGCAATAGTCCTTAGCTCATGGTATCATCCAGGCTGGAGGGAAGACAAAGTGAGGAAGTGGAGTGAGAATTGCAGAAGTAGGAGTAGGGTGTTGAGGGACCTGAAAACAGGAAAATCTGTGTAGATTATGTGTGGTGGGGGAGGGGAACGGTCAGAAAGGGAGAGTGTGCCACCTGTGTTTCATTCAGGGAGTGTAAGTATGGGACTGTGCATGGATGGAGGGTGTTCCAGGCAAAGGGTGCCTTGTATATAGCAACACCAAGGTAGGAGATGTGGTGCATTTGAGAAACTGAAGTAATTTCAGTAGGAAGATGAGGCTAGAAAGTAGGCAGAGGTCTTGTTAACTGTTTTAGAAGCATAAGCCTATTTAATGGGTGTTTGGAAGGCATTCAAGGAGAATAGAAATGGTCGGAGTTATTTTTTTAAGAGAAGAATAGATTGGAGCAGGGGGGCAAAGTTCTTAAAGTGGTGCGCCTGGGTGGCTCAGTCAGTAAAGCGTCCAACCTTTGATTTCAGCTCAGGTCATGATTGTAGGGTTGTGAGACTGAGCCCTGAGTTGGGCTCCATGCTGGCGTGGAGCCTGCTGAAGATTCACTCTCCTCTCTCTGCCCCCACCTCTAAAAAAAGAAAGAAAGAAAGTTCTTGAGGTAGCCCAAGTGAGAAATGATGTTGGCTTGGACAGAGTGAGGGTGGAGGGGAGTTATAGGTATATTTGAAAATTAATTAGCATGTGGACACTGTAGGTCTTGTTGATTTATTAGACTAGGGTAAGACAGAGTGGGAGAGGAAGAAATCAAGAATGGGATCTCAGATCCCCATTTGGTCAGATGATAATAGGAGAGACAAGTTGAGGGGAGGGGGGTGGGAGGATGGGTTAGCCTGGTGGTGGGTATTGAGGAGGGCACATTCTGCATGGAGCACTGGGTGTTATGCACAAACAATGAATCATGGAACACTTCATCTAAAACTAATGATGTAATGTATGGGGATTAACATAAGAATAAAAAAAAAAGAGTAAAAAATAAAATAAAATAAAAGTAGAAGCATCTACAGCTTTTTATTTTTTTAAGTTCATTTATTTTATTTTATTTTTTTAGTTATCTGTATACCCAACATCAAACTCACAACCCTGAGATCAAGAGTCACACACTCTTCTGACTGGGTCAGCCAGGCGCCCTGTCATTGGTTTTTTCAAGTCAACATTTCCCAGTTTTCTAAACTTTATTCTTGAAAAGCCATTTATTATATATGTATACAAATTTACCTTTGCCTTTGTGGTACCGCTGTACTCTGTATGGACCTTATAACGCGTTTAAGCTACTGGATTCTAACTCCACAAGGACAGGGGTCACTTCTTACATCCTGGGAGTCCAACATAGTGCCTGGCACATAGTATTTAGTAAATAGTTGAATGAATGCCACTTTATTTATTTATTTTTATTTTTTTTATTATGTTAGTCACCATACAATATACCATTGGTTTTTGATGTGATGATCCACGGTTCATTGTTTCCATGTAACACCCAGTGCTCCATGCAGTACGTGCCCTCCTCAATACCCGTCACCGGGCTAACCTATCCCCCATCCCCCCTCCCCTCTAAAACCCTCAGTTTGTTTCTCAGAGTCCATAGTCTCTCATGGTTCATCTCTCCCTCCGATTTCCGCCCCCTTCATTTTTCCCTTCCTTCTCCTAATGTCTCCATGCTATTCCTTATGTTCCACAAATAAGTGAAACCATATGATAATTGACTTTCTCTGCTTGACTTATTTCACTTAGCATAATCTCCTCCAGTCCCATCCATGTTGATGTAAAAGTTGGGTATTCATCCTTTCTGATTGAATGCCACTTTATTTTCCTTCCATATTTACATGTCAGTCACCTTGAAGGTTATTTCCTTGTGAGTAGGGTGGTCTCCTGGTAGTCTTTGCATTTCTAGTGCCTGGTACAGAGCCTGACTCACAGTAAGGGCTCAATAAATGTTAGCTGTTGTTTCTGCTGTTCTCCTCCTCCTCTTCTTTGTTATCATCATCTACCATTTAAGAACATTTTTATTTTTGTTAATTTTTGTCCTTGGTGTTAAAAATGATAATTTAGGGTTTTGTTTTCTGGTAGGAAGGGGAGTCCTCAGTTTTAGATGTTTACATATAACTTCTAATTCTAAAGGCCAAAACTTTGAGTGTAAATGCTGACTGATGTAGACATTATTTACTGTGCTTAATTTCAGATACATCTATATAATGGGAATACAAGAAAGAAATGAGAAGTTGTTTTATAGAATTCTGCAAGATGATATTGAAAGTCTGATGCCAATTGTATATACACCAACAGTGGGTCTTGCCTGCACCCAATATGGACACATCTTTAGAAGACCTAAGTAAGGCTTATTTTTAAAGATATGTTTGTAAATGATCATTGTATAGGAAAAATTGCACTCCCTAACACCTCTCACATTTCTCCTTTATGTATTACAGTCTTATGTCAATCACATTTCCCACCTCACAAAAGCTTAATTTGGACAAAAAGGGGTTAATAAAACCCAGCATGTTCATATCTTGTTTTTGTAGAAATGGCAACATTCATTCCTAATCTTCTGCAAGTTATTATGATTGGTAGAAGAACTGTGCATTTCTGTACAAAAATGGGGGGGGTGTACTATTAATTTTGGTGGCAGGTTCTCCAGAGTTATCATTAATGTCAGTTTGACAGTCTGCCCACATTAAAAGATTCTAATTTTTTTGTTGGCTTTAATCTCTGTTGTTTGTTCTTTTTTATGAGCTTCTCCAAATTTTAATTTCAAATAGTTCTAGCACCTCAAATATTTTAAATAGAAAGAGTACGGGAATGGGCATCTACTGAAGTCTTTCCATAAGTCACTTTCTCCCTCTGAATCTGTGTTCTTGTAAAATAGGGATGCTAGTACCTATTAAAGAGCATCTGAGAAGGTCAGATGAGGAACTGATGGGACAATTCTTTGTAAACTTATGATTAATTTGTGTTTTCTTGTTGCGTTCCTCTAACCTATTAGCATTTTCAACAGTCCTCACACCTTTCCCATGCCCTGCTTACATATCGATACAAATGTAGACCTTCAGACAACGCATGATAGCATTGATCTTCACTCTCCCCTCATCTAGCCTAGTGGCTTTCAGACTTTAATGTGTGTACAAAACAGCTGTGGGACTTAAATTTTGATCCGTGCCAACCTTCCTCTCCTTCCCATTCCCAAGATTCTAATGAAAAAGAGAAAGTTGTGGAGGTGTGGATTTTAATGAACACAGTTGGTGACGGTATTGCAGGTGTTCCCTGGAAGACACTTTGAGAACACTGTCTGTTCTATGTGCTGCCATCAATTAATGTGTGTTAAACAATTTGTTACGTTAACCCAGCTGTTCAGCTCTTTTATAGTTCTTTTTCATTCAGAATAGTGGTTCTCAATCCAGATTAAAGGACAAGGAGAAACTTAAAAATATATTTATGCCTGGGCCCCACCTATAGGGATTCTGATTCAGTCAGTCTGGAGTTGAGCCCCCATGTAGGTGTTTCATAAAAGTTCCTGGTGTAGTTCTGATGTGTACCCAGCGCTCAGAACTGACATGAAGCATAAAGAATATGGCTTTGTGGTGAGGGCAGATACTGTGTTTTTTGCATAGAAGATGGTCAGTAAATCTTGATCTAAAATCCAGGTCAGTTAAATCAGAATCTTTGGGGGTGGGGCCCCTGGCATTTTTTAAAAAGCCCATCAGATGATTATATTATTCAGCTATGGTTGAAAAACTGTTTAAACTGATTTGAGTTAGGATAGTAATGCCAAAGTTGAGATACCAATGAGAAAGTTAAGTATAAGAACCAGTGTGAAGGCACTGGGCGCCTGTTGGCCTTCATCTCTACCTAACCTGTTTTCTACAACCTATGTTTCTCTCCCACCCCTTCTTCCCTTCCTCTCTTCCTTTTTAAAAATCTGGATGATTTATCTCAATTGGATAACAATACACAGTGTGTTTAAAATAACTTTTCACTTTTTCCTAATGCTTCAAGGACATCCTCTTTTGTGTGAAGTTACTATACTTTTCTTCTTTCCCTTCCTGCTCCTTCAAATTTCAAATTTTCAGTTTTAGTGAGTTTTAATAGTAGTTTACATAGCTTTATTATGCTGTCCTTCATTGGTGGTTTATTTTTATACTGCTTTCTACTGGAGATGTATCGAGATTCTTCCTGGGTAATACAATCATGTCATTTAATAATGATCTTTGTTGCAGCTACTGTGTGAGCAATGCAATTACAGTTTGGAATAGTTGAAAATATTTGAAAATAATCCAGTGTGATTTAGCCAAATCTGCTTGGAAATGATACTGTGTCTTGATGTTTTATTAAAATATCTAAATATTCCAGTTATGAACAAAAACTTAGGAGAAAACAAAAAACTGTTGTGAAATGCAAAGGTGTTTTTGTTCTGTTGCAGGGGATTATTTATTTCAATCTCAGACAGAGGTCATGTTAGATCAATTGTGGATAACTGGCCAGAAAATCATGTTAAGGTACTACTAACAGCACAACCTTCCTCTTCATAATCTTTTTTTTCCTTCTCTGTTAAGTTACCTCTGAATTTCCAAGAATAGTTTTCACTGTTGCTCTGATTTATTTTGCACTTGCATACATGCAGATTTTGTGCTCTGAGGAGATCATGATAGTAATAATTGCAAACTGGGTCACCAGTACAGAGTTCGACTCTGGGAATGAAATGGGAGTTAGTTCACCAGGTGAACCTGTCACTGTTGATGCCACTGGTGTTTCTCACCTTCTCTCTATTGCTTTTCTGTTTCTATTAATATTATTCTAGGTAGAGAAAATAAAATGCCATAAAAACTTTCATTTTGGTGGGTGGTGAGAGGATTTATGACACCTTTTTTCTTCTAAATCTCAGATAGATTTAGATCCTTAAGCAAATATAAAACTCTTAGAGTTTCAAATGTCATAAATATAAATCTGGTCCATCTGGCTGTCTTTCATAAAATAAAATCTAATGATTTACTTAAGATCTTTTGGCAGGCTTTAGTGCTTGTTACAGGCAGTAATCTTACTTGCCTTTATAACATGTCTTCCTCACCAAAATAATCTTTGATGAATAATCATGAGTTCTAATAATCTAGAAAAAATTTAGCCAGATAATTAAACTCATAGTATCATCTTCAAACCTTGAAGATAAGTATATTTTTTATTTTAGATCTTTTTCCCCCCACTGTTGTTAAGGTGTTTCTTGTTTGGCCTAGGTTATTATGTGGGAGCAGCATATTGTTCATTTCTAACCTTGTTTTTTTTTTTTTCTGGTTAATCTCTATCAGAAGTTTGCCTGCCTCTCCCCAGTTTAGTTTTTGTGAAGATCTATAAGCTGATCCTCCAGTCAGAAACATTCTGTTTCTAAATCAAAGACAAAGGGAAATCAGATCTAGTTCATCTTTATTTTACACCTAGATTCTAGAAATCCTAGAATTTTAAATATGCTTGGTTGGCTTACTTTGGTAGTTAGTCAAGAAACAATATTATTTTAAAAATGAGAGTGAAAATAAACAGAGAATCTTTTTTCAAATGCTTTTTAGTACCCCACTTTTGACAACTTTTAATTTATATATTTTTTTTGCAATTAAGGCTGTTGTGGTGACTGACGGAGAGAGAATTCTGGGACTCGGAGATCTGGGTGTCTATGGAATGGGAATCCCAGTGGGGAAACTGTGTTTGTATACCGCTTGTGCAGGAATACGGCCGGATAGATGCCTGCCTGTGTGCATTGATGTAGGAACCGATAATCCAGTGAGTAAGACTGTTTCCCCCTTCGATCTCCCTCCCATATTTAAAAAACGAAAGCTTTACTACACTCTTCTTTGGAAGATAATATAAGATGGGAAAATTTTGTGATTAAAGTTAGCCTTTGTCTTAAACTGTACTTTTAATATTTATACAAATAACATTTTATTTATTTATAAATTTATTTATTTATAAATATTTATACAAATAATAAATTAAGTCTCTTAAGAGTTTCTTGAACAAATGTAGTAAGGTTTTAAAAATTACATTAGTAATTTTTTTATTTTGCAATTTTTGTTTTATAGAACATGTTTAAGCTGGTTATGTAACAAAATGATTATTACATTTGGTCTATTTTATAGGCACTCTTAAAAGATCCGTTTTACATGGGCTTATATCAGAAAAGAGATCGATCACAACGTTATGATGACCTGATTGATGAGTTTATGAAAGCCATTACTGACAGGTATTTTTTTTTTTTTAAGTTTGAGTAAATGAAAGCGTCTTTAATAAAAGAAAGGAACCACAGTTTTGTTTTTCTTTATCTCTTTTGAAGATGCATAGAAGGAGATTAGATTTTTGAGAGCTTGGGTTCTGTCCTGCCTGCTTAGATGTCTTGAGACTGGTGACACCCTTTGTATTCTGCCTTGCTCTCCTGAGTTGTCTGACTTCATGTGGCAAGTGTGCATTCCCCGCTCCCGCCAGACCCTCACTATTCAGTTCTAACACACAGAATCCTCCATCTAGACATTCTGTTGCTTCTTCATATTCGTGTGCAAAACAACTCCTTCCCTTAGCAAACTGCCCGTCTTCTGTTTAGCCAACCTCTATTAATGGCAGCAACATTCACGCTCTGGCCAAAATTTTGCTCTTGATATTATCTTTGACTCTTCCTCCTTCTCCATCAACCCTCTCCAGAGTCCATCAGTCCTCAGACCCAGATGGTCCTACCACTTAAATGCCTTAGAGATACATCTCCTCTTTTCCATTGCCACAGCCTTTCTGCAGATCTTCCTCTTTCTCCGGGATGCTTCTAAACCTGCCTCTAATTTCTCTCCTCTCCATTTCATCTTCACCTTACTTCTGTGTTAATCTTTTAAAAATGTGCACTTCATCATGTCATTCTATTGCTTGAAATCTCTCAGTGGTTCCCTGTTGTCCTAGGGTAAAGTCCAAGCTCTTTATGATCCAGCTCAGCCCCACCTTTTACATTGCTCATACATAGAACATACTAGAAAATTAATGCCTTTTCAGAGTTAAAGCTGACATACCTAAAACTAAACTTTTCATCTTCCCAGAAATTGCCATCTCCTCCCTTCCCTCACTTCCCTACCTTGGACAATCAAATAGTATCTTCTTAGTCATCCAGATTGCCCTGGCACTTGAACAGCCTTTCCCTTACATCTCAGGTGGTCCTCATCAAGTTCTGTTTGTTCATTCTAATGTCTCATAATTGTCCCTTTGACTTCCCATGGCTTCTCCCTCAGATTCTCTTGTCCCCATACCAGAGGGGCCTTCTAGCTGCTTCTCCACACACCAGAATGTGCTGCATTGTCACTGGCAGGTCTGTCCTTCCTAGAGAGTCTTTCCTTTCCTGAAGCCCTTCAGTGATTCTGTATCAGATACAGAATAAAATCCCCATTCCCTAATTTTGCATTCAAGAGTCTACCTTATCTGGCGCCAACCTACCTTAACCAGCTTCTCCTGATCCTTTCATATAAACCCTGAAATATATAACCTGACTGTTGAAAATTCAGGGTCACCAAAATACACCTTGTTTTTCTTCCTACCTCTTTACTTTTTGTTCTTTGAGGGCCCAAATAAAGTCTTACCTCCTTTTCAAGCCTTCCCTTACCCCAGATGATTGGGTTCTTTTTTTGAATGCCAGTGAACTCCTACAGAAATTATTTTTTAACCTCTTATTTAATATATACTTTCCTGTGTTGCTGTTTAACTCTTAATATAACGAGACTACACATATCAAATATATACTTTATGAGACTCAAATAAAAATCTCTTTTTAGGAAGTTATTTCATGCTTATATGTGCTGGGCAACCTTGTAGGCACTTGGAAATCGCTTATACCGATTAATATCCCATAGATTCACCTCATAAATTTTTCTGAATGAGTAGTAGATTTCTGCATTTCGACTCCAGTTTTCACAGGCTCTGAAAATTGCCAGATGGCCTTAAATGGACTAACATGATACATTATTTTTAAATGGGATCATAAGGAATATTAGACAGGAAAGCTGTTTAATAATGGTATTTTCAGCACAGCCATTATGGATTTTGCTGTTTTTAGATATGGACAGAACACACTTATTCAGTTTGAAGACTTTGGAAATCATAATGCATTCAGGTTCTTGAGAAAATATCGAGAAAAGTATTGTACCTTCAATGATGATATTCAAGGTAAAGCAAAAAGAAAAGCTTAGGTTTTTGATCTCTCCTTCTTTAAATGTTTTTAATCTGCCCTTTTTTTATTTAAAAAAATATTTATTTTGGGGGGGCACCTGGGTGGCTCAGTTGGTTGAACATCCAACTCTTGATTTCAGCTCAGGTCATAATCTTGGGGTCATGAGATCAGGCCCTGCATTGGGCTCTGCACTCAGTGGGGAGTCTGCTTGAGATTCTTTCCTTCTGCCCTCCCCCTGGTCCCCGTTCATGAGCTCTCTCTCTCCCCAAAATAAATAAATCATTTTAAAAAATCTTTTTTTTTCTTTATAGGAACAGCTGCAGTAGCTCTAGCAGGTCTTCTTGCAGCACAAAAAGTTATTGGTAAATCATTCTCAGAACACAAAATCTTATTCCTTGGAGCAGGAGAGGTAAGTTTTTGTAAGCTTTTAGAATTTAAAACTAAAACTCTCCTTTAGAATTGGAAAAATGTGACATAATGAGCTTCTAATTTTGTTGGGATCTTGTATGAAGTGAAAATCTCTGTTGTAACGTAGGTAATTTAAAATGTTTAGAGATAATACTATGTTTAGAGAGAATATCACAAAGAATCAACTTTTGCATGATTTGTTAGGGAATAAACCAAATATTCCTCATAACATATAATCCTCATATATAAAATAATTCAAGCATTGTATTATACCCTGGTCTTTATTTTTTAAATTTATGTTTTGTTGGACAGGCTGCTCTTGGAATTGCAAATCTCATAGTTATGGCTATGGTAGAAAATGGCCTCTCAGAAGAAGAGGCACAAAAGAAAATTTGGATGGTTGACAAGTTTGGTTTATTATTTAAGGTAAGCTATTTAAATCTTGGAGAAGCAAAAGAATGTTGTTACAATGATACTTTTAGTTTGACGTTTTAAAAATTTTATCAATTCTTAAAATAGTGTATCATACTGAACTATCTAGATTGTATCAGTTGGGGACCTTCCAGTATATTCTCAACAGAAATCCTCCAGTCTCCTTTTTGTCTTTTATAAAGACTCTTGCTTCATACTCAGTAAGTCATAATCTCCGTGTTGGCACCAGCCATATTCTTTCTTGCTTTGTTTTCTGACTCTTAAGAGATCAAGTAACCATACAAATAACATTGTATTTGACCTTTCTAAAACTAGGTTTTTAATTGAAACTCAGAAGTTTCTAATTAAATCGTTAGCAGGACATCCGACATTTGAGCAGAAATTCCTTAACCATTTAGAGATCTTAATCCCTTGTAACAGTGTGAGAGAAATCCACGGACCCTTTCCTGAAGCCAGCTCATGGATAAGAAAGAGCTTCCAGCCCAGATTAATTTAGTATCCTTTGCACCTGCCTGCCTTCCTAGCATTGATTGCCATTTTTAGTAGCTTACTAAATGCATTTTATCTTATACTGTGTAACACGTTAGGTAAACCATTTCATGGTTGAACCTATCCAGTACACAATGCTGTTGTCTTTTTGCTGTATATAATGACATACAGCAGTTACTTGAAATATACCTCTTTGGAGCAAGCTTATTTCAATGTACTTTGTTTCAGTTCTGAAATCTTTTCTTCTTAACTAATACTCACAACTGTTGGTACAGAAAATAAAATGAAAAAGTGTGTGAATGAAAAATCTTGAGTGCTTAAATTATACATAATTTAAAATAGTAGTTTAAAATGTACCAGACCATTGTGATAAGATTCTACAGGTATCTCATTTAATCTTCTCAAAAATTCTGTGAAGTTTTACAAATAAGGAAACTGAGGATCTGAAAGGGCAGGTGACTTTCCCAAGGTCATATCCAAGCAGCCTGTGAAGCCTGTGCTCTTGGCCATTCAGCTGGGCTGCCTTCCAAGTGAGCTATAACCACTGTATTTGCTTGTATATAAGATACAAGGATTATAAACTTTGTACTTTTAGAAGGCTATTGGCAGAATACATATTTTTACTGGTACACAGTTTGGTGCTTCTTTTTGTGGTGTTGGTTTTCACAAATGTTTTTTTGTTTCTTTTTTATATTTGTAACAAGTCAAATCTAGAATGAGGATGCTGTTGGCTAGCACAAATGAGAATCCCTGTGTATCTGCAAGTTCAGGGTATATTCTTCTTTTAGGGTGCGTGAATAGCTTGACCTATGGGTTTTAGGCGTCTAGACTCTCCTGCTGACCCAAACACTGCCCTCCTTTTTGAGACTTTGAGAGTTTCCTGTTGAACCTGCATATTGGAGAGCTGTGATCCTCCTGGGGGCAAGCATAAAGAGCCCCTGTCCTGAGAACCTGGATCTGTTGTGCCTATATGTCAGTCCTTTAATTAACTTCCCATCCAGCTGATGATAGTGTGCTGCTTTTCCCAGAGCCCGCTAGTTCTTATCTGGGGTTATCCTGGAATTCTGATGGAAAAATTCACCTCTGCAGTGGGGTCTCCTCTTTTGCCAAAATAAGGATGTGGATTTCTCAGCCTGGTTGGTTTTTGCATTTGATATATTTTTGACCACTTTAAATTGTTGAGAAATTCTTCGCTGTTCTAGTTTGTCAGTGGTATGTCTCCTGGCCTTGAAACACTACTAAAGATTTAATTGTTATAGTTTTTGGCTTAGGATTTTGGGAGGAAAACACATTTCTTCATTCAGCCATCTTGAACCAGAATTCACTGTTCCTCTTATTTCAGAACTCTTGCTAGTACAAGTCCATGATGTCTGTCTGCAATTCTGAAATCCTAAAAGCTCTGAAATCCCAAAGTTTTTTTTGAAATTGGTAACAAATCTGATTGACTTGAACTTATCTGGTAGCAAAACCAGAGAGGGTATTAATAATCTCGACCTTTTGTACTTAGTGTACTAAATTTTGTTCAGTTTGGTGTGCCATGGTGGGGGAATTTATAATATTTGATATATTACCATAATACCTTTATAAAATATGAAAATATTTTACATCTAGCCCAGATAAGGGATTCCAAGCCTTTGTGCCATATTGGATTTAGAAGCACTTCACAAAGTAAATGAGTTTTTGACAGGGACTAGAAAGTTTCTATTTATGACGGGATTTATGTTTATATCTGGGTTTTGTGGACACGGCAAGATAGAATTGGAAGATAGAGGCTGAAGAGGAAAGTAAATGAGAATGAAAAGATATTCCTAGTGTAGAAACAATATATGACTCATAATGATGTCTTTTCAGTTAATCCTCAGTAAGCATTTACTAAAAAATACTGTATTTTTCTCAAAAATTCAGGGGCGGAAAGCTAAAATAGAGAGTCATCAGGAACCATTTGCTCACTCAGCCCCGGGGAATATACCTGATACTTTTGAAGATGCAGTAAATATACTCAGGCCTTCAGCTATAATTGGTAAGTAGAGTTGTTGACAAGTCATCATATCACTTAACTTTATGTTGCTGGTCATAACTACCATGCAGGAGTAGTAAAAATGAAATGACCTATTTTGTCTAGCTTTCAGCATATAATGTGTTTTTCTGTGATAGCTTTTTGGTCATAGTGTGTAAAGTTCAGTTAACAGATGTTGCCTGTACTCTTTTTTTTTTTTGAAGATTTTATTTATTTATTTGACAGAGACACAGCGAGAAAGGGAACACAAGTAGGGGGAGTGGGAGAGGGAGAAGCAGGCTTCCCGTGGAGCAGGGAGCCCGATGCGGGGCTCGGTCCCAGGACCCTGGGATCATGACCTGAGCCGAAGGCAGACGCATAACCGACTGAGCCACCCAGGCGCCCCTTGCCTGTACTCTTAAGTGCGGGAAGCTGTGCAATTGATCATGCTTTGCTTTTAGAGTTGGTGTGACTACTGTGCTCAAAACCTGAAGAAGACCAAGGTCATAGGACAGACTGAACCAAGAAAGTCCTATGCAGGGTCAAAGCTTTGCATTGGCAACAAAGCAGAAAGCTTTGGTATGTTATGAGGGTCAGACATTGCATAGCTGACTTCAGAATATGCCAAAATGGCATTGGGTTCACCCCAGAAAATGTAAAAGTCTTTATTTTTTGTAAAGATTTTATTTGTTCATTTAGAGACAGAAAGAGAGGGCATGTGAGCGGGGTGGGGGCTAGGGGAGGTAGGAGGGTTGGGAAGAGCAGAGGGACAAGCTGACTCCGCACTGAGCGCAGAGCCCGACACAGGGCTCAGTCTCAGGACCCTGAGATCATGACCTGAGCTGAAACCAAGAGTCGGACCAGTTGAGCCACCCAGGTGCCCCAGAAAATGTAGAAGTCTTTAAAAGAGGACTATTTCATTTTCTATATAGCTGTAAGATTTGAATCCGTAAGTTTTTAATAATTTTGTCACTTTCATGTAGAAGCCCTATTGAATGCTAAATAGTAAAACAGTCACAAACAATAAGTTTCTATGGTTATTAGCTTCTTCATTGATTAGAACTCTTAATTTCTTAGAGCAAGAGGACATCTTGAAGATCACCCAGTCAATTTCTCTCAAAACTCAATATGAAAACCTAAGAATCTGTCCATTGATTCTATCTCTGGAGGGTCAAGGAAACAAAAATTAAAAATGTTTAATTCTTTTAGAACTCATAGACTCCTAAAAATATGTCCACACACTTCTACATGGAGAAACACTGAATATAAATTCCTTTTTTACATAAGAAAAACAAGCACAGAGATGTTAAACAACTTGCCCAAGATTTGTGAATATTTCATACAGCCAGGAGTGACCGAGCAAGCACTAAAACTCTAGCCTCTAGATCAGTATTTTTATTACATATCAGTTTATAAAGTGGAATTGAAAAATAATTATTTTTACTGTTGAATATAAGTCTTTTTACTAGATGAACTGGAAAAGTACTCGAATGAGGTATTGCTTGGTTATCCCCAGATTCCCATCATGGGCTAAGTACTCTTCATGCTTCTGTAACACTGCATACTTGGCACCTGTTACAGGTTTTCTCGTTTTCTGCTTACTTTGTTTTTCTCTCAACTGTAAGCTGCATTGTATTCATGTTTGTATCCCAATGGCCCAATGCAGTGCCTGAGGCATTTTAGGGGCTTAAGAAAAGGTCATTAAATTGCATCAAGAAAGTAGATTGCTTTAGTCAAGATGATTTTTTTATCCCTTCTGAATTCCTATTATTTTGTAATGAACACCAGAGTTTAACAACTTAACATTTGAGATGCAAGTTTTTATCTTTTTAGAATATTAGAATATTTTTAATTGTGGTAAAATACACATAAAATTTGCCTCATAACCATTTTTTTTTTAAATTTAAATTCAGTTAGCCAACATATAGTACATCATGAGTATCAGATGTAGAGCTCAGTAATTCATCAGTTGCATATATCATAACCCTTTTTAAGTGTACAATTGGGTAGTGTTAAGCGCGTTCACATTGTTGTGCAGCCGGTCTCCAAAACTCGTTTTGTAAAACTGAAACTCCGTACCCATTAAACAAATACTTTCCCCTAGCCCCTCACTATCACTATTCTACTTTTTGTGTTTATGAATTTGACTACTCTAGGTATCTCATATAAGTGGAATCATATAGTATTTGTCCTTTTGTGACTGGCTTATTTTACTTAGCATAATATCCTCAAGGTTCATTCATGTTGTAGCAAGTTTTATCTTAATTAGACAGTGATGGAGATAGTCATACTCTTTTTTTAATTTCCTACAATTTACTATGTTTGGGGTAAACTATAAATATTTTAGTGAAAATTTTTAGCATTTTATTGTTGTTTTCAGATTTGAGATTGTGTTCCCATGGCATTTTCTCAGCAATACAAAATCTGTGCTTTTGTTGTATTAAACCTATTGTAGAAATGCTGTTGATAAGAATTGTTTTATGGTACATGTAAAGAAGTTGCTTTTCTCTCCCCTTATGTATTATAGGAGTTGCAGGAGCTGGCCCACTTTTCACTCCTAGTGTAATCAAAGCCATGGCTGATATCAATGAAAGGCCTATAATATTTGCATTAAGCAATCCTACAGCAATGGCTGAATGCACGGCTGAAGAAGCATATACACTTACAGAGGTACTAATAATTGTATGAATTGGTTGTGTCTATTGTTTTCCTTTGTTAGCCTTAGTTATACATTCTTGCATAATTCTTTTCATGGTTAACTGTAGAGATTACAGTATACACCCATGGATCATCAAGTTCTGATATAAACTATTGTGTGTATGGATTCTGGAAAATAATTACCTTATGTCTCCATGTTAACATCTTCATGTCTTGTGTGCTATTGTTGTGCTTTTTTTTTTTAAGATTTTATTTATTTGTTTGACACAGAGAACAAGAGAAGGAATACAAGCAGGGGCAGTGGGAGAGGGAGAAGCAGGCTTCCCGTGGAGCAGGGAGCCGGATGCGGGGCTTGATCCCAGGACCCTGGGATCATGACCTGAGCTGAAGGCAGATGCTTGAGGACTGAGCCACCCAGGCACCCCTTGTTGTGCATTTTCATTATATTTTAAATCCCAAAAGATGTTATTGTTTGAAACATAAAATATTCATTTCGATACATTTTAATATCTTTTGTTGCCATTCTGTCCGACCTGTATGTCTGTGCTTTTATCTTGGATCATTTTCCTTCTACCAGAAGAACTTTGCTTGAGTGTGGATCTGATGAATTTCTCTTAATAATCTCTTTATTTTGCCTTCATTTTGAAGGATAGTTTTTCACTGTGCATAGAAGTAAAAGTCAGTAGAGATACTATTCTATTGTTTCCTGACTTCTGTTTTTCTTTTTTTTTAAAAGATTTTATTTATTTATTCAACAGAGAGAGACAAAGCGAGAGCGGGAACATAAGCAGGGGGAGTGGGAGAGGGAGAAGCAGGCTTCCCACGGAGCAGGGAGCCCGATGTGGGGCTCGATCCCAGGATCATGACCTGAGCCGAAGGCAGACACTTAACGACTGAGCCACCCAGGCGCCTCATGACTTCTGTTTTCCTTTTGATACATCATTTTGTCTTGGGTTTTGCTACACTGGGCATAGTTGTGTTTGTATTTATTCCATCTGGGACTGTAGAGCTCTGTATCTTGATGCCCTCTTTTGTGGTCTGTGTTGGAAATACTTGAGTTGGCTGCGTTCTCTGTCTTCCTCTTGTGGGTCTCCAGTTGTAGAGTGTCAGACGTGTTCACATATCTCATGCATCTCTTACACAACTCTCTGCATATTCCATCCTATTGGCATACTGTGTGTGTCTTTTTTTTTTTTAAGATTTTTATTTATTTATTTATTTGAGAGAGCGAGAGCAGGGGGAGGAGCAGAGAGAGGGACAAGCAGACTCCATGCTGAGCACAGAGCCTGACGCAGGGCTTGATTCCACGACTCTGAGATCATGACCTGAGCCGAAATCAAGAGTTGGGCGCTTAACCGACTGAACCGTCCTGGTGCCCCTGCATACTGGATTTTAATCTGGTGATTTTCTTTGGGTTTATCTTCCAGTTGTATATACTCTTTAGCTATGCTAATCTATTGCTAGGGTCTTAATTTTATTATACTTTTCATTTTTAGAATTTTGATTTGACTATTTTTCTAATTAGTGACACAGACTTAAATGGCATATTATAGAAATAATCAATTCTGCTTCCTTGCCCTCACATTTAATAAAACAATTCTTTTTACTCTTCAAACATATCTTCACCATTGGTGTTTGTCTTTAGGAAGGTCATTGTTTTCAGTCATCTGACAGCTATCAGGAACAAGTTTTTACTTTCATCCAAATCTTTAAGATTTAGTTCTTTTGGGGTGCCTGGGTGGCTCAGTCGTTAAGCGTCTGCCTTCGGCTCAGGTCATGATCCCAGGGTCCTGGGATCGAGTCCCACATCGGGCTCCCTGCTCGGCAGAAAGCCTGCTTCTCCCTCTCCCACTCCCCCTGCTTGTGTTCCTGCTCTCACTATCTCTCTCTCTGTCAAATAAAAAAATCTTAAAAAAAAAACCACATTTATTTCTTTTGAATTCTTTGACACTGCCATAGGGTTATATACCAATTACAAGTATCTGCTCATATACCATTAGGACAAGTGGGTTTTTTCCTACTGTTCTGTAGGAATATATTTTTAATCTCTACAATGTAACCACATTCTGTATTGTTCTTGTAAGTGATCTTTAAGTGGCCCCAGGAAGTAATATTTAAAGGCTCATTTACAGTGATACCCAGCAGGAATAATTATTAGGTCATGTACTTCAGAATAGGTAACAAATCTGTGATAAATGTTTTTGTCCCCACTCTGTTAAAAACATCTTTTATTATGGAAAATTCCGAACATATACAGAGGTAGAAGAGACTAATCAACTCCCATATGCTAGTACCAGGTGCACTAATTATCACCTCTTCATCAATCTTGTTCCTTCTACATCCTACCCATCCTGGGTTATTTTGAAACAGATCTCAAGACATCATATCGTTTCATTATAAATATTATAGTGTATCTCTCAAAAGTTAAGAGTTCTTTTAAAGATATAATCACAGTATCATTATCACACCTCACAATTTTTAGCAGTGTTTTTAGAATACTTATTTCATCTTTCTGCCTAGCTTATAGTTCTCTGCTAAAATATTCTATCTTGTTATTTAATTTCTGAAATATATGATTATGATTAAAGTTAATGTCTGATAGCAAGAAATACCGTACTCTCTGGGAGTCCATTTCTATTATCTGTCTTTCTTTTTCTTGGTTTTGCCATCTTGTATTTTTGTAAGCCTAGTTTTATTTTTGTTTTTTGTTTCCTTGTCGAATGCTAGATGGTATGGGTGAAAAATTGTAGCAGTAATTTGAGGCTCTGGATGAAGGGGTCTTCCCTTTTCCTCTGGTGGGTATTGGTCTGGAGCAGCTCACCGTAATCTAACCAGGATGCAGTCCTTGGGGTGCCTGCTCTTTTTCCACAGTTTACCCTTTCTCCCAGTGTGTACCCCTTTTGGCATGAATCAAAAGTCCTGGGGTATTTATTAGCACCCATCATCCCCAGCAGCCCCTGAACTTTACTTTTCTCTCTGTGTCATTGTGAGGCTCCTGAAAGCTTTGTTGCTCAGGCTCTCGGCCACAGATACTGCTTTTGAAGTCCGCAGTCACCTTGAGGGGGAAAGCTTCAAGTGCTGGGCTCGCATACCTTGTTTTCCTGTTCTTCTGCATCTCCCACACCCGAGCTCTCACTATCTTAATAGCACTGCTGCTTTCTTAACAGATATTTTTAATATATTTTATCCAGTTTCTCTCATGTTATCAGAGGGAGAATTGGTGTGAAACAGCCTAGATCATTGCCAAAGCAGAACCTTCTCAGAACTTTCCAGACTGAGTATTCATGCTCCTTATGTCTTTAGCATTCTTTTTTCTCACTGCCAAAAAATTTATTTTGATAACATACATGCCCTCTAAATTCCTTTCACTTCATATTGCCACTCAGTTTAGTCAAAGTAAATTCTCCTGACTATTGGTTTCCAACAGTTATAGTAATCACTGAAACTTCTAATGGTTATTGAAATATTTTTCTTTGAAATCATCCACAAAATCAGCATCCAGATATCAAAAAAGTAAATAAATAAAAATCAGTCTCTTTAGTATACTGTCTTTCTTTTTACAAAGTAGGGTATCCTGTTTACCAGTCTTTACTACTTAAAACTAGTGGTTATTGTGCCTCCAAATTAATTAGTCTTATACAACAACTGATAAATATACTCAACGTATCAGTGGGTTTTGGCATTTTAGAAATATAAAAAATATAAATGTTTTGGGCAGTAGTAGTATATCACTAGAAGACTGCCCAAACATTTAAGAATTATATTTTTTGAATAAATACTATTATAAGAGCTGTGCATTATTAGAATGAATAAAAATCCTCCAAGGAGACTAGTTTGATATGTTGTATTCCATCAATTCTAATATGCAAATTTTTTCTCAATATTGTATTACCTCCTAAAAATGATAAAAAATCATTGTGTCATAGTTTAATTTTACATAAATTCCTTCTTAGTGTTATATAAAATAATGGCATAAATCATGTATTTGCAGTCACCTCTTAAATTTTTAGTGCCCTTTTGTTTTCAGTAGAGAGAAGTCTTGGTGTTACTCTAACACCCTCTGCTTCTTAGTGAGAAAAATACTTTTTTTAATTCTTGAACTTCAGAATGAGAACACTTGGTTATCATTGAGATCCAGCCACATTTAAACTATAGGTTGACTATGAAAGAAAAAAAAATAGCCTGAAGAAGATGAACTGCTGTAGAATCTTGCCATTCTAGAGAAGATACCCAAGGTCTTTCTAAATTTCCAAATTTACTGATATCATTAGAATGTAACATTTTTCCTATGAAGAGCTTATATTGTATAAGCCATTTTATAAAGCTATTAAAATTAGTGGTATCACAAAAATAATGTATCTTATTATAAGCATTATCATTGTAATGATATATGGCATTAACCATGAACTGACTTTAATCTTCAAAGAAACAATTTCATCACAAGTGGAACAATGCTTAGAACAGGTAGAGAATGATCATAGCTCTCTGTAGAAAATGATACAGCCACCTGACATTGCAGCTTCAGGATAGTCACCTGGGCCCAGCACTAGCATAGGTAGATAGCTTCTACACTTAGTGTCACTTTGAAACTGAAAGTATGTCTTGTAAAAGTAATAATTAATATACATTGTAGACCTTCATTGGTCCAAAGGGTCAAATTGTTGAGTGTTAAATCCACTAATGCCAAGGATCCACTGTACTTCAAAGAATAATCAGCCTTGGTATAATACACATTTTTAGATCTAGAGAAAAGAAGACAAAGCATTGTCTAAACAATTATTATTCTGTCCAGTGTTCAGGTGCTATGTCAGTTTGTCCATCCTACTGTGTGGAGATAGTTCAGTTTTCTGTAAACCATCTCTTACTTAATCCAGGTAGCTGTTTAAACATGACTTACTTTTGGGGTGCCTGGGTGGCTCAGTCAGTTAAGCTTGATTTCAGCTTGGGTCATGATCTCAGGGTTGTGAGACTGAGCCCAGTGTCGGGCTCTGTGCTTAGTGTGGAGTCTGCTTGAGACTGGCTTTCCCTCTCCCTTTGCCCCTCCCCCCCTGCTCACTCTCTCTCTCTCTCTCTCCCTCTGAAATACATAAATAAATCTTTAAAAAAAATTAAAATTAAAAAATAAATAAACATGTTACTTTAGTCATACCTCAAGTATTCCAAGATAGATTATCCTGTTTGAGAACTACTGTTTTCTTGCTCTTTGTGTTTTTTTGCCAAGGAGGAGTGGAACAGATGGGTTTTGTGGCAGGGAAATGATATTCAGAGGATTTATAGGGGCACCTGGGTGGCTCAGTTGGTTAAGCATCTGCCTTCGGCTCAGGTCATGATCCCGGGGTCCTGGGATTGAGCCCTAGGTCCCTGCTCAGCGGTGAGCCTGCTTCTCCCTCTCCCTCTGCTGCTCCCCTGGCTTATGTACTCTCTTGCTCACTCTCTCTCTCTCAAATAAATAAAATATTTTTTAAAAAAATAAAGGATTTATAAATTTACTTTCAGGTCCTCTTCAATTTCACAAGTATCTAATTCTCTTAGAAATATTGAATATGGGGGCGCCTGGGTGACTTAGTTGCTTAAGCGTCTGCCTTTGGCTCAGGTCATGATCTCAAGGTCTTGGGATCAAGCCCCGCATGGGGCTCCCTTTTCAGCAGGGAGTCTGCTTCTTCCCCTGATCCTCCCCCGCTGTTGTGCGCTCGCTTGTTTTCTCTCTCTCAAATAAATAAAATCTTTTAAAAAAATATATCGAATATGCTAGTAACATTATATGCCATTGTTGAGCACAGTACTAAAATTGATACAACAAATTTGGAGACTTACTTTTCTTCAACAAGGCAACATGCTGTATTTTTCTGGGGTAATAGTGGGGTTATACCATACATCTGTTGTGTAAACTGCCCGACGGGGGGCATTATGAGCATAATACAAAGACCATGGGCTTTGGAGTTATAAAAAAAAAATCTGGATTCAAGTTTAACCTCTACAATTGTGTGACTTTTTACAGAGTACTTGGAAATCTAAGCTGTAGTTTTCTGAGATTCTTTTTTTTTATATCAGTGAGATGGAGATGATGATAATCTCATAAGACTTTTTGTGCAGGCTAAACTGAGTTAACACATACCAAGCACCTGGTACAGAGCCAGAAATAGTAGATGTATAGTCAGTGATTATACAGTTTAATTTTTGATGTGTTCCCCTTCAAACACAGATGTTTATAGCAGTCTTTATTATTCGGGATGCTTTTGTTGGCCCATCTACATTTTAAACTTTTTAAAGGAATGAGAAGCATGAGGTTTTTTAGTTTATTAATGGACAGTTTTCAATTTTATTTGAATGTGTGCTATGCATAAAAACTCATTCTGATAAGAATTTTAATGAAAGGATTATGTTATATAGTAAATTATGCCTGCTCGCAAGTAATATATTGGTCTTTTTTAGTACAGGATTTAATTTTGTTTTGATTCACCTCAATGTTAGTCCACATTAAGTCACAAATTGAGGTTATTTCATTTCTTAACAGGGAAGGTGTTTGTTTGCCAGTGGCAGTCCATTTGAGCCAGTGAAACTCAGTGACGGGCAACTCTTTACACCAGGCCAAGGAAACAATGTGTATATTTTTCCAGGTAAGTGCCACCATTATTTATGTTAAAGAGTATTTGTTAATTATGTTAAACTACTTAACGAAATTATGTAGAATTTAAGGTTAAAATGAACAATAGTATTTATAGAATTTTGGTATGTATGTCTAGGGAAACTCAAGGAATTCAGCAAATCCAACTTGCTTTATTTTCCCTATAAATGTATTTATTCATCTTTTTCATTAAACTTGTTTTTATTATAGAAATAATGTAGTATATGGTATATAAAAGTGTAAAAAGAACAGAATGTTATAAAATTATTTACTCCTCTTTATCTCTGCCTTCAGTACCTCCTTTTTTAAAAGTTTTTATTTAAATTCCAGTTAGTGGGGCGCTTGGGTGGCTCAGTCATTAAGCGTCTGCCTTCAGCTCAGGTCATGATCCCAGGGTCCTGGGATCAAGCCCCACATCGGGCTCCCTGCTCAGCCAGGAGCCTGCTTCTCCCTCTCCCAGTCCCCCATTTGTGTTCCCTCTCTAGCTGTCTCTCTCTCTCTGTCAAATAAATAAAATAAAATAAATCTTTAAATAAATAAATAAATTCCAGTTAGTTAACATACAGTGTAGTATTAGTTTCAGGTGCACAATATAGTGATTCAGCACTTCCATACAACACCCAGTGCTCATCAGGACAAGTGCCCACCTTAATCCCCACCACCCACCCGTCCTCTGGGAACCATCAGTTTGTTCTCTATAGTTAAGAGTCTGTTTCTTAGTTTGCCCCTCTCTTTTCCCTTTGCTCGTTTATTTCTTAAATTCCACATATGAGTGAAATCATATGGTATTTGTCTTTCTCTGACTGACTTATTTCGCTGAGGATAATACTCTCTAGCTCCATCCATGTTGTCCCAAATGGCAAGATTTCATTTTTTTTTTTTTATGGCCGAGTAATATTACATTGTGTGTGTGTGTGTGTGTGTATATATATATATATATACACACATCTTCCTTTTTTTTTAAGATTTTATTTATTTGTTTGACAGAGAAAGATAGTAAGAAAGGGAACACAAGCAAGGGGAGTGGGAGAGGGAGAAGGAGGCTCCCCACTGAGCAGGGAGCCTGATGCGGGGCTAGAATCCAAAATGCTGGGATCATGACCTGAGCCGAAGGCAGACGCTTAACGACTGAGCCACCCCGGTGCCCTATAGGCAACCTACAGAATGGGAGAAGATATTTGCAAATTACCTATCTGATAAAGCGTTAGTGTCCAAAATATAAAAAGAACTTATAAAACTCAACACCCCAAACCCAAGTAATCCAATTAAAATATCGGCAAAAGACATAAATCAGACATTTTTCCAAAGAAGACATACAGATGGCCAATGGGTACATGAAAAGATGGTCATCATCACTGATCATCGGGGAAATACAAGTCAAAACCATAATGAGATAATCTTACCTCACACCCATCAGAATGGCTAAAATTAGTAACACAAGAAACAGTAGGTGTTGGTGAGGATGTGGAGAAAGGGGGAACCCTCTTGCACTGCTGGTGGGAATGCAAACTGGTGCAGCCACTCTGGAGAACAGTAGGGAGTTTCCTCAAAAGGTTAAAAATAGAACTACCCTATGATTTAGCAATTGCACTATTAGGTATTTACCCAAAGAATACAAAAATACTAATTCAAAGGGATACATGCACCCTGATGTTTATAGCAGCATTATCTACAATAGCCAAACTATGGAAACAGCCCAGTGTCCCACTTGGTACCTCCTTACTATACTTCTCAGCTATAACCACTGTCAGTGGTTTGCTTTGAGTTTTTCTGATGGTTTACCATCATGACTGATATACTTATCTTCCCTTATCTTGATTCTGGCTGTAGACTATATGTACGAACTTCCCACTGTTCAATGTAATAGTGTACATGTACCTCCTAATACCTTGCTTCTCTACCTTTCAATTTGTGTTACTATTTTTAGTTTTCCTAGTAGGTACCTTTATTTTTTATATAACATATCTAAACTGTTGATAGCAACTTATGACAGTTTTTATTAGCTTGCCGCTGTTGAAAAATCTGGTATTTAGCTTTATCTGTTCTTATTCCATCTCTCAATTTTGGTTAGTCAATATTTCTACATTGTAGAGAGGGTTTTTGGACATGTACGTTGTGCTCTATTATTTTCTGTGCCTTGTCTATGGATTGATTCTGAAATTACATGATTATATATTATATCTAAACAGGAGTATGATTTGATAAATGTAGAATATGTAATTCTATATTACAAAATTTTTATAAAACTCAAAGTAAAAGTCTTTCAAGTATCAAGTATAGTGAATCTTTCTTTAATTTCTTCATTTCTTCTGGATCCTGCTCCACAGCAGACTCCTTTTTCTTTTTTTAAGATTTATTTATTTATTTATTTGAAGGAGAGAGAGCATGAGTGCATATCAGGGGAGGAGCAGAGGGAGAGAATCCCAAGCAGACTCTCTGCTGAGCAGGGAGCCTGATGCGGTGCTCAGTCTCATAACTCCGAGATCATGACCTGAGCTGAAACCAAGAGTCACATGCTTAACTGACTGAACCACCCAGCCGTCCTGCACAGCAGACTACTTCTTGTGACCCATGTTGTTCTCTCTCATGCATATGTGCCATTTCTGTCTTGGTGCTATTCCTCTCTATCTTGGTCTCATTTTTCTGGAGCACATCTTTTGAAAAAGTGTTTTTATTAAGCATGGATGAAAACTTCCTGAGTTTTCACATATCTTAAAAACGTCTTTATTTTGTCTTCTCACTTGATAGTTTGGTTGGGTAGAGATTTGTAGATTGAACACCCATTCCCGCAGATCTTTGAAAATATTTCTCCACTTTTAGTGTTGCTGTGAGAAATCTGATGTCATTGAGATTCTCATTTCCTTATCCATACTAGCTTTTTCTCCCTAAAAATACTTAAATTTTTCTCTTTATCTTTAGATTTCCAAAAGGTTACTAGGATGCATCCAGGTTTGGGCTTATTTCCATTTACTATGCGTATCTGTGGGAGGGACAGGTCACTGTATCTTCTTTTCCAAAGGATTTTTATAACTTTTTTTTCTCATTTCTTTCCTTCCATTATTTCTGTTTTTCTCTTAAGGAACTTATGTTAGACCATGGTCAAATACCTCTGTTGTCCTTGACTTGTAAATTATATTTCACATTTTCAGCTCTGCCTTTTTTTATTCTGTAATGTGGGGGAGTTCTGTGGCATTCATTCATTCATCTGTTTTTTAGCACTTTCAGTGTACGTTTCAGAAGTCTTTTTTTATGCGGTACCTGGCTGGCTCAGTGCATAGAATATGCGACTCTTGATCTCAGGGCTGTGAATTCAAGCCCCATATGTGGGCGTGAAGCCTACTTAAAGTAAAAACTAGAAACAACAAAAAAGTCTTTTTCTTAATTATAAAAATTTTCAAACATACACAAAAGCAGAGAGAAGAATGAAGTCCCATGTTCCAGTCTCCCACATTTCAGCAGTTACCAACATGTAACCATATTTTCCTACCCATTCCTTCCTCACTGGATTATTTTAAAGCAAATCAGAGACATCGTATAATTTCATTTATAACTACTTCAGTATGTATCTCTAAAAAAGTAATTTTTTAAATTAAACATAACCATAATACTCATATCATACCACATGAAATTAACATTTGCTTAATATCACATATCATCAGTTCAGTAGGCTCAAATACTATTTTTTTAATTCCCAATACCTTTATCTTATCTTAAAGCCACACTTTTTTCATAACCACTTTTATTTTTTTTTAAAGGTTGCAGGATCCTTTTGAGTTTCTTCTGAGAGCTAAGATTCTTTTAAATATTTCTTCCTTTGTGCTGTTCATTTTCTGTAAATTTCTGGTGATCCTTAATTGTTCATTCATTTTAATGAAAGACTGTTGGATTTGGCCTGAATTTCCTTTGTCTTCTTGTGGGCCTCTCCCTGAAGAGCTGACAGTAGGCTCTAACTCAGATTTCATGACAGGTAGATTTGTAGTGTACGTAGGCTAGCATCAAGCTAGCACGTTATAACTGTTGTCAAAGTAAAGAAGACTTTTAGCCTGTGAATATCCCAGTGCTTTTGTGTATGAATTTTCCTCCTTTTTCCTCCCATGTAGCCGTTTCATGTCTAGAAGTGCTTCGCTCTTGAGACCTAGTGTCTGTAATAGGAACTCTCCCATCACCAGTTATCTCTTTCTAGAACTTGATAATGTTCAAAATCAATCTATTCTATCCAACAATATTTCTGTGGCATAAAGGCATAACAGCATGGAAAAGAATACTTTTCTGCTGATTTTAACAAAGTCATTTTCTGTATCTTATTTGACGAATAAGGAACTTGGCAATTGATTGTTTTTATACAACACTACAAAGTCCTATAACTTTATTATTAACCGTTACCAGCACTATACATATAGATGTAAAAATGACTTGGTAGTAGAGGTAAAAATGGACTTTAAAGCAGGAGGCCAAAAGTCTGTTGATTAAAAAAAAATGTAAGGCTCTGATAATGTTTGAATTACCTGGTCCAGCAATTATAACTGGGTGAAGTAACAACAAAAATAAAGCCTTAAAAGGGTCCAAAGGCTAAAAAGATACTGACTAACAAAATCCTCGGGAATTCTGGATCAAGAGTAGGGAGAGGACTAGAGCTCAGAAAACCAGCATGTGAAGGACTTTTGCACTGCAAGTATTCTCAGCAAGAAGTGGCTGAGCAGTAAAACCATGCTTTTCCTGGAAGGAGGGCAAGCATTAGAGTCTGGCATCTGCCAAGAATGGGGTTCTACGTGAACCACTAGTGGGCTGAAACCCTAAAGGCTGTAGCTTGGAATATGGGTATAGTTTGCACTGTCACACGGATGATCTAGAAGACCTCAAGCCTTTGTTCTGGCTTACTAGCATCCACAAGTGACTTGCAGAAGCGAACAGAAATCTTCTGTGGAACAAGATAACACTATCCTTTTCTTCAAATTACTATCACAAATTTTGAAATACAACCCCAGTTAAAAAATAAAAAATAAAGACACACATACAGAGACAACAGCAGAAGCCAAAAGTATCAGAAACAACAAGAAAACTCTGGAATTCTAGATATCAAACAGATGCTATGAAACAAATATGCTATTGTGTTTATGGAGATAAAAGCCAAGCTTGAAAGATTCAGCCAAGGAACGCTAAATTGTAGAATTGAAAAATAAAATAAATTTAAGAACTCAGTGAATGAGGCTTATAGCAGATTAGACTAAAGAGAGTTAAACTGTAAGGTCAGAGGAAATGATCCAGAGACCAAAAAAAGAGAAAAATATAGAAAAACAGATATATACCTTTAATTGATACACTTTATTGTATAGTCCCAGAAGATGAGCATGAGAATGAAGCAGAGGCAATATTTGTAGGCTTCGTGGCTGAGAATTTCTTAGAACCTGATCAGTGACGTCAATACACAATATTGACGTGAAACCCATGTGGGATAAATAAAAGGAAGGCCACATCTAGGAACATCCTTGTGAGGCTTCAGCAAACAACAACAAAGAGAAGACTATGAATGCAGCCAGAGCGAAAAGATTTTGTGGGAGGGTAAATTACAGATTGCCGTGGAGTTTTCATAAGGGTGCATGTTATAAATTTTAGGATAACCACTAGAAGACTAGAAAAACTTCCCAACTATGGTGAGAGAATGTTGGGGGAGGAAATGAAATGATTAAAAAAAAAAATCCAACAGTCAAGAGTGAAGAGGAAAGGAAGGAACATGAAATAGACAAGACAAATATAAGAGGACAATAGATTTTGCCCCAGACATTTAAGCAACTATATTAACTGTAGATGGAACAAATGCTCTATTTTCTGAAATATATATATTATCTAGAGGCTGGATTAAAATAAGGAATCTATTAACCACCTGATTTCCTTCTCATCCTTGATTAAGTGGATAACTGTATTGCCCCACTCTGGCCAAAGACTGTTGGGATACTCTTTGAATGCTGTAAAACTGAGACTTTCTAGACTGGAAGACACCAGACAAAGTTGAGGAAGGAGGTGCCAAAAAGTAGGCTGATTGAAAGCCAAGTCACCACAGTGATGCTCAGAGTGGGCAAGCCCCCTCCTCATGCTCATGGCTACCAATCATTCTTTTAGTTCCTAACCCTTACATATGAAAAACACTCAAAGATTACTGGTCAGCTAAGGTAAGTCTCTTATATGAACAATTTATCTCATAAAAGAGACTAAAATAAACAAGTTAAAAAGCCGTTTAGGAAGAAGCAGGGGTTAGGTGGGGAGAAGGAAAGTTTAAAAATTATCAATATCCTCATGGAGACAAAAATATTATGTTCCAGAAACAAGACAGAATTTTTTTAAATTAGAAAACAAAAATGAGCTCTTGAAAATGAAAAGTTTGATAGCAGAAGGATTATTTAAAAAAAAAAAAAGCTGGGGAAATCACCTAAAAAACAAGCAGAGAACAAGGGATGGAAAACAAAAGAAGAAAATTAGAGGACTAGTCCAGAAAGTACAATATCAGAAAACAATTGTAGAGGGAGAGAACAGATAAGTGGAAGGAAGAAAACTGTCAAAGACTTCATGAACATTTCCCCAAACTGAAAGACCCAAGTTTCTAGATAGGAAGGGCCCCCCACTGAGTGCCAGATGTGGTATGTGAAAGTCATGCACCTCAAGGCACATCACTGGGAAACTGCAGAATATTCGGTACGAAAAAGGATCCTAATACTTCCAGAGATGCAGTGAAAAGATAATCACTGAAAAGGATCTGGAATCAAATTGGCACTGATTTCTCACCAACAATGCTGGCAGCTAGAAGGTATTGAAATAATGCCTCACAATTCTGAAGGGAAATTATTTCCAAACTAGAATTCTAAACCCAAACTATCAAATTAGTGGAAAGTAGTAAAAAAAAAAAGGGGGGGGTGGTGCTAAAGGGGAGCATCTTCAGAAAAGGAACTGAAAGGGGGGCACTACAGGAAATCGTGTCCTACCAAAAAAAGAGAGTAACAAAAAGCTAGGAAGAGGTGGGATTTAGGAAGTGAACTCAGAAAGAAACAAAGGGAATCCCCATGAACATAAGGGATTTTCCAGGATGACTGATCCAGATCTGGGATGGAGAGCAGCTGCACCAGATGGTAGCGGCAGCAGTTTCTTCTAGAGGATGAAGGAAGAGAGTACGTGAGGTGACTGAGATACTGGATGATTCAGGCAATCGAATGAGTGTTTCAGTGTGAAATAATTTTAAGTACTGAAAAAGTAAAACAAGGAGAACAGGAGAGTAACTTCAGGGAAAACCAAAAGTTATGCAGAAGGGGAGAACTAGTTATGACACGATGTTAATAATGGCTCTGCTGTGAGTAATACTCATGAAGCCATAATAATATAAACGTTGACTACTGATTGATTCAGCCAAAATGGTGCTCTAACCATACTGGAAGAAGGGACGAGGCTGGAAATGTGAAAGAAAGCCAAGTACTTATTTCCTACAGGACGTCAATCAGGAGATATACAAGCAAGCTGTTTGAGAGAGAGAAATACAAAAATAATCAGCTAAAAGAATTGAAAGTAGCTGCTTCTACAGAGCAAGAAGTGGAAGGGTTAAAGGTGGGCTGGGAATTGATGTTTCTTGTAACAAGTGTTGATGAATTGTATGCATTGCAATTTTGCTAATTGCAAAAACTAAATTGAGAAAAACCATTTCATATTTCTAAAGTTATTCTAGGAGATAAGAATTGTAACAGTTAACTAAGATCATTTGATTTTCACTCTCAGATTTCTGTTTTCTCTTGGCTGCTTTGTTTGAGGGGGGTGGCTGTCTGGGGGGTAGTGTTACCATTAACTTGCTTTAAGTCTAGGAATTTATTTGGTTCCTTTCATAATTTGAAAAGTGACCTTACTAAATAAACTATTTAAAATGTTTCGTAGGTGTGGCTTTAGCTGTTATTCTCTGTAACACCCGGCATATTAGTGACCATGTTTTCCTAGAAGCTGCAAAGGTAAATGTTTTAAATATTGTTTGGCTCTTTTATCAGGATGAATTATAAAGATGAGTGGATTTTAATTAAAAGCAGAGAGAGAAAAGGGGTTAAATCTGCCTTATGAATGGAAAGGAAGTTATTCATCTGTTGCTTTTTTGATTTGGCTATCTACTTTTGCATAAAACTAATTTTTTATCATGATTTTTCAAATGTTTGAATGTTAAGCTATGAATCCTTTCATATATATAACACATACTGTACCTGTTGTGTATATATATATCTGAAGGTAATATATTATGACAGCATAGATAAAATGTAACACCTTCATTTTTTTTAGTGGACAAATACTGGTTGATTTTGAGTGGGCTGGTCTGAGCGCCAGACTGTAATGTGAGTTTTGAAGAACTCACATTAATACAGATTTTAATGTTTATTTTCATAGTAACTGATGTAATTATGCCAAACTTTGTAGGTATTAAGTAGAATATGTCAATAAACCTTTCAGTCTGGTTATTTCTTGTTTAGTGGTGAACAGTTTTAATCTCTGCAGTGCTTTAAGCATATTCCTGCTAAAAATAAGAATTATGTTACCTGTATTTTCTCCTCCCCAAACCCCTTTTCCATTTTATTAGGTCCTTATTCTGTGTTATTTAAACAATCAAAAATAAAATGGGGAGGGTATGTGCTCTGGTAAGTGCTGTGAGTTGTGCAAGACTGTTGAATCTCAGATCTGTACCTCTGAAACAGATAATGCAATATATGTTAAGAAAAAAAAAAGAAGAAGATAGCAGGAGGGGAAGAATGAAGTGGGGGAAATCGGAGGGGTAGACGAACCATGAGAGACGATGGACTCTGAAAAACAAACTGAGGGTTCTAGAGGGGAGGGGGGTGGGAGGATGGGTTAGCCTGGTGATGGGTATTAAGGAGGGCACGTTCTGCATGGAGCACTGGGTGTTATGCACAAACAATGAATCATGGAACACTACATCTAAAACTAATGATGTAATGTATGGGGATTAACATAACAATAAAAAAATTTAAAAAATAAAATAAAATGCTGTTTTTCTCTTCAGGCTCTGGCAAATCAATTGACAGATAAAGAGCTAGCTCAAGGGAGACTTTACCCACCACTTGCTGATATTCAGGAAGTTTCTATTAACATTGCTATTAAAGTAAGTATTAATTTATACCTCTTCACATAAGTTTTAATGATGTTTCCTTAAGTAATACAAGTTTATTAGAGAGAAGTTTGAAATATTTCAAGGGTGCAAAGAAATTTTAGATCACCCATTTTCTTACTACCAAAATGTAACCCACAATATTTTTTTTTAAGATTTATTTATTTATTTGAGAGAGAGAAAGATAGCAGGGGGAGGGGCAGAGGGGGAGGGAGAGAATCTCAGGCAGACTCCCCGCTGAGCAGGGAGCCCAATGCGGGGCTTGATCCCAGGACCCCAAGATCATGACCTGAGCCAAAGACAGACACTTAACCGAGTGAGCCACCCAGGTGCCCCTGGGGGGCACCACCCACGCACCCTTAAAATTATTGTGGTATGTGGGTGCCTGGCTGGTTCAATCAGTAGAGAGTGCAACTTGATCTAGGAGTTGTAAGTTGATGTAAAGATTACTCAAAAATAAAATCTTAAATAATAATTATTGTGGTATGTATAATGTGTATTATTTGAAACTATATGTTTCCCATTATTATGGTTTTTCAGTATTTTCATATCTGTTTAAATTGTGCATTCTTTAGGATGAATTTTTCTATCAATTTTTTAAATTCAAAGAAAACCCTGCATCTATGTATGAAACTATCAGACTTATAAATTAATGAAATTGAGTCTTGGGGACTGGCTCTTCCCTCCCCACCAGTACCTCTTCCCACTCAGCGCAGTCTGTTTCTTTTTGTAAGTCAAAATAATTTTGTTGTTTTCTTCTCTAAACGTCGTATGTTGCTTAATACTTATTTTCCTAGATATTTAAAATTTTTTTGTTCTTTTTTTTAAATTTAATTTAACTTTATTATGTTGTATTAGTCACCATACAGTACATCATTAGTTTTTGATGTAGTGTTCCATGATTCATTGTTTTCTAAAATTTTTTTGTTCTTTATAATAAATGAAGATTTTTCTTTCCATATCTGTTTCCTAACTTATCGTTTCTGGCATATAGGGGAGGTATTAATTTTTATGAATTTACTTGATAACTAGTTTGTTGAGCAATCTTAACTCTTTTAATTAACTCTTTTGGAATTTTGAGTTTTGAATCATTTGCAAGTAATTTTTTTCTTCATTTTTTATGTATTGCTCTTTTTTTCCCCTTTAAGAGGAGTTTTAAGCAACTTAGTTGATAAGGGCATCCTTGTATTTTAATACTAAATGTGATACTGGCTTTTGGTTGAAATAAATATTTTTTTATCTTTTTAAAGAAGTAATCTTCATCCCTAGTTTACTAAAATTTTCTTAAACATCAGGATTAGATGTAGAATTTATCAACCACATTTTTGACTGTATGCTGATGATCATAAAATTTTTACCCCTTTGACTATAAATATTGTTGCATTATTTTAACACTCATAAACTAAATAAAGATTGGGGATTAGAGGATGATATATTTAAGAAGTAATAGCCAGGGGCGCCTTTGTGGCTCAGTCAGTTTGGTTGAGCATCTGACTCTTAATTTTGGCTCAGGTCATGATCTCAGGGTCATGAGATCAAGCCTCATATCAGGCTCCGCACTTGGTGGGGAGTCTGCTTGAGATTCTCTCCCTCTCCCTCTGCCCCTCCCGCCACTCACACACACTCTTGCCTGCTTTCTCTCTCACTCAAATAATCTTTAAAAAAAAAAAAAGAAAGAAAGAACAGCCAATCCAGGGGCACCTGACTGGCTTAATCAATGGAGCATGTGACTCTTCATCTTGGAGTTATGAGTTTGAGCCCCATGATGAGTGTAGAGATTACTTTAAAATAACATCTTTTTTTTTTTTTTTAAGATTTTATTTATTTATTTGAGACAGAATGAGAGAGAGAGAGAGCACATGAGAGGGGTGAGGGTCAGAGGGAGAAGCAGACTCCCCGCCGAGCAGGGAGCCCGATGCGGGACTCGATCCAGGGACTCCAGGATCATGACCTGAGCCGAAGGCAGTCGCTTAACCGACTGAGCCACCCAGGCGCCCCTAAAATAACATCTTAAAAAATAAATAACAGCCAATCCAGTTGAGCTGGAATCTAAAGTATAGGTAGGAAAATGGCATAAGACGGGATTTGCAAGTTACCTTCAGGCCAGCTTATACAGACACACAAATGCCAGGCTAAGGAGTCTAAATACCTTACTGTTGCAAAACAACTGAGGATTTTAGAGCCCAGAACTAGGATGAAAAGAGCGCAGTCTTAGACTCATACTACATTTGGGACAGATTTTGGAACATATCAGTCAGTTGGGAGGTTACCGGTGTGTCCAGATGAAAGGTCATATGAAATAGGAGATACCTGTGCTTAGGGGTTGGTACAGGAGTGTAGCCGCAGCATCATGCCTCTTCTCCCTTCCCCAGGGTAGAGAATTTGCTTCTTCTTCATTGGCTTAAGGTTTTCCTTTTTAAGAGCAAGGGATCAGGAGACTAGGCAGTGCTTTGTTTCTGTCCCTCACCCCATCCCACAGCCAGTCAGCATCTCTGATCTCATGCTTTGCCCCAGCCTTTTCTGTGTGTACAAATATGTTTCTTGTAATAGGCTAGAAAATAATTGAAACACATTTTCATCACAAAATACAGTAAGGTTGAGTCCCTGGAATGAAAGCTTATTTTTAATAACCTTCATTTTTTGGTTAAATTTTTTTCTTAGAAAGCTGAAATAAACTTTTATAGTGGTTACCAGTTGAAATGGGAATTGGAGGGGCGTCTGGGTGGCTCAGTCGGTTAGGCGACTGCCTTCGGCTCAGGTCATGATCCTGGAGTCCCTGGATCGAGTCCCGCATCGGGCTCCCTGCTCGGCGGGGAGTCTGCTTCTCCTTCTGACCCTCCCCCCCTCATGTGCTCTCTCTCTCTCTCTCTCATTCTCGCTCTCTCAAATGAAAAATAAATAAAATCTTTTAAAAAAAATGGGAATTGGAGTAGGAAGAGAAATGCATTAATTGTTTGAATTTTTTTAATCATGCGTTACAGTATTTTTTTTAAGTTAAAATGAAACCATAACTTGAGAATTTACTATATAATAGGCACTGTGCTATCCTGTGAGGAAGCTTTCTGTACTACCTCATTTTACATCAAAACTGAGGCTCAGAGAGGGTTTATCCTCATCACCAGTCATGCTTTGTGTGGCTTGCTTACAAATATCGGAAAGCCACTCAAGCCAAATGAGGTGGGAAGTAATCTGGCTTAACTGTTTCGGGCCTGGGATCTATAATCTGAATGCTTTGGGTTTGAGACACAGCTCTCATTCAACTATCTTGGGCAAGTTAGTTACCTAAACTCCTCATACTTTGGTGTCCTCATATGTAAACTGAGGATAATACTACCAGTACTTACCTCATAGGATTCGTGCGAGGATTAAATGAGCTGTACATGTAAAACACATGGAACATGCCTGGCACTCCATGGTGGTGGTGGGGAGTTGCCGTGTGTAGGTCCCAGCCCCAACTTTACTGGACCTTGTAGTTCTGGTGTCCAACACCTGATTTATAATAATTTCTGTGTCTCTTAATCCAAATTCTAGAGCAAAAACACCTGGCTCACATTAGGTTAGGTTTTCACCCCAGTCCAGTCATCTGTGGGTAGGAAATAAACTCTCCTACATGCTACTTGAAAGTGGGGGAAGGACATGGGCTAGGCAGGTCGCCCAAGTAGGGCTATTTGACTGACACAAAGTAGAGCTTAAAATTGTTTGTTAGGTTGAAGTATTAAGGAAATGCCAATAATGGGGGGGGAGGGGCTTTAAAACACATCAAATTTATGGTGAAATTGCAGATTATTTTTATTTCATCTTTCAAGTTTTAATAGTTTCCAAATGTTTTGAAATGAGTCAAAGTAATGTTATTTTTTTTTTAATTTGAAAAAAGAAAAATGTCATTCTTCTAAATTCACGTCTCTGGGTTTTAATAGTACTTTTTCTCTCAGGTTAATACTCAGAGCCTATGCAGTCATCTTATTTATTTTTCAGGTTACAGAATACCTGTATGCTAACAAAATGGCTTTCCGATACCCAGAACCTGAGGACAAGGCCAAATACATTAGAGAAAGAATATGGCGAAGTGAATATGATTCCCTGCTGCCAGATGTGTATGACTGGCCAGAATCTGCATTAAGCCCTCCCCTGATAACGGAATAGAGGCACACCCACTGAAAAATACTTTCCATGCTTCAGGGAACCCCCTCCTTTTTTCTTTTCTTTCTTTTTTTTTTTTTTTTTTTCAAAAAAAAAGATAAATTTTTCAAATTTTTTGTTTTTTTCTTTTTTTTTTTTCTCCCCCATTTTTTTTTTTATTTTTTTTTTTTTTTTTTCATGAATCTGTACTTCCATAGAGGATCAATGTGTTGGCTACATTGTGAATGCCCACCAGTACCCCGCAATCAAATAACCATAATGCTTTTCTTCTGATTTGTAGCTCATAACACATCAAAGAGATGTTACAGATGTATTTGTAAATGTCTTTACTTGTGCTATTGTTCATGCTTGCCAAAGTATTTGCTATTTACTACTACAGTAATTAAATCTTCTCTCCCCAGCTCTTTTAGGGCTACTAAAATAGAAATTGACTTCTGTGGATATGAGTATAGAATTTTAAGAAGCCAAATTTAACCAGATTATAAGGACAAACTGTCAGTATCTAAAAGTTCTTTTATTTCAGCCTCATTTTATCTTCATGCTCTGAAATTCCTTTCCAGTTGATAAATATAGAGAAATGCAAAAAATCTACCCTGTTATTTATTTTCTGGACCTAAATTGAGGCTTAACTATAATACCATGAGAGAGAAATGGGAAGTACTGCTGTCTTTAGAGAAATAAACAAAATAGTCATTGTTTTCAGCAGTGTATAAAAATCCTAGTGTAACTTTTTTATTTAATAAAGGTAATATCTTAAATTTAATTGCTTCAATTAATGCGATTTTATTGTCCAACTAGAAATTTAGATTTGCTTATTATGAAAAACACCTATTTTCATTTTATTTCTAGATGATTCAAAGGAGGGGATATAATATATAAATTATAACTGACATCATGTGACTTTTAACAAATTAGTCCTGTTTCACATCTGAATGAAGCATATTTAACTAGAGAGGCTATCCCCCCTATTCCAATAGTGGTGCTCTTTATTATTTGGATAATTTTGGAATGTCTTTATGATACATTCCTTTGAATACCATTAGTGACAACTCTTTCCACTGAAGATGAATTTAATTTTCTGAAACCACCAAATTTCATTTAGAGCTAAGTGGGGATGAATAAGGTAGGTGTGCAGAACAGGAAATGCCATTTTTAATCCCAATAAAATGGGTAACAATTGGCCAGTGAGACCAGTTTTCTTTTTTTTTAAAGATTTTATTCATTTGAGACACAGAGAGAGCATGAACCAGGGGGAGAGGCAGAGGGAGAGGGAGAAGCAGGCTCCCCGCTGAGTCAGGAGCCTGATATGGGGCTCGATCCCAGGACCCCGAGATCATGACCCAAGCCGAAGGCAGACGCCCAACCATCCGAGCCACCCAGGCGCCCCGAGACCAGTTTTCTTATGACTTATGTATCAGAGAGTTCTAAAGGAAAACCCAAAAGTATTTGGAGAGTTAGTAGTATTACTTGATATGTGCCTAACAGAATTGCTTTGAAGGAACAAAAACTTATTTTAAGTGCTTATTCTAGAAGATTAACTACAAAAAGTTATTCATAGCTACATGTAAGGGTGCACATTATTTGGTATTTCTCTCCACAGTCCTTGATATGTTAGATGTGATATTCTGTAGGGGAAAAAGGACATCATTTATATGTTCATATGTCCTTCTATGTATAGGTAGAGATTGATTCATACTAATTTTGAATATAATTTAACATTTTAAGAATGCTTGAAATGGCACTGCCATTTGGAGTATTTTAAAATGCAATTGATTAATCCATTTAACAGATGAGTAAAGTCAGAAGTCTGTTATATAAATCTGTTTTATAAAATAAGCAACCAGGTCACTATTTGTTTCTTTTAATTAAAAGTGAAAGGTTTATGTTTTTCATGTTACCTTTGTCAAAACAAAATCACCCCCCAAAATACTCTCTTGACTTGAGTTTAACATTACAAGTATAATAATTACAAATCCTGTTTTTTGCTTAGTGCTTACTGAAGGCAGGACCCTATGCTGAGTTAATGTAATTTTACTAAGATGTTTGCTTAGTAAATATGTCTGGTACAGTCTTTATGGAAATTATATTTTAAGGAAAAAAAGCCAACTGGCATAGAGCCTGCTTATTAAAATAAGACAGAAATCATATATTCATATATATATATATAACCAGTAATAAACTGGTTGGTAAATAACACATGAGAATAGGTGGCTTTTAATGAATACATATTTATCTGGAGAAATAAGATATATTTACACATACTATATGAGATATATAATAAATAGAATATTTGTTAATATATATTATTATAATATATATATATAATGTATATTTATTAAAAGCCACCTATTCTCACATGCTATTTACCAACCAGTATTTTACCGACCACGTAACAACTATTGGATGTAAATCGAAGAAAAAATTTAAGAACACAGGCAGGAGCTACCAGCATGGTGGGAAGGGGTTGGAGGCATTATGGCATCAGATTGGAAAAGAAACAAACATTCAGATCTTCTACGGAAATTTTTACCAAGCAAGAAGGTAATTATTTTTAAAAACAGCAATGGAGAGAAATTTTCATTCTTTTGAATAGAGAAGAGATTCTGTAAGGTTAGTCTGTCAGAAATTACTTAGTAGGGGAAACTGAGAACACATGTCCTCATCTGGCACCAGCCCCCATGGTGTGAAAGAGACTGGATGAGTTGTGGGGTAAGGTTTATTGACTTTAACATTTGGTAACATGTTAAAGATTTTGGTTAAAATCTTTTTTAAAGGATGGTTTCTTAACCAGGAAGTTGCTTCAGAATCACCCTGAAGCTTCTTTAAAATGCATATGCCTCTACCTCCTTCCAGGCCCCCTGGGCCCCCAGGGGCAGAGCGCTGGCAGGTGTATTTTCAGCAAGTTCCCAGGGGACTCTGACGCACAATTCCCCTGCCTCTCATTTGCTGCCTTAAAGTGGACATCCGAATCATCCGGAGAGCTGATTACTCCTCGCGATGTAGTGGGTCTGGGGTAGAGCCTGAGAGTCTATATTTCTTACCACCTCCCGGGTGGTGTCCAGGCTACTTGCACAGGGAAGGCATTGAGTACTGAGTGTGGTGTGCAGTTTGTCTAGTGCTCATATAGTATATACTTTATATGAAAAAGATAAATTATGTTCTTATATAGAATTGGTTTCATCTGTTTTTCTTATGTCTAGTTTTTATGGGATGTTTATAGGGACAAAAATACAGAACTTTTAAACAGATTGCTCTGAAAATACATGACTAGAATACTGTTCAGGTCTCAAGTAGAGTTTTTAAATTTACTTATTAAGGGCGCCTGGGTGGCTCAGTTGGTTGAGCGACTGCCTTCGGCTCAGGTCATGATCCTGGAGTCCCGGGATCGAGTCCCGCATCGGGCTCCCTGCTCAGCGGGGAGTCTGCTTCTCCCTCTGACCCTCCTCCCTCTCATGCTCTCTGTCTCTCATTCTCTCTGTCTCAAATAAATAAATAAAAAATAAAATCTTTAAATTTACTTATTAAGTAAAACCTAGCAACCCGTTTTCATTTTTGAAAAGGTTCACTGTCAAATGGATAATTGTTTCTTCTCTACTGGTTGTCTTTTAATATGACTTACCCTATCCTTTGTCTTTTCTTTCTCTAAAATTACCAGCTTCTGAAGAAGTAAGATTCTACATTCTCCTTTGCAAAGGAGTTGCTAATGAATTAAGATCAAAGCATAATTATTGAGGGGTGTGGAGCATTATTTACTGCTTTCAGATAACTGAGAAGGCCCAAAGGGGTTAGGGGAGTGGGAAAGCCTTGCCTTCATCCAGATGTTCTGTAGCTTTTTTCCCAAGCCCATTCAGTATCCCTCAAAGAGAACTTTATATTCTTGAACAGTTCCAGGGTTCTGGTGGATTCACCAAAATGGAATCAGCTCTGCCGAGCATAAATAACACTTAAGAACATTCATGTAAATATCAAAGCTCTCTACTGGGATTCTATTTAAAGGAACTATTATAAATAATGAAATAGCACCAATATCATATTTCCATTCAAAACAAGACCACACATGTTCAGGTGCAGGCACATTGCTGACTTTATAGAAAACACAGATTCATTATCTACTTTGGTTCTCAATTGATGTGTGATTTGCACCTGAATGTGCACCTAAATACTAAAATGAAATAAATTCTCTCCAGCCAAGCTAAATAAAGTAACATTTAATATTTAAAATATTCAAGATAATTTGACTACAGAAAACTTCCCCCTCATCTGAAATGAGGTTGTTTTAATATTAGCAGAGAAAAAGCTCAATGCTTTGTTTCAAATTTTAATAAATTCAACAGGGCCTAATTAGGACATGACTCTTACTTATTGCATAATTATTGCCGGGGTCTTCTCAAGTAAACTGGTGATTAGATTTTAAAATAATAATTTTTTCCCTTTCTTGGAAAAGAAAAATTGTGCCTCTCAAAGAGAAAAGTAACATGATATGATATAAGATGGAAATGTGTTCATAGTTTAGTTGTGTAAAGTTTACATATTAAGTCAGATGACTTTGGGTCATTTGTATATTTATGTAACAGGTTTTTACCAATAAACACTTTTTCATATTGCTATTTAATCTTGTTTTTTCCCAAATAAAAGCTCATTTGCCACTTCTATCTTTGGGAAGTTATCCCTACATTCAGAACACTTTTTAAAGTTTTATGACAAAGGGAAAATTTGTGGGTATCTATTTCCCAGTTTTCAGTATGTCCTTTTGTGTCCTAGAAAAATTATTTTCCCTTTCCTAATTTTAAGTGTATATTCTAGTAAATTGATTCCTAGAGAATCATTGAGTTGTCACTAATATACTAGGTATGTACAGTTAGCAAATAATTCTAAAGTAAACTTTATGGATAGCACCAGGCCTTGTTCTGAGCATCTAATATGCATCAGCATAATTAATTCTCAAATCCCCTTCTGTCACTGCACCTGTTTTATGGAGAAGACCACAGGCACAGAGAGGTTAAATGCCTTGCCCAAGATCCCAGCTGGTGAGTAGCAAAGCCAGGGCTTGCTTTAACCTCAGCCCCTCTCAAGGAAGAAGGGCCTCTGTGACAGGTGATTTTTTCTGGATCTTAAGAATTGTTATTTCAGATGAAAAGTCTTCACCTAGTCTTATAAGATTAGGCTTAGGTCCTTTTTAATGTGTTTTAGCAGTTTGATTTTTACTTTGTTCCCATCTATAACTCAAATACAATATAAACCTATTTTATTCATTAGTCTTCAGCATTTTAAGTACTGGATTGTAAACATAAAAGAGGTGGTTTTGAATTTGGTAAATTACACCAAAGATTCTCAATAGCCAGTTTATTAACATCTTTAGATTTAGTAATCTTTCCAGAACCACCAACTACTATCACTTCTGTGCAAACCAGTTTCAATAATGCTTATATATAGACTCTGCCAATGTCAGTGTGAATTGTAAGATATATTTCCCTATCTTGACACAATGATATTCTGATACAATGATAGCTTTTGTATTATATGCATACATATAACTTCTTCCATTAAAAAGTAAGAACAGTTGGGGTGCCTGGCTGGCTGCTGGTAGAGCATGCAACTTTTGATCTCGAATTGTGAGTTCAAGTCCCAAGCTGGGCATGGAGCTTACTTTTTTTAAAAAAAAAGGTGAGAACACTTAAAAAATATAAAATGTGTGTGTGGAATAAGGAATTTCTGAGACCTATTCTAGCTATTTGACAAAGAAACATTTTTGCCTAATGTTTTATTATACTTTGCCTAATGACCTTTAAAATTTAACTGAAATTAAAACCATATTTCTGCATTTGATATTGTGTTCCTTTTGATAACATCCCAAGCATTAAGTATTAACTTCGAGGAAACCACACATTGCAAAAGTCACTGCTTAGCCTTTCTCACCTGTGCATTTAAAAGGATGGAATAAACAGACTTGTGATAATTGCTTATGGGAATACCAGTTTGGGGGGGCGGGGAGTGCCTTGCATAGAATGTATTATACCAGATCAGCTTATTACAGATGGTTCCAGGAATCCATCTAAATGCTCCATAATCATGTGAATTGTTTTTTCTCTTTTGTGATATATAAATTGTAACAAGATATGTATATTTTCTTAGTAAAATTTCCCATGCATAAATATTGTGTTATGACCTTGTTTTTAGAGGCTGCTGTATAGAGGGCACTTTTTTTTTTTTTAAAGGGGACAGACCGGACATTTTTTTTTTTTTTTATTTGAGAGAGAGGGAATGAGAGAGAACACATGAGAGGGGGTAGGGTCAGAGGGCAAAGCAGACTCCCCGCCGAGCAGGGAGCCCGATGCGGGACTCGATCCAGGGACTCGATCCAGGGACTCGATCCAGGGACTCGATCCAGGGACTCGATCCAGGGACTCCAGGATCATGACCTGAGCCGAAGGCAGCCGCTCAACCAACTGAGCCACCCAGGCGCCCCTAGAGGGCACTTTTAAAATTCAGTATTACCTCAATCCTTAAAGCAGCGTCCCCTCCCCAGAGCACCTGCTCCCTTGGAAGTGCTCTGTGGTTAGACTGAGATTCACCCATGGAGCAGTACTCATGCTCATCATCTTTTCCTTTCCTTTTGTTCAGCTTCCTACTTTATTTCTCTCCTTTAGTTTAGTCATAGCAGTGAAGGAACTATTCCTCACCCCTTCTCCCCCACCACATACACATTCCAAGACCGGAATGTTAGAACACGAAGTCAGGAAAGAGTGTATGTTGATAAAATGGTGTAACAGCTAATACCTACTGAGTGCTTGCTTCAAGCCAGGCACTGTTCTAAGGACCTGATACCTATTTACTCATTTCACCTTCACAACAACTTTCTGAGGTGTAGGTGCTAAGATTTGCCCCGTTTTGAAGAGTGTGAGGTGCAGAACACCTCAGTCATGTAACTGCCAAAAAACAGCAAAGCCAGGATTCAGACTTCTTGCATCTGGCGCTGCATAAACTACCCTCCACCTACACTGAGCGCAGCCCATGCAGCAGAACATGGTTGCTGCCTATCTCACTCAGTCACAATCACTAAGGTCAAGAAAACCTGTCATGCTCCCAGCATTAAGGGCATCCAGTGACTCTGACACCTTCCCTGCCTCAGACCTCGGACATCCTCCTGCATCCCCTCTTGCGGCAGACAGTCTTGCTTCCTGTTTCACAGAAAAATAGAAGAGTCAGAAGAGAATGTCCTCAAGCTCCCGTCTCCCCATCTCCCCAGGTTCCTTGAGAAAGTGAGAAAGTGAGAGGCAGCCGCTAGGGAAGCTGGCCTGATACAATCAGCTGGCCTTGCTGGGGCTAGGAAGCCACAGCTAGGCCTTGGTGTTCTCCTGTGGAATTGAAACCATCTCCCAGAGCATCAGCATCTGACAGGGCCGCTCTGAACATCAGTGTTTCCTCCCCAAGCCTTCTCTTCGAGTCTCCCAGGTTACATGAATGTCTCCAGTCAAAAGCTGTGCAGTTATCCTTGCCTCCATTTCCTTCTCTCACACCTCACATCACATCCATCAGCAATTCTTGTGGGCTCTATCTTCAAATATATTCAGAACGTGACCACTTCTTTTTTTTTTTAAGATTTTATTTATTTTGACAGAGAGAGAGAGAGACAGCGAGAGAGGGAACACAAGCAGGGGGAGTGGGAGAGGGAGAAGCAGGCTTCCCGCGGAGCAAGGAGCCAGATGCGGGGCTCGATCCCAGGACCCTGAGATCATGACCTGAGCTGAAGGCAGACACTTAACGACTGAGCCACCCAGGCACCCCAGAACGTGACCACTTCTTAACATCTCCCCTGCTGACTCCCTAGACCTAGCCACAATCATGGTCACCCGTGTGACAGCAATGCCTTCCTCACTGGTTCCCCGCCCACCCCCCCCCCCCCCCCCCCGGCCACCTACAGTCTATTCTCAGCAGAGAAGCCAGAGTGATCCTTTTTGGAGCAAGTCACTCCTCTGTTCAAAACCCTAACTGGCTAAGCCAATGTCCTTATAGTGCCTCAAAAGCCCCTACATGATCACCCACCACCGCCACCACTTCCTTCTCTGACTTCATCTGCTACTCTCCCTGCTCTCTTGCTCTATTTCAGCCCTACTTGTCTTGAGCATCCCAGGCAAACTCCAGACAGGGCTTGGCATTTGCGGCACCCTCTGCAGGGACATTCCCAGTATCTCTGCTGCTTGCTTCTTCACCTTCTTTAGGTCTTTGCTCAGATGTCACTTCTCAGTGAGGTGTTCTCTAACTCACCCTTTTAAAGTTTGCAACCCAAACTCCCCAGCCTTCTCTCTCTTCTCCCTATTTTTCTCCATTGAACTTATCACCTCCCCACTATGCATAGTGTTACAGGGGATAGAATGTGCTCCTTTCCTCTGTGGAAGCCAAAGCTAGTCGGGGGGAGAGCTTCCAACTCCTTACTTCGTGGCTGCCAAAAACAGTGGCAAGTATCATGTGGTGGTTCATCAATGGTGGTGCCCCACAAAGATACAGAGGCAAGACTTGGCTGTGCTACCTCCATTCACGTTTTCTCTCAGTTCTGTGGTCTCTCTAATCTCCTTTCAATCTGCAATTTAAATTAGCCCAAATTGATTTTTATGCTTATAACCGAGAATTCTGATTGACATTGAATTAAGATGTCAGCTACTTATAAGTATGTAAATATTAGCCCGTCCAACAATACTTTGAGCAAATCAAGGGCTGGGTCATGTTTTTTGTTTATTTTGTATAGTCTCAAAATCTCTTCCTCACCCAGTTCAGGGCTCTTTCTCTATGTAGGTTTAAGCAGTGATTGATTTCAAATAATTGAATGATCAACAAAAAAGTTTCTGAATATAATTTGAATGAGAAAAATAAAGTCATGGAGTCTGCCGTGTTATCACTTTGTTGGCTCTGAAACTTACCCACCAATTTTACTAATTTGTGATTAGAGTCATTATCCTTCCCCCTTAATTCCAGGTCAGTTACAATTGTAGATGTAATTATAGGTCGGTTCGTTTACTGATTTGAGAAGACCACTATTATATCTAGGTTACCTCTAAGCAGAGAATGGGAGAGAAAAGAGAAGCCAGCTTTATATTATATTATTAGATGTACTAGGTATCACTTTGGAATGACTCATGTTTGAATAACACTTTACAAACCATTTTCAACAAACACCATTTAGTCTTTATAACGAAAGTTTGAGGCAAGAAGAGCAATTATTATCCTCATTTCACCAAGGGAAAAACAGAGCCTCGGGAAAGTTAAATAACCTAACCAAGTTCACCCAAATACGAAGGGGCAAAACCAAGACTCAAATTGTCTTTTGTAAAAAGACAAATGACAAATTTGGAAAATATTTACACCTTACATCACAGTTAAAGAGTTATTATCCCTAATATGTAGAAAACACCTAAGAATTCATAAGAAAAAGATCACTATTACAATAAAAAACTGGGCAAGAGGTATGCACAAAAATTTCACAGAAAAAAAGTCAAATGACCCTTAAACTTATGAACAGATACTCAACATAGCTCGCTTATGAAAGATAAATGCAAGTTTAAACTCCACTAAAATGTTAGATTGGCAAAAATCCCAAAGTTTGACAACATTAATGGTAGTGAGGCTCTGAGGAAAAAGGTCCTCTGGTAAGTTGCTAATGAAAGGCAGAATGAGGGGCGCCTGGGTGGCTCAGTCAGTTAAGCATCTGCCTTCGGCTCAGGTCATGATCTCAGGGTCCTGGGATCAAGTCCCACATCGGGCTCCTTGCTTGGCAGGGAGTCTGCTTCTCCCTCTCCCTCTGCCTGCCGCTCCCCCTGCTTGTGCACTCACTCTCTCTCACTCTCTGTCAAATAAATAAATAAAATCTTAAAAAGAAGAAAAAAGAAAAGAAAGGCAAAATGACATAACCCCCAGAGCAGTATTTTTAGCATTCTCTAGCAAAATTATACATATATTTATTGGTTGAGTCATCAATCCCACTTGTAGGAATCTATGCCAAAGATATACTTGCAAAAATAAAAAATAACTTATGCAGGAGGTTATTTGTTACCACATTATTATAGCAAAAGACTGTAAACAACCCAGAGGACTGACTGAATAAACTATGGTATAAAGCATTCGGTATCAGATAGCTGTGAAAAGGAAGGAGGAAGAAATTTGTATGCTGATACATGTCATGGTAGCCAAGGAGATGTGCTGCTTGGAACTTCCTCCCAAAAATAACTTGTTGCAAGGAGTGCACCTTTACTGATGCTTTTTGCTTTTTCATGTGTATTTAAATTACCATCTGAGGATCTCTTGCTTTCAGCTTGAAGAACTTCCTTTAGTATTTCTTATAAAGCAGGTCTACTAGCAACAGATTCTCTCAGTTTTGCTTATTTGGGGATGTTTTTATTTCACCTTCATTACTGAAAAACAGCTTTGATGGAAATAAGATTCTTGGTTGACAGGTTTTTCCTTTGAGCACTGTAAGTATATTATACCAAAGCCTTCTGGCTTCCATTGTTTCTTTTTTAATCATTTCAGGTTTTTTTTTTATTATTATTACTTTCAAAGATAGAATTTAGTGATTCATCAGTTGCAAATAACACCCATTACAACAAGTGCCCTCCCTAATGCCCATCACCCAATTATCCCTCCCCCCACCACCTCCCCTCCAGCATCCCTCAGTTTGTTTCCTAGAGTTCAGTGTCTCTTATGGTCTGTCTCCCTCTCAATTTCCATGTTATTTTATTTTTCCTTCCCTTCCTCTATGTTCATCTGTTTTGTTTCTTAAATTCCACACGAGTGAAATCATATGGTATTTGTCTTTCTCTGACTGACTTATTTCGCTTAGCATAATACCCTCTAGTTTCATCCACATCTTTGCAAATGGCAAAATTTCATTCTTTTTGATGGCTGGGTAATATTGCATTCTATATATACACCACCTCTTCTTTATCCATTTGTCTGTTGATGGACATCTGGGCTCTTTCCATAGTTTGGCTCTCGTGGACATTGGTGCTATAAACATTGGGGTGCAGGTGCCCCTTTGGATCACTACATTTGTATCTTTGGGGTAAATACCCAGTAGTGCAACTGCTAGGTCATAGGGTAGCTCTATTTTCAACCTTTTGAGGAACCTCCTGTTTTCCAGAGTGGCTGCACCAGCTTGCATTCCCACCAACAGTGTAAGAGGGTTCCCCTTTCTCTGCATCCTCACCAACATCTATCATTTCCTGACTTGTTAATTTTAGCTATTCTGACTGGTGTGAGGTGGTATCTCATTTTGGTCTTGATTTGTATTTCCCTTATGACTAGTGATGTTGAGCATTTTTTCATGTGTCTGTTAGCCATTTGTACGTCTTCTTTGGAGAAGTGTCTGTTCATGTCTTCTAGCCATTTCTTGGCTGGATTTTTTGTTTTTTGGGGTGTTGAACTTGATAAGCTCTTTATAGATTTTGGATACTAGCCCATTATCTGATAAGACATTTGCAAATATCTTCTCCCATTCCATAGGTTGCCTTTTGGTTTTGTTGACTGTTTCCTTTGCTGTGCAAAAGCTTTTTATCTTGATGAAGTCCCAATAGTTCATGTTTGCCCTTGCTTCCTTTGCCTTTGGAGACATGTCTAGCAAGAAGTTGCTGTGGCCGAGGTCAAAGAGGTTGCTGCCTGTGTTCTCCTCTCGGATTTTGATGAATTCCTCTCATTTAGGTCTTTCATCTATTTTGAGTTTATTTTTGTGTATGGTGTAAGAAAGTGGTCCAGTTTCATTCTTCTGCATGTGGCTGTCCAATTTTCCCAACATCATTTGTTGAAGAGACTGTCTTTTTTCTATTGGATATTCTTTCCTGCTTTGTCAAAGATTAGTTGACAATAGAATTGAGGGTCCATTTCTGGGCTCTCTATTCTGTTCCATTGATCTATGCATCTGTTTTTGTGCCAGTACCATACCGTCTTGATGACTACAGCTTTGTAATACAGCTTGAAGTCTGGAATTGTGACGCCTTTAGCTTTGGTTTTCTTTTTCAACATTACTTTGGCTATTTGGGGTCTTTTCTGGTTCCATACAAATTTTAGAATTGTTTGTTCCAGCTCTATGAAAAATGTTGATGGTATTTTGATAGGGATTGCATTGAATGTGTAGATTGCTTTGGGTGGCATAGAAATTTTAACAATATTTATTCTTCCAATCCATGAGCATGGAATGTTTTTCCATTTCTTTGTGTCTTCCTCAATTTCTTTCATGAGTGTTCTATAGTTTTCAGAGTTCAGATCTTTACCTCTTTGGTTAGGTTTATTCCTGGGGATCTTATGGTTTTGGGTGCAATTGTAAAAGGGATTGATTCCTTGATTTCTCTTCCTTCTGCCTCATTGTTAGGGTAGAGAAACACAACTGACTTCTATGCATTGATTTTATATCCTGCAGCCTTGCTGAATTCCCCTATCAGTTCTAGCAATTTTGGGGTGGAGTCTTTTGGGTTTTCTACATAGAGTAGCATGTTGTCTGTGAAGAGTGAAAGTTTGACTTCTTCTTTGCCGATTAGGATGCCTTTTATTTCTTTTTGTTGTCTGATTGCTGAGTCTAGGACTTCCAGTACTATGTTGAACAACAGTGGTGACAGTGGACATCCCTGTTGTGTTCCTGACCTTAGGGGAAAAGCTCTCAATTTTTTCCCTGTTGAGGATGATGTTCGCTGTGGTTTTTTCATATATGGTTTATTATGATATTGAGGTATGTTCCTTCTATCCCTACAATGTAGAGAGTTTTTATCAAGAAGGGATGCTATCAGTGTGCCTGGGTGGCTCAGTCAGTTAAGTGTCTGCCTTCGGCTCAGGTCATGATCGCAGGGTCCTGCTCAGCAGGAAGTCTTCTTCACCCTCTCCTTCTGCCCTTCCCCCCTGCTTGTGCGCTCTCTCTCTCTCTCAGATAAATAAAATAAATAAATAAATAAATAAATAAAATCTTTTTTTAAAGAAAGGATGCTGTATTTTGTCAAACACCTTTTCTGCCTTGATTGAGAGGATCATATGGTTCTTGTCTTTTCTTTTATTAATGTGGTGTATCACATTGATTGATTTGTAGATGTTAAACCACCCTTGCTGGCTTCCATTTTTTCTGCTGAGAAGTCAGCTGTTAATCTCATTGAGGTTCCCTTATAATTTAGTTATTTTTCTCTTCTGTTCAAGCTTTTCTCCTTTGCTTTCAGCACTTTTACTATGATATGTCTCTGGATTTTCTGTGATCATCCTGCTTGGAGTTTGTTGAGCTTTCTGGATGTGAAGATTTATCACTTTTTCATTAAATTTGGTAAGTTTTTAGCCATTATTTCTTTGAATATTTTTTTCTGCTGCTTTTCCCCAGTTCTTCTGGTACTCCTATTATATGCATGTTGGTGTGTTTAATGGTGGCACATACTTCTCTGAGATTCTACTCATTTTTCTTAATTTTTTTGCCTCTGATCTTTGGGTTGCATAATTTTTGTCAATATAGCTTCCAATTTGCTAATTCTTTCTTCTCTGTAAATTCAAATCTACTGTTGAACACCTCTACTGAATTTTTCATTTCAGTTACTGAACTTTCAACTCCAGAATTTCTTTTTTTTTTTTTTTTTAAGGATTTTATTTATTTTTTTGACAGAGAGAGACACAGCGAGAGCAGGAACACAAGCAGGGGGAGTGGGAGAGGGAGAAGCAGGCTTCCCGCAGAGCAGGGAGCCCGATGTGGGACTCGATCCCAGGACCCTGGGATCATGACCTGAGCCGAAGGCAGATGCTTAACGACTGAGCCACCCAGGTGCCCTCAACTCCAGAATTTCTATTTGGTTCTTTTTTATTATCACTTCTATCTCTTTATTGATATTTTTTATTTAATGTGACATTGTCATCATATCTTCCTTTGCTTCTTTAATCATGATTTCTTTTAGTTCTTCTAACATATGGCTACTTGGAAAGCTTTGTCTAACCAATACATCTTAGTCACTCTCACAGACAGTTTCTGTTGCCCACTTTTTCTCTTTTTAGGGGTCACAGTTTCCTGTTTCTTTATATTTCTTCCTTTTTTTTTTTGGTTGGAAACTGCACATTTTAGATAATACATTGTAGTAACTACAAGTACTGCCCACCACCACCTCTGAAACTTGTTGTTGTTATTTGCTTTTCCATGTGTTTAGTGATTGCTGGATTATTTTACTGGAGCCTATCCCCCCCACCCCAACCCCATCTGTCTACAGAGTTAACCCTCTGATATTTCCCCTTATGAGACACAGCCCTGGCAGGGCTCTCATCTCTTTCCCCAACTGTATTGATCTATTAAGTTCCTCTGATGACCAGCTGATTGCTCTATTGTTTTCAACAATGTCCAGGGCATAAATCCCTCCACAGACTAAAGCAATCCAATTTGAGTCCCTGTGTAGGGATAGTTTCTCCAGTCATTGTTTGAATTTTTCTCAACCTCAGGTAAGCTCCTTCTATTTGTCTTGTGCCCACCGCCCCTTCTTAGGAAAACTAGCTGCTGACAATTTAGCCTGTATGTCTAAAGATTCTACCAATCTCCCTTTCACTATCATCTCCATTCATTTTAAGAGTGCCCTTAAGCTTGAGGTCTCCACAGTCTATTGCAAGTGAAGCCAACATGTTGGAAGAGATTAAAAGGTACATTTTCAGTCTGCTTCTGCCCCCAGGCAAAATCTCTGAGCCAACGCTATGGAGCTGGAGACAATAGCAAGCTACTTATTTAGTGACACCACCAATTTAGGAGCTGGGCACTTGATGAGTGGGGCAGAGACCTCAGGTCTTCTTGGCTGGCCTCTCCCTGCATGGAACCACCACTTCAGGAGCCAGGGCAAGGCAATCAGGGCCCTAGTATTCTCGCTAGGCCATGCTTAAACTAAAGCCTCCATCCCACTTCTTAGCAACACTTGTCTGGAATTTAGCCTCACCAGCCAGTAGCTGGGGGCAGCATGAGAAACACTGCTGTGCTAGCCCTTGCTAGAAGATAGCTCTCTGACTGTGAGCTGGGAGGAGAGGGAGACCTGTGTTACTGGTTGCACCAGTCTAGAGTGGAGGTTCGGTCTCACTGATGCGCGAGGGGAAAGGGAAGAAGCAGGTCTCAGTTCAACTACTATTATCTCTCACTGTTCCTACTGAATTTTGGTAGAGTTTATGAAAAAAAAGTTTCTTCATTTGTTAAATTTCCTTAGGACCATTTCCAGAGACTTTAAATGATTGTGTGTGGGGGGGGTTGTTTTGTTTTGTTATCATTTTAACCAGTTTTTCTAGGGATAGGGCCCATAGAGCACTTCATGCTGTCATAGTCGAAGTTCCTCTAAAACTGATTTTTAATAAAGTGTCACCTATGCAGGGAAGGAAGTAATACTTTTCTGAATATAATTTTGACTTTGGAACCCATGTAAGTAATTTACATAATTTAAAACAAATTTTAAAAAGAAATACCTAAAAATGGAAAATAAATAAAAGAATCTAACTGTATATCAGGTTGGTGGCATAACAACATGGAAAAAAATAATTCTTAAGTAACCTAAAGGTAGGGCACCTGGTTCAGTTTAACCAACTGAAGGCGACTGCCTTCAGCTCAGGTCATGATCTTGGGGTCCCAGGATCAAGTCCTGCATCAGGCTCCCTGCTCAGCAGGGAGTCTGCTTCTCCCTCTGACCCTCCCCCCTCTCATGCTCTCTCTCTCTCAGTCTCTCTGTCAAATAAATAAATAAAATCTTAAAAAAAAAAAAATCTTGGTTCCTAATAACATTAACATAATTTGATTTAGCTCCAGTAAAGTAACTCTAGCAAACCACTGGATATATCACACTAGGTATGTACAGTCAAAAAACTATTTTTAGGTTACTTTTTTTTTTTTTAAGATTTTATTTATTTATTTGAGAGAGAGAATGAAAGAGAGAGAGAGAGAGAGCATGAGAGGGGGGAGGGTCAGAGGGAGAAGCAGACTCCCTGCTGAGCAGGGAGCCTGATGCGGGACTCGATCCCGGGACTCCGGGATCATGACCTGAGCCGAAGGCAGTCGCTTAACCAACTGAGCCACCCAGGCGCCCAGGAACCAAGATTTTTTATATAAGTGACATCAGTATACCATTAAATAAATTAAGTAAAAACTCTATAATCTTACACTTGAGTTGAAAAAAATCAGTATGAATTCATGATTTATTTCACTTTAAAAAATATATATGGGGCGCCTGGGTGGCTCAGTCAGTTAGGTGTCTGCCTTTGGTTCAGGTAATGGTCCCAGGGTCCTGGGATCAAGCCCCGAGTCGGGCTTCCTGCTCTACAGAGGCCTGCTTCTCCCTCTCCCTGCCACTTCCCTGCTTGTACTCTCTCCCTCTGTGGCAAATAAATAAACAAAATCTTAAAAAAAAAAAAAAAAAAATATATATATATATATTAGCTCTGTCTGCTAAAAAGGCTTAGAACAAGCCTCTAGATCTAATTCCCATGTGATAGGAAATGCAAGAGATAGAGAAACATGTTAAATGATACCATGGAGATGCAATCAGCCCAGTCCAGAATTTGGGAAATTCTAGAGGACAAGTGACCCAATTTCTTCCATAAATAAATTACGGAAAAAAGGAGAGGGAAAAGAGACTATTAAAGTTTAAAAGAAGGGAACTGAGAGGTTCAGTTGGTTAAGCATCTGACTTTTGGTTTCAGCAGGTCATGATCTCAGGATCGTGAGGTTGAGCTGCATGTTGGGCTCTGCGTTCAGCACAGTCTGCGTGAGATTCTCTCCCCCACTCTCCTCCCCTCTGATCCTCCCCCAACTTGTGCTCTCTCTCTCTCTAAAATAAATTAAAAAAAAATCTTTTTAAAAAAGTTTAAAAGAAACTTTAGAAACGTATACTAAATGCAGTGTAAACCTTTTTTGAATACTGATTCAAACAAACCACCCATATATGAGACTCTCTGGGAATAATTAGGGAAATTTGAACACTGAACAGTTATTAGATGATATTCATAAGTAATTGGGTGTTTTAACAGATCATCAGGTGAGACAATAACATTGTAGTTAAGTTTTTTAGAAGAGATTTTTAATGTTTTTATTGTATATGTTTATTTTCTGACTTGAACAAATGAGGCTCAAAAAGTTATGAGATGAGGTGGAGTTTCCTCACAGCATGGCCCCCCAAACGCCAGTCTTCGCTCCCGCCTCAAACGAAGAAACCAAGACTACCTCCTGCCCCCAAGCCACAGGAGACATCGACATCTCAGCACTTGCCTAAGGGAGAAAAAGAACAGCAAGAAGCAATTGAACATATTGATGAAGTACAAAATGAAATAGACAGACTTAATGAACAAGCCAGTGAGGAGATTTTGAAAGTAGAACAGAAATATAACAAACTCCGCCAACCATTTTTTCAGAAGAGGTCGGAATTGATCGCCAAAATCCCCAATTTTTGGGTAACAACATTTGTCAACCATCCACAAGTGTCTGCACTGCTTGGGGAGGAGGATGAAGAGGCGCTGCATTATTTGACAAGAGTTGAAGTGACAGAATTTGAAGATATTAAATCAGGTTACAGAATAGATTTTTATTTTGATGAAAACCCTTACTTCAAAAATAAAGTTCTCTCCAAAGAATTTCATCTGAATGAGAGTGGTGATCCATCTTCAAAGTCCACCGAAATCAAATGGAAATCTGGAAAGGATTTGACGAAACGTTCAAGTCAAACACAGAATAAAGCCAGCAGGAAGAGACAGCATGAGGAACCAGAGAGCTTCTTCACCTGGTTTACTGACCATTCTGATGCAGGTGCAGATGAGTTAGGAGAGGTCATCAAAGATGATATTTGGCCAAATCCATTACAGTACCACTTGGTTCCCGATATGGATGATGAAGAAGGGGAAGGAGAAGAAGATGATGATGATGATGAAGAAGAAGAAGGATTGGAAGATATCGATGAAGAAGGAGATGAGGATGAAGGTGAAGAAGATGAAGATGATGATGAGGGGGAGGAAGGAGAGGAGGATGAAGGAGAAGATGACTAATGGAACACTGATGGATTCCAACCTTCCTTTTTTTAATTTTCTTCAGTCCCTGGGAGCAAGTTGCAGTCTTTTTTTTTCTTCTTCTCTTGTGCTCATTCGCCCTGTTTTTTGAAGTCTCTTTTCTCTCCCTTTATACCATGGTTCTCAACTTATTTTGGGGGGAAATACCTTGAGCAGAATACAGTGGGAAAAGAATCTCTACCCCTTTCTGTTCCAAATTCATTTTTATCCCTTCCTGTCTCAACAAAAACTTTATGGAATCAACACCACCGTGCTCTGTGGGAAAAAAGAAAAACCTTCTGCTCCCTTAGCTCTGCTGGAAGCTGGAGGGTGCTAGGCCCCTGTGTAGTAGTGCATAGAATTCTAGCTTTTTTCCTCCTTTCTCTGTATATTGGGCTCAGAGATTACACTGTGTCTCTATGTGAATATGGACAGTTAGCATTTACCAACATGTACCTGTCTACTTTCTCTTGTTTAAAAAAAAGAAAAAAAAACTTAAAAAAATGGGGTTATAGAAGGACAGCAAAGGGTGGGTTTGAGATGTTTGGGTGGGTTAAGTGGGCATTTTGACAACATGGCTTCTCCTTTGGCATGTTTAATTGTGATGTTTAACGGACATCCTTGCAGTTTAAGATGACACTTTTAAAATAAAACTCTCTCCTAATGATGACTTGAGCCCTGCCACTCGATGGGAGAATCAGCAGAACCTGTAGGATCTTATTTGGAATTGACATTCTCTATTGTAATTTTGTTCCTGTTTATTTTTAAATTTTCTTTTTGTTTCACTGGAAAGGAAAGATGATGCTCAGTTTTAAACGTTAAAAGTGTACAAGTTGCTTTGTTACAATAAAACTAAATGTGTACGCAAAGGAAAAAAAAAGTTATGAGATGATCAGGAAAATTTAAACAATGAATGAATATTTGATGTTAAGGAATTATTGCCTTTTTATGATAATATTATTGTTGTATTTTAAAAAATACTTATCTTGGGGCACCTGGGTGGGCTCAGTCAGTTAAGAGTCTGACTTCAGGGGCGCATGGGTGGCTCAGTCGTTAAGCGTCTGCCTTTGGCTCAGGTCATGATCCCAGGGTCCTGGGATGGAGCCCCACATCAGGCTCCCTGCTCCGCAGGAAGTCTGTTCTCCCTCTCCCATTCCCCCTCCTTGTATTCCCTCTCTCGCTGTGTCTCTCTCTGTCAAAAATAAATAAATAAAATCTTAAGAAAAAAAAAAAGTCTGACTTCAGCTCAGGTCATGATCTCAGGGTTCTGGGATCCAGCCCCATGTTGGCTCCCCACTCAACAGGGTGTCTTCTTCTCCTGTTCCCTCTCCCTCTGCCCCTTCCCCCACTCATACTCTCTCTGTCTTTCTCTCAAATAAATAAATAAAATCTTTAAAGCAAAGAACAAACACCAAAAAACTTATCTTGAGGTGCCTGGGTGGCTCAGTAGGTTGGGTGATGACTCTTGATCTCAGCTCAAGTCTTGATCTCAGGGCCATGAGTTCAAGCCCCTACTGGGCACTACACTGGGCATGGAGCTTACTTAAATAAAAATAAATAAATAAATAAATAAATAATACTCATCTTTTATATTTATATACTAAATTGCCCACCATCATTATGTAGTGATGAGACATTACCAGAAAAAGGAGTCTTAAATGCTTATAGAAGTATTTATGGATAAAATTATATTGTGTCTGGAATTTGCCTTAAAATAATCCAGGTTTCTGTTGCCTCTGAAGGGGAAGGATTTGGTTGTAGGCGAAACAAGATGAACCAGATGGTACTAATGAAGGTGAGTGATCATTATACATAAAGGTTCATTAGACATTTTCTCAACTTTCATGTATGTTTAAAATTTCCCATATAATGGAAAGTTTTAAAAATAAAAAGTTCTATCCATGATTCTCTGAAGATATAACAACCCTGAGAAGAGGAGTTGTAGGAAGCCTTGATGGGTAGGCAGGAAGCTCCAGAATGGTTGAGTCTGTGGAGAGTACTGCTGTGGGCAACCCCTATCCTAGCTCAGTTGTGACCAAGACCTAGCTGTGGAATGACGTATGTCTTCCTGGGCCCTTCTGAGCTAAGCAAGTGTCAGGATAAATAAAGTTCAAGTTCTGGTGTTTAATACTTGACTAAGTCGGACTCCACGTGACCAAATCCAACTTATCATTCCATTTTGGCAACATCAATCCAAGTCTCAACCATCCTACCAGACCCAGACCCAGACCCAGACCCAGCTCAAGCCCCACTTTTTAACTAACTGCATATCCACTAATCTCCCTTTTTCCATATTTTAATCACTCATTTTGTCTTCTCATTTGTTCCCTCATATTGTTAGTTGGTGGCTTCCCAATACATACTTTTCCAGCCTCAGTGCATGCTTCTAAAACCAGGGGCCGTATCATACTTAAAAAATTCTTTCGGCCTCAAAAATAATACAATCCACAAAGCTAGAGCTCAACTAATACTTGAATAAAGGCTTTGAAGAGGCCCCACAGTAAAATATATAACGGTCTATTGGGCAAAGCAGATAAGGTGGGGCAAAATGGTTCTTGATCCCTCTCTTCTGGTGGTTTCAAAGGCCCCACAGGCACAGCACCTTTATTCCTGTTATGAAGCTGCTGGATACTTTGACTACCTCAAGTATGTCGAGCAAAAATCAGTGCCATTTGGCACTGCATAGGAGCTTGAAATAGCCCCTTTTTTTTTTTTTTTAAAGTTGGAATTTAAACCGAGTTTTTTGTCTTGGTGGTAATCACCACGTGCAGTTTCTGCACAGAGCAGGCCCGGGCTTTTCACTCGTGCGTCCAGCAGGTTATGCTGTGCCCAAAGAGAACATACCTGCAATGCTTGTGTGAAAGCAGATATTCCAGCTTATCCCTAAATAAAGTGGAATAGAACGGAGACTCGGGATCTATAGTAACGCTGCTGTGAATTCGGATTCAAAGGCATATCGCTTTTTCTTACAGCATCGCTGACTTAAACGTTTAGATTTAGTGCCTAAGAGACAGAAAGATTCATCCCAGCGAAAGACTAGAAATTACACAAACATATGCAGGAACAAAGTATCGGAGACAACACTCTTCGAGGAGCACGCTGTAAAACATTACACGGAAAACAAAAAGCAGAACAGTAAACGTTTCCCCTTTGGGGGCTCTGGTCCTCACAGGTGACCACTACCACCTCACCCAGAGAATTGTGCGGGCGAGTGAAGGCGGACGGGGAACCAGTGGGACCAGGAGGGCGCCTGCAGTCAGCGCCGAGCCCACCGGGCCGGCCCGGCCGGGCACCACCGAGCGCGGACCTCCGGCGCGTCCTAGAGCAGCCACAGGCGGTCACAGCCCGCGGCGCATTTCCGCCCGCGCCGGCGCCGCCCGGTGGACGGCTGGGCCTTGCCGCGGGCCTGCGCCTCCCTCGGCTCCTGCCGCGGGCCTCGGGGAGTGGGTGAGTGGGACAGGGCGCGCCGGAGAGGGGCGGGCCAGGGTCTGCGCCGCCGCCTGCTCCGCGTCCGCCGTGCGGGCCGAGCCGCGCGGGCGGGCAGGCTTCCTCCGGACTCGCGGGCCGGGCCCGGCTTGGAGGACCCAGGCCCGGGGAGCGCCGGCGAGCGAGGACGCGCCTTGTCTGGCCCCCACCCCGAGGCGGGAGCCCCCAGTCGCCCCACGCCCCTGCCGCCGCCCACCCCTCCTTCGGGAGACAGACATTGTCTTGGGGGAGAGCCTGGGCTCGCAGGTGGTCGGACACCTGGCCTCTGGCCCTGACTCGGCCTTGGCCTCTCCATTTGTCTCTTCCCGGGCCACGGTTCTTTCATCTCTAAAATGGACGAAGGCAGTATCCGCCCTCCCTGCACCACAGGGTGACTGCAGGGTTGGCGCTGCCTGTATGGAAACTGGTTCTTAACCCGGCCGCCTTTAGAGTCATCTGGGAAGCCTTCCAGATCATGAGTCCCCAGAGTCCCCAGGTGATTGTGATGTGCAGCCGGGACGAGAACCACTGGCCCGGGGAGTGTCAGGTGACAGTATGTGGTCGTGTGCTGTGCTCTCGACCGGAATGTGCACTTGATCCAGGGTGGAGCATAACCATGAGAAAGCAAGCGGCTGGCTTTATGTTCAAGAATATGGGGACCAAATCTGGTCTGGTTACTTTTAATTCTTGGTGCCTCGAATGGTGCGTGTCACAAAACATGAACCATTGATTAAGTACATTAATTTCTGATTCCTTCCCGACCTGGTGGAAGGGTTTTGATTCTTTGGCTCATTTTTAAACTTTTTATTATGGAAACTTTCAAACATAGGAAAATAAGATCAATCTTGTTTCATCTGTTAACCCTCACCTCACTGGATTATCTGAAAGCAAATCCGAATGTACCATTTTATCTGCGAAATACTTGTTTATGTTTATAAAACAGAATAACTTCTTTTTAAAACAAAGCCATTATCAATTTAATAAGCATTTCATGTTATCATTTATCCAGTCAGCGTTTACCTTTCCCCAGTTGTCTCCTTTCCTCCCAATTCTCTTTTTCAGTTTGTCCAAATCGAGGTCCAAACAAACTACACATGCCACGTTTGGTTGACGTCTTTTCTACTTCATTTAATCTCCTTATGGCTTCTCTATTTTTTTTTCCCCGTGTATTTTACTTGTTAAAAAAAAAACTGTTCATTTGTTCTGTAAAGTTTCCTACATACTGGATTTTGCTTCTTCCATCCCTGTGGTGTCCTTTATTAAGCTGGTGTTTAGATTACAGTTTTTTTTCAGATTCAGGTTCTACTTTTTGGCAAGAAAACCTCATAGGGTTATTGTGTACTTCATACTGCAGCACACCAGGAGTCAGATAAGATCTTGTTTCTCTTTGTGGTGTTAAGATTGGTCAATGGACCTTTTCTGTACAGATTGCACTGCAGGGTAACTAAATAATTGAGGATTTACAGAGGGATGCCAGCTAATGACTTCAGAGGCATGAGAGAATATCACCTTTTGGCAACCTCTAATGAAATAGTGAATCCTGGCAATGAACATTAGTGGCTGTTAACATCAGAAAGAGAGAGACAGCCAGTAGCATGTGCTCCTGATGGAAGTACCAAATACCACTTAATCAAGTATTCTTGGATGAATACTTACCAAGTATTCTTGGATAATGGGTGGAGGATATAGACCAAACAAGATTGCCCATCAGTTGATAACTGTTGAAGCTCAGTGGTGGTTATATGGTAATGCATTACACTAATCTCTCTACTTTTGTGTTTGAAATTTTTCATAATAAAAATTTTTTTTTAAGACTGACTACTTGACTAGTGAATTCAGGTCAGCCTGATCTATCCTTTGTAGTTCTCCATTAGCCTTTCACCAAGTGATTCTCAAACCTGACTGCACGTTAGAATCACAGGGGAAGAATTTTTTTTTTAATACTAAAATGCATGTCTTACTTGCAGAATTTCCTTTTTAACTGTTCTGGGATGGAGCCCAATTATTGATACAGTTTAAAAGCTCTCCAGGTGATTCTAATATGCTCCAGGGTTCTGTACCAGTGACCTAGATCCATAATTTGTTAAGGATTGCGAAGTAATTATATTCTATTATTCCTTCTGCATTTATTAGCTTTTAAAATGTTTAACTTTCTACATTCTGTTATTCTCACCTCTGTTGCAAACTGCAATCCCAACAGGAAAGCCTCTGCAAATTAAATTACCTAATTATCAGAGGAAGGCTTGATCTTGGAAGTGAAAGTGTGGAGTAACACATGGAAGGGACACTAGCAATTACCTAAAACCTGTGCATGGGTTGGAGCGATGTACCATCTGTGAGTGTGAGGTGTGTGTGGGGTGAGGGGGTGGGAGGGCTGACTGTATCTCCAAATGGTAAGAAAGATTAGGTGATGTGTGGTTAGAAAAGTATGTTCAGCCTTATGACACATTTCTTTTAAATAATATTAAATAAGTTAAATATAAAATACATTTAAAATAAGGACATCGGGGCACCTGGGTGGCTCAGTCGTTAAGCGTCTGCCTTCGGCTCAGGTCATGATCCCAGGGTCCTGGGATTGAGCCTTGCATCGGGCTCTCTGCCCAGCAGAAAGCCTGCTTCTCCCTCTCCCACTCCCCTTGCTTGTGTTCCCTCTCTCGCTGTGTCTCTCTCTGCCAAATAAATAAATAAAATCTTTTAAAAAATAAAGACATCAAATACTGTTCATTGCAACCAAAACCAATCCAGAGATTTAAAAGAAAACTTAACCACTCTCTACCATCACGATTTTAATCACCCCTGCGATAACCAATATTAACAATATGGTATGTATCCTTCCACGCAGACCTTCTCTGTCTTATGTAAATGCAGAGGTTCAGGGCATTGTAAAAATGAGATCATGCCATAGCCATCTATAACTTTTCTCATTGTCATCCCTCCAGGACAACATTTACAGACCTGACTTAACTGCAGAATAAATAGTTCATGGAATGAATGTACAATAAAATATTCAATCATTTCCCTATTGAAATATATTCAGATTGCTTCCAAATTTTAGCCATCTTAAAAGTACCACCAGAAACATCATTGTATATAGGTCCTTTATTTCTGTAGGGTAGAGTCCAAAAAACGTGGTTGCTGGGTTAAAATGTGTTGTTATTAGCAGCATCATTATTATTGGTACTATATGTTGCCAGCTTACTCTCCCAAAACATAAAAGTAATATATACCTCCACCCCTAGTAACTAGTATATCTCCCCTGTACTTCCCCTATTCATCCTTCCCTCCTTCTCCCCAAGCCACTGTCAACCATTGGTACTTTTACCATCTCCATAGTTTGACCTTTTCCAGAATATCAGATAGTTGAGATTCAACTATAGTTTTTAGTTGACTGGATTTTGCAGTCTTTTAACTTGTTTGTTTTTGTGTGTGTGAGCAGTCATACAAAGTTTGGTAAATTGTGGTTTTAACTCACTAAGAGTTACTAAGATCTTACTTGGTATTTCTTTGGAAAACTATTAGAGAACAAGAATCCTCTCTTCTGAATATTTTATAAATAATATTTATAGATAACGTAAATAACAGTAAATCTCACAAGAATGTGTTTTTGGTGATTTTGAGCAGTGATGTGTAATAATCCCTGGATGATCTTTTCATTGCAGGGTGGAAGATGTCTATGGATGTGACATTTCTGGGTACGGGTGCAGCATACCCATCCCCAACCCGGGGTGCCTCTGCTCTGGTCCTTCGGTGTGAGGGCGAGTGCTGGCTCTTTGACTGCGGGGAGGGGACTCAGACACAGCTTATGAAAAGCCAACTTAAAGCAGGTTAGTGTGCATTTGGCTATCTCATTAAGACTATTTCTTAGTCATTGTCTTGGCTCTCCTAGGGCCTTTTGCTCAGAAACAGCCCCGACAGTTGCATCCCACCTCAGTGCTAGAGCCCTGGCAAGATTTGGAAGGCCCTGAGGCATCCAGCCACACCCACTGAATTTTATTTATTTAGTTTTTGTTCTTCTATAAAGGTTGAGAGCAAGGATTTATATAAGCTTGGGGGGTGAAGGATGGAGTGAGATACATGAGGCATATTACATGGATACTCCAGAAGCAAAGGAGCAGTGTACATACTTATTTCCACCAGGAGATAGTTGTAAGTATCACAAGAGGATACAAAGAGCAATAGATGTTCAGGAGAGTGAGATGTTCTTTTTCATTTGGCGTTATCAGGGAGGTATCTCAAAGAAGGTGACCCGTGAGTTGTTGAAGGAGGAGGAGGGATTCGCTGGGCTGGGGAGAAGATAAGCATGCCAGCTAGAGGCAATGGTGTGAGCAAAGGCCCACCAGAGTACTCCACCAGGCCAAGGAGTACAGCAGTGCAAAGCCTTGGCCCAGAGTCAGACCAGCCTGGGTTGCAGTCCCAGCTGTGTCCTGGCTTGTGGCCTTTGCAGATCAACAAACTTAAGCTTTATTTTCCTCATCGTGAAAATGAAGATAAAAGCTCAACCTAGAAGGGATGTTATAAGCATTATATATAATAATCCCTTCTCTGTATAGTTTTCTCTCAGTCAGTTAAATCTTAGTTCAAATACCGTCTTCTCAGAGGCTTTCCCTGAGCCTCTGGGGTTAGGTAATTCCTTGTTCATCCCAGGTATTCTGCTTCTTTGTGCTATTTTTATTGATGTCTTAGCATCAGTATCTAAAATTGTTATTTAAATAGTTGTTTCTGTGTTTACTGTGTATTTCCCTGTATGATAAAGTAAGCTCAAGGATCATATATATACCTAGTAGATGCCTAATAAATATCTCTTCAGTTGATGCATGAATAAGGTGTTCAGCACTTAGTATGTGTTTCTCGCTTATTAGGTCTTGATAAATGATAGTTATTGAAATTATTCCTGTGATTCATCACAGTGTGTGGCATTGATGACTAAAATAAAGTTAGTTCTAGCATCAAGGATCTCTTATTCTAGTGGTGGAAACTGATATGTAAACAGACCTAGTGTAATGTGATAAAGAGAACAGTGGAACTGTTTTCTAAATACTCTTGGAGCACAAAGGAGGAGGACATTAACTGTGTGTTCAGAGAAAGCATCCCAGAAATGGTAACAGTAGAGCTAGGATCTAAGAGATGATTAGAAGTTTCTCCAGGGAGAAAAGTAGGGATGGACATTCAAGGAACAGACAATGAAGTGAGCAAGAAGTAATAGAATTTCCAGAAGACAAGTGACATGTTTAGGGAATATTGAACCATCCAAATCATTGAGTGGTGGGCCAGGATAGATGAGAGAGAAAAATGCTGAAAAAGTGAGGGCAGACTATGAAGTCCTCCATGGTCTACTAACGTATTTGGACCTTTTTATTCTATTGGCAATAAGGAACCATTAAAAGTTTCTTAGCAGGGGAATGACATGGTCTGATTTGTGTTTTAGGACGGAGTTTTTCTATGGCAAATATACTGGGAGAGACCATTTTTTTGTTTTTTGTTTTCTTGGTTTTTTTTTTTAAAGATTTATTCATTTTAGAGAGAGAGAGTGAGCAGGGGGCAGGGCAGAGGGAGACCGAGAATCTCAGGCAGACTCCCCACGGAGTGTGGAACCCAACTTGGGGCTTAAGATCATGACCTGAGCCGAAACTAAGAGTCAGATGTTTAACCAACTGAGTTACCTAGGCGCCCCTGGGAGAGACCAGTTGTTTGTGTGTGTGTGTTTTTAAGATTTTATTTATTTGAGAGAGAGAGAGCGAGAGAGAGAGCACAAGCTTCAGGGAGGAGCAGAGGGAGAGGGAGAAGCAGGCTCCCTGCTGAGTGGGGAGCCCGATGCAGGGCTTGATCCCAGGACCCTGAGATCAGGACCTGAGCTGAAGGCAGATGCTTAACCGACTGGGCCACCTAGGCACCCTGGGAGAGACCAGTTTTAAGGCAGTTGCATTCATCTGAGAGAAGAGAGGATGAGGCTGTTGAAGCAGGAAGTAGGGATAAGGATGAAGATGAGAGACTCAATTTAAGAAATACTTACACAACTAGCAGTGGGTGGTGACTGATTGAATGTCTAGGATGTGAAGAAGTGAAGGACTGCAAGTTACAGTTATGGTGTCCCAGACCCAAATAGGAAGTCAAGAACAGAGCTGTTGGAGGAAGGAACTAATGCATATCAGTTAGGACTCATGGCCTTGAGGTGTACACAGATCAGCCAAAGACCCTGAGGTGAGGACAGATACTATGCTTTATTTCCCTTGGATCACAGAGGGATTCCTTTCATGAGAACTCTCAGGGACAAACAGGCTAGAGTGGAGGCTGTAATATTTCACATTTTAGACAGTAGGGATTGAGGTGGTAGGATGATTAAAACAGAAACATGAAACGTAAGTGTGGGTACCAGAGGTTTGGGTGTGGGGATAAGTCTTTACTTGTTATTTAATACCTGTATCGGTTATCAATGCTGCATAACAGATTATAAATTTAGTGTCTCATTTGCATTTATTATCATAGTTTCTGTGGGTCAGGGAGTTTGGGCCTGGGTTGTCTGGGTTCTCTGCTTCAGGGTCTCACTGGATTGCAATCTGTGTTTGGTGGCCAGGGCTGAGATCTCATCAGAGGCTCAAATGGGGAAGAATCTGCTTCAGAGATCACTTGGGTTTTTGGCAGAATCCTTACAATTGTAGGACCAAGGCTGCCACAGCTCCTAGAGGCCTCCTCTGGTTCCCGATCATGTGGGTTTTTCTTCGTGGTAGCTTGATTCCTTACTGCCCTCCTCTGGTTCCTGATCATGTGGGTTTTTCTTCGTGGTAGCTTGATTCCTTACTGCCAGCCAGGGAGAAAGAAACTCAAGAGCAAGCCTGCTAGCAAAATGGAATCTTATAACATAATGTAATCACACTGTATCCCTGTGCCATATTTGACTGGTTAGAAAAGTCACAGGTCCCACCCACACTGAAGAAGAAGGAATTGTAGAGGGACATGAACATCAAGAGGCAGGGGCTGGGAGTACCACCTCACATCTATTTGCTACAATATTTTTCTCTAATATTTTATAGCTATTTTATATATGTTTTAAGAAAACATTTTGCAAAGCTAAGCCTCACAAAGAATAAATAAAATAAAGCCTAAGGGAACCTTTAGTTTACTAAATTCTTATTGGCTAAGAAAATTCCTGGCCTCAGAGAGGAGGGTAAGATGGTAATCACAAAACATTATCTATGACTCTAGCATTTCAAATGTCCCCAGTCTCAAACTGGAATGGAGTACCCTCAATTCATCTGGATTATTCTCAACCCAGTATGGACCTATCATTATTTGATTCATTGAAACCCTTTCAGCTTATACTCCTCCTGGGGTAATAATATTTTATGAGTTTCATAAGGAAGTACTTTTTATTTATCTAAACACACTTCTTTTAAGCTTCCTTGGTCCTAATGTGCAAGCATCTGATTAGCAAATATGGGTTTGTCATGTCTATTTCTTTCATAGTTTTAAAAAGAGTGAGCTTAAGCCTTTTTCTTCCCTTAAAAATTATTATTAAAAGTATTACAAAAGTATAATGAAATGATTATGAAAAGTACACATACAGGGCGCCTGGCTGGCTCACTTGGAGGAACATATTACTCTTGATCTTGGGGTGGTGAGTTTGAGCCCCACATTGGGTATAGAGGTTACTTAAATAAATAAATAAAAACTTAAAAAAAAAGTATACATGCTCATTGTAAAAATTCAAACAAAGCAGAAACATAAAATAAGAAAAGCCTGATTTCCCCTTATAGGTAAAATTACCTTATAGGTAAATTTTTTTGTAGTTGTAGATATGTTAATGGTACAGATGTATTTGTGTGTGTGTGTGCGCAATTTGCATAAATGGTATACTAGGTGTAACCTGCTTTTTTTCCAACTGAACAATTATATTGCATACATTTTCCTATGGCAGTAAATGTAACTGCATTCTCACTTAGGGGATGTTTAGTATTCCACTTCTCTGTGGATGATGTATACCCTGGAAACTTGCTTGTTCCCAAGTGAAAGGGAATTCATGTACTCTGCTTTCTTCATGTGATAGCATCTCCTAACTTTGATCATTATGGTTGCCATTCCTTCTCCCGCCAAAATCAAGTTTCTTGAAAAATGAAATGTTTGTGTTCCCTGAAACTGTGGTAAGTGTGGGAAGCAATTTTTGACTTACTTTATTTGTCTCACTTGCTTTGGGCTCACAGATTGTCTTGGTGTTCAGTGTTGGCTTTGTTGTGCACTAGATAGGGAGAGGGCCCAGAACGTCTAACTTGGCCTTTGTAAGGTCAGCGTGAGGTCATGACTCAATAACCATCATAGTTCTTCTGTCTGCAGAGGCCTCAGGTCACACTTATGGGCGCCTCAGCAGCCCGGACAGCAGGAAAGGAGGGAAATGAAGGGGTTCCAAGAAGTCAAAAGACAGTAAAAGCAAGGCCTAAAAAGAGAAAACAAAAGAGCATACTGAGGAAACTTCTAGAGTGCTTCAGGATTCTCCAGATCTCAAATCAGCCTCTGCCCAATCTATGGTTCCCTGCCACCAGGGCCTGAGTTTGGTGTATTAACTCTGGAAGGCTTACTTGGAGAACACTTTTGCCTTGATGTCACTGGACAAATCACTTTACAATAAGCTATTCCTATTCTTTTATGATAATAATAAACTGTTCCTATTCTTTTATGGTATCAAATGTTTGAAATAGATGGTCTATGAGGCTAGCACCAGAAGCCTCAGTTATACTAAAATTGTGTTAATTGTGATTGTTACTTTTGAAATGCCTTGGTGCATCTCAGAAAAATGCTAATGTGGCATCCTGCCACATACCAACAATAAATTCAGTTTACCAATGGCTAAGTCAAGTTACAACCGAGGCCAATATGCACTGAAAAAGGCATTGGGTTAGCTCACACTGAAAGAAGGTATGGGCCCACATACCTTTGTATAGCACCATACGGGATCTGCCCTCTGATCTACATTCTAGCGTCTGTTGCCCACCTCCCCTCTGGATTCTTCACCCCTATCCTCTCCCACCCCCTTCTTTCTCCCTCTTGCCTCATTGTCTTCCTTTTTCTCCTCCCCCTTCAAACTCACTCAGGCAGGCTCTTTCTTGCTTAGTTAATCTCTGTCCAGTCTGGAGTCCTTAAATGGCAGTTTGGGGTTCAGATGTTGGTCAAGTTGGAGCCAGGGGAACATTTGTTTTGCTGGAAGTATATATTCGTTATGCTCAGAGGAAGCATTGTAACTGTCAGATGCTTTTGGCATTTGAGGCCTATCTAGTTTAAGTGAACTATTGTAGTACACTGTCTTATTTTTCCTCTCTTTTTCTTTTCCTTTCTTTCTTTCTTTCTTTCTTTCTTTCTTTCTTTCTTTCTTTCTT